>NC_089747.1:26492500-26828750 GCF_040412425.1 Macrobrachium rosenbergii
TACAGATTCGAATCCTGTCCACAGGCAATTACCGTGTATAATTACCTTCGCATGCAAGTTATTCCCTTGGCAAAGTTAATTCGGTAATGGGGTATATTTGACATAATCTTTGCAATTATAAAAAATGCACGTTTATTACAAATATAACTATTATATAAATATCCGCGTTAAAGACCAAGGTTGTGGCACTAGTCTATAAATATTAAGCAATAAACATTCTATCCCCTAAGGATAATTCAACGCCTATCAAACAGTCAACATTCTGACTCCCCTATAAATGCAGTCTCTTACTGAAGCGAAAGGGCAACTGAACTTCAGTTTCTCATCAGCAATGACACAGAGGCAGAGAGACGCGACGTCCCACCCCGACTTAAAAGTGACACTCCCGACCTGTGGCATCTGGCGCTCTTCTCCTTTCGAGTGCCACCCAGCAACCACACAAATCTGATGACGTCACGGCTGAACAAAAGCAAAAAGAGCACGGCCTCAGGCAGTACGATTTCACAAGGCGGAGACAAGAGATGAGGCTGACATGAGAATCTGACACGATGGCTAATGCCTGGATGGAGTTTTCAACAGTCACTGACTTCATTGTCTTTTCTTAATCACATGTTGCGAAAGGAATAATAAGTAAATTGCACAAATAATGATGTCATTGTGCATGAAAGGAGAGAACGCATTCCACACACATATGCAACAAACTTCTCTTTCTGTGTTTATTTATCTAATGAGAGAGAGAGAGAGAGAGAGAGAGAGAGAGAGAGAGAGAGGTGCTTTAACAGAGACAGTGAGAATAAACACAAAAGATACACAAACGATGTGAGAGAGAGAGAGAGAGAGAGAGAGAGAGAGAGAGAGAGAGAGAGAGAGAGAGAGAGAGAGAGAGAGAGAGAGAGAGAGAGAGCGTACATGATATCTTAGATGCCAGAATACTCTCCCAAACCGTAGTTATCTGAAAGCAATGCACGATGTCAAATCTTGGAATTTATGATGGTCTTTTCAATAATACAGATTCCATACTGCTTCTAAATCAAACACATTCTCCATTCGATAAATCTATTTAAATAAGAAACTGGCAACCTTAATATCTTTCCTGCTCATTAGATATAGATGTAACTACGCAATTATTCACCTAATTGCAAGGAGATCATTTGTAATTTACAAAATAAGGCTAGTCTTCTCTAGTAAGTTCAGAGCTATTCAATTTCAGTGCCTCTGAAAGCACGTATATCTAAATAAAATATGTACATTAGATATATATATATATATATATATATATATATATATATATATATATATATATATATATATATATATATATACATATATATATATATATATATATATTATATATTGATAACACAGAACTACTTGTAAACCCCATCACAGCATCCTATGAGAAGTGGCCGAAATGTTTTGAAGGAAAATGAACCAAAGAAAGAAGCTAAGAAAATGCCACCGGCCTTCCAGTACACAAGGTACGGGTGGGAAACCATAATACTCGCAATGCCAGTGAATGTTGTTAGTAACAGAAGTAGCAGCACAGTTTTAGTGTCGAATTTTATGTCGTTATTCATCGATATACAAAATTTACATAAAAGTAAACGGGCTGCGTCAGAGGTAATGTAATCAATCAACTTAAAATGCCTGGACAAGAATCTTGCATCTGGGCATGTCGTATCGTCTTTTTTGTTTATCGTCTTATCTCAAAACTTCAAAAGTATTGATAGATACTATACGATTCACGTCTGTTCCTTCAAAGTAGAAAACAGAATTGACCGAATCGCTGTCGATTAAAGAGGAGTTTCTCAAATATTTGTCCATAAATTTTGGCTCCAGTCACGGGTATGGGCTCCTTTATTTAGGGGTCTATTCACGAACATTTTATTCTGGGTATGAACTCCTTTATTTAGGGGTATATTCACGAACATTTCACTCTGTGTATGAACTCCTTTATTTTGGGGTATATTCACGAACATTTCATTCTGGGTATGAACTCCTTTATTTAGGGGTATATTCACGAATATTTCATTCAGGGTATAAACTCCTTTATTTTGGGGTATATTCACGAACATTTCATTCTGGGTATGAACTCCTTTATTTTGGGGTATATTCACGAACATTTCATTCTGGGTATGAACTCCTTTATTTAGGGGTATATTCACGAATATTTCATTCTGGGTATAAACTCCTTTATTTTGGGGTATATTCACGAACATTTCATTCTTCTAATTCAATCAATTTCGCCCTTGTTTTAAAGCAAGTCGAGCATACTTCATGTTTCAAATCCAACTTTGTTCTCAGCTCCGTTGGTTGGCTGTCACTGAAGCGCTGGATCTACCAGGTCAACTTGCGGGGATTTCAAGAATTTCTGAATGACTGATGTAGGTTTTATGCTCCCTTTTACTGTTAGGGTACATTGTATAATGAATTCATTCTGACAATACATTAGTGAACCATGGTTCTACAATTCACAGTAAGTAAAACGTGTGTACAGTACTCGACTCAAAATACAAGTAAGGACGACAGTACTACAAATATTCCCTAGATTTAGTGACACGGTTCCTATTAAGACCCACTTTTTATTATAAGACTCTCGTTTCTGGAACTGAGCCTAAAGCGCTGTTCAATGCTTCAGCGTTCAATAAGCCCACCGTTAATTACCAATGAAAGAATTCACATGCACCAGTTAAGGTTATTTACTTAACAGCACCTATCTGCAATCACTGGAAAAGCGAAGTTTGTCATAAAAATGTTACTTCAGTTTTTGGCCAAGAAAACAACGAATGTATGCTTGAAAGCCTACAACAATCAACTGACCCCAAGGCATCTTTTGTACTTAACCCCTGAGACGGGATTGCAACTCTTGTTCCCGACAGTCATGACATGTCAAGCTCTGGAATCGCGTAACATTTTTTTGAATACTGGAGTGTCTCTTCATGCACTTGCTTTCGTTCTGACAAACGATTAAACCCCAGCTGGGGCCAAAGTCTGCAAGTTTATTGACACCTCAGACTATTGTTTCAAGTGATGAAGATCCAGCTAATCAATATGCAGGCGTTCGCAAAACCATTTAAAAAAAAAACTTGGCTGAAGTATTTTGCCAACCGGAAAACGATACAAATATATAGTTATTAATAGTAATGGTATACCTTAAAGTAACTGAGTGGGACTATTAGAAATGTAACTTGTTCTACCACAAGGATAACAATCAGAATGGGATCAGTTCTCAAATTTCTCAGGGTGACTCAAGTAAATTGTCATGGCATGATAAACCGGTCAATTCTGAGTCACGGAACGACACCCAGCTCAACTACAAGAACACCCCCTGCAAGTGACACAAAAGTCAGGAAGAGTTTCTAGATTTGTTGCGAGAACTTATATGTCAGTTTAAAGATCAAACAGCAACAACTAACTTAGTTTCACCACTGGTACACCAGTTAAAAATCTCCTCATCTTTGCAGGTAATATATCAACTATTCCTCCCAATTTGTGATTTCAAATTATTAATTGCTGCCATGAGCAAAGCAGAGCCATTTCACAGGAAAATTAAGGCTAACAGAGTGTGCTTAAGGTTTTCCTTCCAGATCCCTGTCATCATAAAGCAATTCTCCTCAAACTAAATCATCATTTATGGGACATTAAAAGGCCCTAGAAAGATATCTGAGGTCATTTCTCTAAAACTCAGCACTTTTAACTTGATTTTGAGTATAACACCTCCAGGGAAAATTCCATCCTTCAAGTAGTGACAAGAGTCCTGAAATGTTGATATTTACGCCATAAAGTAAATATTTTAAATGTTGAAATACTGGTAGTCAGCATACCTACAGTAAGCAACCAAGCACGTTTGGTGCCCTTGTAGAATGTACCAGTACACGAGTGTTGGAGCAATCAAAGTTTGTGAAGTGTTAACATTGCACTGATTTCCTACTTTGCTCCTGGATATTATTAACCTAGTTTACCCTTCTCCAATTGTGACTGGCTGTTTTTATCCTCTTACTTTCAGCAAAATGGTAATTCCAAATAGCTTGGTCACAGTGTGTATATATATATATATATATATAATATATATATATACTGTATATATATATATATATATATATATATATATATATATATATATATATATATATATATATATATATATATATATATATTAAAAACAAATACTTTTTGTTTCGTATGTAATATTGATAGAAGCTTCAATCTTGACTAGAATTTTTCATTATAATAAATCTTGGAAAAGTGAAATCAGGCATTTCATGGTATTCCGGAAAAGGCGTTTGATCAAGTGCCATAGCTATTTAACCCAAACCCCAGAACATGACCTAACTCTGTATTTTTGTTGAACTGCAGTTACATCTAAAACCACCTCGGCAATGACTGATTCTAGTGTGGCCTTCGACCTGGTTATCTGTGTGACATTTTTATATAAACTGCAACTTGGGTGCCACAGGCTACATGCTTGATCTCAATGACAACTTTCAAGTGACCGGTAACGGAAAGTTGTTGCTTATGATGCTTTTTTCATTGAGCCTAGGCCTACTTCGTTTGGTATCCCAGAGGACAGCGTTCTGGGAACTTCGCTGTACCTTACCTTTACCAAAGGGACGATTGTTGGCCTAGAGCAAAGATACATGAGCAGCTGATGTCGATAATAAACAATGAAACTGAACTCCAGCAAGACTAGAATTTAGCCCATTTTCGCAAAAAGCCTTCAATTCCAATTTTTTCCACATTATTTAAAAAAGCATTCAATTAATCCTCCCAGAAAAACAGATAATTCGGCTCAAAGCTGTTTTCATATCTACAAAGATGATGGTACTTAAGGCAAACTTCTACCATGAGCAGCAATGCTCACCATGAACAGTCTATTGTTCTACTCCATGACTGTTGGCATTCAATGGCCTCCACATCACTGCTCAAAGTGGTGGCTCCTTTTTCCCAACAAAGGCGGTCATGGTATCAATCATCACCGGAAGACATTATATTTGGCCATCTGGTACAAGGAACTTTAGAGCCAACTCCTTCAAGTACCTGCAACTCACAAGCCAAGTGTATGCTGCTTGTTTTGCCCAGCGCCAGCACCTCATTCAAGTGAGGAGTTGCAATGTCCCCTTGCTTTAAAACCGTGGAGTACTTTAAGGTTAGTCATGATCTTAGAATCATTTATGACAAGGTGGAGGGAATCCAAAAATAATACAAGTCTCGATTTTTTCTACTGCTAGTGCTGCATGATCTCAAAATACGACACAGCAGCCTCTCTCTCTCTCTCTCTCTCTCTCTCTCTCTCTCTCTCTCTCTGAGAGAGAGAGAGAGAGAGAGAGAGAGAGAGAGAGAGAGAGAGAGAGAGAGAGAGAGAGAGAGAGAGAGAGAATATGTGTTTTAAAAGCCTAAAGATACACAAGAGAGAGGGAGTGTGTGTGTGTGTGTGTGTGTGTTAAGGTGTTTCAACACAGACAGAAAGAATAAACATGCACTACAAAAGATACACAAAAGATGTGAGAGAGAGAGAGAGAGAGAGAGAGAGAGAGAGAGAGAGAGAGAGAGAGAGAGAGAGAGAGAGAGAGAGAGAGAGAGAGAGAGAGTTTATTTTCTAAGACATTCTAGAAATATAGTAAAAAAAAAAAAATATATGGCAAATCAGGTGTAAGATAGAGGGATACAGATAGAAAGCTTGCCTCGTATTAACATGAACATGTGATCTTTCTCCGGGGTTCATCGTAAAATGTTAAGAGTGCGTCATAAAAATGTTTAGCAAACACAAGAATAAACAAGTAAAAAATGCGTCGAAGTTTTTTCGACACAATCAAGTTTTCTGTACAGCGTATAATACTGCATGAAACTCTAAGCCACGGCCCATGAAACTATCAGCCACGACCCATGAAACTTTAAGCCACCGCCCGGTGGTGGCCTGTGTCATTGGCACCTATAGCGGTGCCAGACGCACGATAATGGCTAACTTTAACTTTACACAAAATAAAAACTACAGAAGCTAGACGGCTGCATTTTGGTATGTTTGATGATTGGAGGGTGAATGATCAACATAACAATTTGCAGCCTTCTAGCCTCAGTAGGTTTTTACAGAAACTAAAATTACTTAAAGAAAATTTCAAGACTACAGAACAAGTGAAGATGAAGAAAGTTGTTGATATTTATAAATCAAAATCACATCTGTTCAAAACCAATAATAACCGTCAAGGAAGACTTCCTTAAAAAACTCTGAACCGTAAGACTGCAGGGCCATACTGAACCTAGAAGATACATATGAAGAAATCGCGTATAATGAGACTAGAATACTTTACTGAGTATATACTGAAGATCAAAGGCCTCTATACAATCATCCCAATCTAGTGACCAGATGCAAAGCTCATAAAATGCCAAACAAGCGAAAAGGGGCGTTTTAAGCACATTATTGATGCAACAAATACAAAAACATTATTTGTATGATGTCACTGGAAGGTATGCAAGATCAACCAAACTTATCACGTCAACCAAACGAAAGGTCAACAAATGAAGTCAGAAGTTGAAATAGACCAAAATAAACAAAAATGACACACTACAAAGAGCCTTGACAACTAGCCTACACGAGAAAGCAACAGTGCAAATATATTACATTATGACCCACGAGAAAACTGGTGGCTGGCAAACGCAAAAGGAAGAGGAAGACGACAGAAGAGATTAACAGGAAAAGAGAAGAGGAGTGAAGGACCTTTCCGCACGTATGGTTTCCCATCACACCATGACGTGTTGAAAACATTTCACCCCCCCCCCTCCATCTCTCTCTCTCTCTCTCTCTCTTTGAGAGCTTCTACATTTTTCCCTCATTCATTTCGCTCAAGAAGACAATTTATTCTTTTTGTCACTTCTTTAATTCGACCCCCACCCCAACCCCTTTTCCTCCCTCTGTCTTGTTCCATCCATACCTCTAAAATTTTAAATTAAGTAGCATTCAAACATTCCTCTAAAATAATATATATATATATATATATATATATATATATATATATATATATATATAATTTATATTTATATATACAATATATACATACATTTCCATATACATATATAATATATATGCCCCGTCACTCAAATATTAACCTCTAACTGCTAAATGAAGGACGAAACATCTGCACAGATACTAGCACAAAATCTGCTCACAAAGAAAGCTTTTGAGCACAATGTCGAGCTCCACTACACAAATAAACACACTACCACTTACACACACACACACACACATTCTCTCTCTCTCTCTCTCTCTCTCTCGCTTCCCAGATATGAAGGCCCCTAGTTCTATCTTCTATTTCCTCTTTCCAACGCTTTCAAAGTCTTTCTCTCTTCTTTCCTCCGAACGATTCTGAATTATATACTCTTTCCAACAACCTTTCTTCCTCCATTCTCTCCACAGGACCAAGCCCTCAAGGCAATGATCCTTCTTATCATCAACCCTAACCTTTTTATTTCTTCAAATTTCCATATTTCCCTCCTTTTCAGCGCTCCTACCTCTATTTATAATTCACAAATTATTGCAAAACCTTACTCTTACTTACTTACTACAGACTGCAGTAACTACAGGCCAATTTCTATTCTCTCTGCACTCTCCAAATTTGCAGAAAAACTTATCTATAAACCACTATATAAGTATGTGGAATCTAAAGGACTGTTAGCTGATTGTCAACATGCATATAGGAGGCAGTTAGGTACCTGCGATGCTCTTTTAAACTTGATTTGCCATTTGCAAGAGAACCTTGATAAGCATTTTTAGTTTGGAGTATTTCAAATGGATATTAGTGCTGCTTTCGATTTAGTAAATCATAAGGCACTTATTTATGAACTTCAGAATCTACATGAAAAAGAGTGAGTGACAATGAGTTTCAGCAGGAGTTGGCATCTATTTCTTGTAGGTCTTAGAGGATATAAAAAGTTGACTGTGCTGAGTGATTTAAATGCAAAAGTGGGTGACAGAAAAAGAATGAAGAGTGTCTTGGGGGAATGTATTAGGCGAGGGTCTTGATTGCTGGAAGTACATGAATATACAAAAAAATATTTAAAAGTACACTTGGGAAAGAAAATGGTGGGGAAAGGGTTAGCTAGATTATGTAACATTACAATGTAAAGATAAGAGAAGTTGTGGCTGGAGTTACATCTGATCATTAATTGGTTGAAGCAAATGAGAAAATGGGTGGATGTTCAAGCTGGGTATAGACAGTGAAAATATGGCTGTAAGGGCAATGTAGCCAAGTGCGTCTATTAAGAGGAAAACAAGGAGAGCATATAAGGAGAAGATGGATAAAAATGGACTGGTGCTAAAGACACAAAACTGGATGGAGTATATGAAAGGTGCGTAAAATTTCTTGGTGAGAACACGGATCCAATTAACAAATAAACAGTGAGTGGCGGGATGAGCAGATGAGAAGTTTAGTGAAAGAAAAAACAGTAACTGAGGTGCTATTTCAAACCAGAAGAGAAGATCAGGCATAGTGCGTGTGTATGTGCATGTGAGTGTGCGCATGTGTACTTTTAATAACCCAAAAGACTTTATAACACTTCACCCTTTTTTTTATCTGTTTCCCATAGACTGTCTTAAAACTCATTGAGAATTAATGAAAAAGCTTTTCCTTCCCTACCGGATTTATACAGCAGTACTGATAAGCTGGCCAAGAAGTTGAGAGAAAATGAGGCAGGTAATAACAACAAAACATGACACAGGCGTATAGATAGGCTAGCCGGGAAGGTGAAAGAGAGAAGTGAAGGCATTTGAAAAACAAAAGTAAAAAATGCGCCGAAATTTCTTCGGCACAATCGAGTCTTCTGTACAGCCGCTACAGCGTATAATCAAGGCCACCGAAAATGGATCTATCTTTCGGTGGTCTCGATACATTGCTGTATGAGCCGCGGCCCGTGAAACTTTTTAGCCACGTCATGGTGGTGGCCCATCCTATATCACTGCCAAAAGCACGATTATGGCTAACTTTAACCTTAAATAAAATAAAAACTACTGAGAATAGAAAGCTGCAATTTGGTATGTTTGATGACTGGAGGGTGGATGATCTACATACCCATTTGCAGCCCTTTGGCCTCAGTAGCTTTTAAGATCTGAGGGCGGACAGAAAAAGTGCGGACAGAAAAAATGCGGACGGACAGACAAAGCCGGCACAATAGTTTTCTTTTGCAGAAAACTAAAAAGGTGAGAAGATGAGCAAGAACCCAGGGGAGATCAAGTTACTCTACATGGCAGATAAATACAAAGGAAAAGTGCAAATGCTCAAATGAATCTCAGAATGAAAAGTGTGAATGGAGAGATGCTCCCTGAAAAGACTGCAGTTCTGAGCAGACAGTGTAATGAGGATATACTGAGTGTGGAAAACAGAAGACAGACAGAGATAAATGACACCAGAATGGAAGGGGTAGAGTTATTTTGAGAATGCTTGTGGAAGTGTTCAAGACATAAGAAGGGCAACAGAAATGCATCACGAGTTGATGGGATAACAAGCGAGATATTGTGGTACGGTGGTGAAAGTGCTACTTAGTGGACAAGTTTCCAATTGTAAGTGCATCAATTATCACAGGGGCATAATGTTACTCAGTTTAAAACGGAAAATGAGTGGTAGAATACTAACTGAGAGAGTACGATGGATGACAGGACTGACAAGGAAAAACATTGTAGGTATTGACAGGGAAGTGTGTGTGTGTGTGTGTGTGTGTGTGTGTGTGTGTGTGTGTGTGTGTGTGTGTGTGTGTGTGTGTAGATCAAGTGTTTGTTATGAAAGGCTTATGTGATAAATTTGATAATAAAGTAAAGAGGCTGTATAAGACATAAAAGGACTGGGAAAAATCAAATAACGGAAACGATATATGCAATGTGGAGGTATCGAGAATTTATGATACACGATAATTTGCTAAAATAAAATATTTTGAAACAAAAGTAAAGCATGTGTTACAGAGCTAGTAGATGAGAAAGTAATTGGTTTGGTATCAAAATTGGGTTGAGACAAAGGTGAACTATGTCTTCCTGGCTGATTAATATCTTTATGGAAAAAGTGTTGCCATTTGAAAAGGATTTTAAAGGCAAGTGCATAAATATGGGATAATAAGACGGGTCTTGACCGTACTAGAATCTTCCTCCTCAAACACCCCTAGTTTGGGAAACCGCTTAATGTCGTGTGTGTGTGTGTGTGTGTGTGTGTGTGTGTGTGTGTGTGTGTGTGTGTGTGTGTGTGTGTGTGTATCAAATTCAAAAGGGGGTTGAGTCACAAAAACCCAAGCTCAAGTATACAATGTACCTTAATTCTTTTTGCCAGATTGTTGTGCATACAGTTCTTTCAACTAGTTCTAGATTTGAAAAGGTAGTCATAAACAATTCCTCTCTCCATAACACTAAATTTACGCCTCCAATCTGAATCAGAGCAAGGATGAGGAGGCATCAAGACCATCTTTACTAATTGCTGCTAATAACAGGACATGTAACTATGAATTTAGGCATTTCAAAAATATCTTATTAGATTACCAGTGATTTGTGAAACTAAGTTAGATGTAAAGGAAAAATCCATGGAGAGAGAGAGAGAGAGAGAGAGAGAGAGAGAGAGAGAGAGAGAGAGAGAGAGAGAGAGAGAGTGAGTTTCCGTTAATTCATATAACCGCTTTTCAGAATTTCTGGTGCTTCCCAAAAATCCCACGACAGCAAAAAAACCTCAACTGTTTACATTCCAGAGCCAAAACCGAAAAGCCTGTGGAGCGGGGAGGGGGCTGACAGTGGGTAATGTCCACCCGCTGCTTATTCCGGGATGGAAGCGGAAACAGCATGGTGTCTTACATACGCCGCATATGACACTAAACTCAACAAACCATTACTCAGCTTCTGACGCCGGATGGCGGTTCTCAAGTCTTTTAAGAAAGAAGGATTTGTCTTTCAAAGACAGTCAACAAGTAACAAAAAAAAAAAAACTCATAAAGCAGCCGGTTGGAAACGCACAGAAAGGAACTGTTAGTGGCTTATGAGCAAAAGATATTTTTTACGTCAGTAAGCTATGAAATTTTTGGCCCTGTCATCTACAATGCTACAAGAAACACAATTTCGTCTACAGTCTTCGCATATGATGTATTCTGAACTAAACTAGTTTAGCCCACTTAAAAGACAATGCATAGGCAATTTCAATTGTGTGTGTTAAGATCTCTCTCTCTCTCTCTCTCTCTCTCTCTCTCTCTCTCTCTCTCTCTCTCTCATCTAGTCCAGTAGACCCTTTGTCACTGAATTACGATCGTCTTTCTCCAGAATTGATTCTAATGAAAGAAAATTGCTTCTGAGAGATAAAAGGAGGGCAGGAGAGGAACGAAGCGATTCTTGAAGACAACTACGAATTTAAGCAATCCTTAAATGGGGTTAAGATGACAACTACTGCTAATAATAATAAGTACGTTACTATCACTCCTAACAATAACAACTGATAGAATTTGAGGCATGCGTCATCTATATACGTCGATAAACAGAAACCACATTATTTTCCTGAACTCAGGACCAGAGTTCATGTAATGACGGCTTTCGTCCGTATCTTGGCAAATCAATCCCAGCAGGTGGCAATCAAAGGCCACTTCTTAAACTAAGAGCACGTCATTTGAATTGTAACTCATCTGGAATCTTTCTGAAAACGACGTGAAGTCATTTCACTCTCGACCCCGTTATAGATTAAGTCTCAATTCAGACGCATTGGAGTATAACGCCCTTGTCTCGCCACGTGTCGGGTAAATAAAAAAAAAAAAAAAACCGTTAAGACCAATCACAGCCAATTTAGTGCTGCTATGAATATTCCCGAACTTGGCATGAGCTCGCCATGCCCAGCAAAGGCTGCCTGCGACTCTTGACGCCATGCAATCAGGGTTAGATTACGCGGTTCGTTGTGACCTGTGTTGAAATACTCGTGCTTTCAAGCTGCCCGCTCAAGTAGATTGAACCCTTCCAGATTGAAAGATGGTGAGTAAGTCATTAGTTTCCAACCCACGATTTCCTTGAGTCTCACGACTTTGGCAAGGATATGAAATACCAGTTGCCACTAGCATCAACGGAACTGATCTTTCACTAAGCGCTTATTGCAAACGAGTCAAGTTCTTTATCGTTTTACTTACTGGGAAGTGAACTGGGCTATTATAAAAGAACAGGAAAACAATGCCGGTATTTTTTTTCAAAATCGATTTACATCTAAATTTATCTTGTTCGTTTGTAAACCAAGGCAATAAATTCCTGAATCTTGGATCAAACACAAAAACCATTTTTCGTTAAACACATACACACACACACACACACTGAGTAAGCAACTACACGGGCAATTTAACTAATGAAGCGTAATTGCACACTCACTCCTTTTAATATGTGATTTCTTCACGTAATACGTGAGGCAATTAACTTGAAAGATATACAGTTCTGAACAATTTTCATGTCTAGGACGCCATGAGAAAGAATAAAAACAAAAGTAATCATATAGCGGTACTTGCCCAAGGAGTCAAATAAAGGTCATCTGAAGTAGATGGTCAAGTGTGAGCCTTACCAAACTACCTCTTAGAGTCTAGAGGAATGTAAACAAACAGTGCGATGATTTATTTTACACTCCTAGGTTCTAAGGAGACAGAGGTACTACGTATATTACGTCAAAAGTGGATTCGATGGGGCTGGAGAAGCACCGTTTGTACTGTGGGGAAAAAACAACTGAAAATAAAGCACGAAAAATAAAACGGGAAGAATAATAATGAATGGGGGAAATTATGAAGACATAGCCGCCACAGAACAAGATGTTCCACAGAACAGATACCGTGGAGCGTTTCCAAAATACAGACAAAAACTATCGCACGAGAGAGAGAGAGAGAGAGAGAGAGAGAGAGAGAGAGAGAGAGAGAGAGAGAGAGAGAGAGAGAGAGAGAGAGAGAGACTTTTGGAGTCTACTCACCAGCAGGCCCTTCGCTCGCCTTCTCTTTTCATCTGACTAATATTTCTAACATCTTGGCTAAGAATGTCAATCGCTTTGATATTAGCTCACCATCGATCCAAATAAACTCTTTCCACCATCGTTTTATTTTCACATCGGCTACATTTTTATACGACACTTTCTCGTCACCCGTTTTTCACTTTCTTTTTTTAGTACTGAACCTGTAGGTCACTGTCTCCCAAGATTTTATTGATGTATTCACCTGGCATCTGTCACCATTTCTGTCCAGGGCTTCACAGGACCCATCCCTTATCTCTGTGTTTCTTGCTCCGGCATTCCTTTGAGGCAAACAACCACTGTAACGTAATTCCACCCTACAGCAGCTGCACAACGTACCTTCACAGCTACGGTATTGCTGATGTGCGTTTAATCTTGAAAAAGTTACACACTAAGCCCGGAATTTACTTTTGCAACTGTGCCTGATGTCATAACGTTACAGTTATAATGTTACAAGAATAATTTATGCATACATACATACATACATACATACGTACGTATAGGTAATTACATAAATATAATATGATTATGCAGACAAGGTTGATAAAATCGATGTGGATATGATTATGATCAATCAGAAAGACTTATATGCATTAGTAGTATTACCATTACACTAATGAGACCTCTCATAAAATAATTTTAGAGTAGCTAATCTGGCCAGCTGCATCTGATCTTCGTTTCCTTAAAAAGATAGAAGATCTTGTCCGACTTTTATCAAATACGTGCGCAGGCTGATTAGAGACGGCTGACTTGCGCTCCGGGAGACAGCTCCAAAATACATTGGCAGTCGTGGGTCCGACAATGAGACAAGTACGGGCGGGGAGAAGAAAATCTAATACCAGTTCACAAATTATGATGAAATTGCGGGCGAAGGTCTCCAGTCTCAACGGATGCGATGGTCAATTCAGAACCAAATGTAACTTATCTTCTAAACAAGCTACTGCAGTTTCACCCAACTGCATTCAGCAAGGCAGTGAAGATCATGTCAGTTCTGTACTTCTTTCATGAAATTATGTAGCAATATCTCAGCCTTGTCTTATTCAGTGGCGTAACTGAGGGGTGGGGAGGGCACTGGCATCTTTTGAGCAGGTCTGGTCTGGCATCATTCTAAATTTTCTAGCAATTTCGTCTGACCGGAACACTGAACAACGATTTATCGACTCCGCTGTCGGACTTTGACGTTGTTATTAGCGAATTCGTTTCTAACAAAGCTCGTAGGGTTCCGTTGTAAATCTGCTGTGTTGTTTTTGTTTTAGCTTTATGAAATAAAATACATGATTAACACGTTAAGGTTTAAAATGTGCGTTTAATTTTCACCACTTCAGTACTTTTTACCAAGGGAATGGGGCGGTACTTTCAGAGTCCGGTACGGGCGCCACTACGGCTATACAGTTGCACCACTGGTCTTATCCAACTTGTTTTCAAGAAAAAACACTCACGGAATCTGCGTTTAATTTCCAGCATTCCAGTGGCTATCCTTAGAGACGCACCTGAATTTGATGGTACAAATATGCATATAGAACTTCCTTCTCCAACCGTGATCAAATTACGGAAAAATCCTCCACCCATGACGCTGCATCGTTGGAGCGCCTGATTCAACCAGCACATAATTGACCATGAATCAGAAGAAAGACATCATGAGAAACAACAGGAAATTAGCTATGGAAATCCCGATGATTCACATACAGAGGAATTAAAAGTGTTTTACCCTCTACTTCTAATGCAATGGAGCGTCCTAGGAAACCGGCAAGAAAATAAAATTTTTAGTCTAAGAACTACGCATGTGACAGAGAAGTGAATAGAAATACTTGTGGATTAGGTCTCAAAGGGATACCACATTAAAAAAAAAGCGCGCCTACGTACTCTACCTTATGGGTGGTGTGGAAGAATGCCAATATTTTATATTGCGCTCTCAAAAATTTGATATATCTATAAAACTATCACTTGTAGAGAAAATACGAATAGAATCTTTATTTTAGAGAATTTAATATTCTTTAATTATGTAATTCCTAGTAATTTTCGTCAGACCAACCGTTTCCAAGAAAATAGCAAAAAACTTAAATTTGGCGGCCATTTTCCAAGATGGCGGACGAAGCTCAGGATGGATTAAAGGGAACTTTTGACGTGTTATTATAAGTGTCTAAAGAAGTCATTTACCAACTTTCAACTTGTTTTAAATTTTTTCATTTATTATGACTAGACTATGTGAAAAAGTTTTTCTGTTGATGAGGCTGACACGACTCTCACTTCATACTTTATTTGTTTATTATCGTTTTTCTTTTTTATTTTTGTTACATCGTTGAGGCCTTAACTCTGGATTTCTTTAACGTGGCCTTTGGGTCCCCTGTTGTTTTATTTGTTTCTTATGCTAATCGATTATTAATCCTGTGTTTCTCTTCTATATTTCTCGTTTGTGATTTATGTAACAGTAGTTATTTTGCCGCTCTTATCACTATTTTATTCCCCTTATTTCTATAAGTTTAGAGTGTATGTAATATCATCAACTATTGTTTCTGACTCCCACGCTAAGCGTAATATGAAAAATGTTTATAAAATATAACGAAAAATGAATTTGACGCAGAAGGCTGCATGACCATCTGATGCAAAAATGAGCTTGCCAGACAGTAGCATATTCGGGTTAAAGTTAATAACGATTTCTTTTTGGAATCTCGAGAAAATCAGGAGAGAACAAAATTCAGAATCTGAAATCACAGTTAAAGAGCTTATGCAACACTTCATTCTACTTTTGGAAAGACCTCTGAGTCTGAACGACAATCAGATAATGGAATAAGCCACGAAAATGTAGATCTACCACCACCAAATGGGGAAATTCTCAATGGTTACTACTGCAGCCCCAGACTTTTCTCCATCTTTACTTAACTCAGGAAGTCATGGGTTCGGCATCATTTCGGACACCTTGAGCATTTTCTCTGTGTCATCTGCAATTTATATCATGCTATGGCTGCCTCCCACAGATCTCAGCTTATGTTTGCTATGTCTTTGGTTTGCTAGCAACCCACTTCGAATAGGCACTAATGCCTGCTGGTGAACAGACAAAAGGATGGGGAACTAGAATCTTTAATCTTCAAAACTTGCTAAGTAAGAAAGGACTGTACCCTAGATGTCCTAGAAGTTGGGAATGAGCGGAAGATAAGAGGTGATTTATTGCGTGTGCAGAGGGTTGAATTCACTTCTGAAGTGCTGGTGTATACAGAGGCTATGTTGAAATAAATTTCTGCGTAGCTGTTCATTCATGATTCAGCAATTAAAGAATGAATGTGGCAGTGGCGGCTGTTGTATTGTCACAGTTGTACCGATTTACTTTTCTGGATCCACTCTTATGCTAGGGGAAACTGCTTATATATCATTTCCAGTGGTCTTTCAATCTTTTAATTTCCTTCCTTGCATCCTCAACTGTCACAAACTTAAGTGTTCTCAAACTAAGTCTAACTCTTGTATCATCCACATTTAATTAATTTTCAAAATCTTCAAATACTTCCCGACATGGTATTCTCTTCATACTGCATCTCTCGTTTCCGTGTTTTATCCTAAGATCTATTTCTTCGTTAACCCTTCAACCAGCATTTACTTTACTATATAGAAACTTCATATTTTCCCTGAAGTACTTGCTCACATCTTATTAACTCTTCCCACCTTCCTTGAGCAACAAACATTCCCTCCTGATTTTGTGAGGTCCACCTAGAATTTAACATAACCCGCATACACTGCTCCCAACTCTGGATTTTTAATCCTAGCCCATCCAGAATCCATTTACTTCTTATGTGCTTACTTACTTCATTCTTATCAAACTCACTTGTTTTATTCACATTTTACGCCTCCCCTTTCAATCTTTCAATTTTTATTTTAATTTCCACAACAATCAAACAATTATCAGACACAACTCCGGCCCTTCCTCTTCTCATCATCATATGCGTCAACTCGCTCTTCTATCATTTCTGCACTGACACATAATCTGACATTTTTCCACAAATTTTTCCATATACTTACACGTAATCTTTTGAAATTAATGCATTTCCAACATTCTCATTACTGGAAGCTATCCACAATTAGCGACCATCTCTGTCTGCCACCTGTGCTGGTATTTGAATAACCTAGCACAACCACTCCTTCAGATTAAAAGGCGGTCAGACAAAGAGTCAGACTTCCAGAAACATTCTTTCAAACTCAATATCCGTGTGTACATTATACGCATACATCTGTGGGACTTAATTCATTGAAATGGATTTCCAAAGCAGGAGAATGGGTAAGAAAAAAGGAAACAGCAAATCCTACCTTACCTGGGCAACATCTACTGAGCATGAAAACCTTGAGAAAAAAATCTGATAAAACTTTGAAGGAAATCTTAAAGAAAGCATGAAAAGGATATCAATCGTTTCTTCGAGATCTTCCAGGTCCCACTCAATGGACCTGAGGGCGTTCCTGAGCTCTGTGTTGGTCCACTCGAGCTCCTCTCTGCTGGTGGTAACTACGACGGGCGTCCCGCCGTCCTCTTGGAGTTCCCCCCAACGCTGGTACAGACCCCGAGTCTTATTCAAGGCTTTGCAAACCTCGCTGTTGGAAGAGAAAAGAAAATACTTCAAGATACTTTCCTTTACAGGTACTGAAAGCAAAACATTATAACAAAGAGCACAATACATATAAAATGGGGCTATAAAAAGAAAATATATACAGTATCATACATAATACGCACGTGAATATTCTGAATTTGCCCCAAAACTTATGCAAAACATTTTTCTTCCCAAAGTCATCGACTAGGATTTACACATGTACATAAATACATACAAAACCCAACTCCCGTTTCACAGAGACCATACCCAAGGAAGAAGCAAATTCAGTACCTTTTCCATATACAGGTGAAGAAAGAGGCCACAAAATTCACATACAAATAATAATGGGGATGGGACTGGGGGGTGGGGGGGAATGCGGAACATGGCATTAAACCCTAGTTAATTCAAGTTCTTGGTACTTTATGAGAAATAGTCAAGAAAACTGTCATACAATATAACGACAGGGTCAAGGGGAGAAGATATAATCTTCAACACGGGATGTCCTTAGGATAAGAAAAAATTGGAAAACTATTTGAAATACTGGAAAGATGAAATATGTTATTACTGCATACATACTAATAAAAATGCATAATGGAACTTGAGAAAACCAAAACACTGGGAGGTGGGCTTAGGAGAGATAGTAAGTTGACGGGAGAAATAATTGTGATGAACATCACTGTGATCGAAAAACTTTTCTCACAATACTATCTTGTATAATAATAATAATAATAATAATAATAATAATAATAATAATAATAATAATAATAATAATAATAATTTTAGTGTTCAGCTGATTATAAGGGCCTATCCATGTCAATACCGTTCTCCCGCCCCCGAAAACTGTCACGTACGCATTCTCATTGCTTTTGGGTCTGGCAGAAATAAGCAGAATACGCTGGATTTTTTATGTTTCAAGTTCACCTGGGTTTGAGGATGTCCAGCAGTTTAATCACTTATGGTTTTTTTTAGTAGTAAGGAATATCTGTTTTAATTTCCTCAGAATTTAATATTGAGCAATTTTAACAGATTTACAAACGGCTTTTAAATTGGCAACACAGTAGGATCATGAAATGGGAACAAAACTGACAAAAAATGCAAGAAAAAACTCGATTACGGACGATCAAGATCCAGTCACTGGAATGCTGTCATTTCATGCATATGCTCCAATTTCATTGAGTTTTGGTGTGCATTGGTTAGGATGTTACCATGTGTCCATTTTGCAACGCTGTCGAAAGTTGCCGAGACCTTGGTTTTGTTTTACTATACTTAATTTCTTAAAATAAAATAAGTAAATATTATTATTATTATTATTATTATTATTATTATTATTATTATTATTATTATTATTATTATTATCTGATTCAGTAACTTCACCGTGGCCCTGGTGTGCTGACAATTTCAAAACGCTACCTTCGAAGCTGCCGAAGTTATTTCGGACCAAAATCCAGATGATAATAATAATAATAATCTAAGTGGTCAGCTGATTATACATATTACAAAATTTTAAATAATATTAAAAATAACGGAAGAAGAAATTACTGCACACACTATATAATCTGTTGTTCCAGCAGACTGTTGAGTAAGCACAAAAATGCTATGGAAACTTTGAAGCGGAAAAGGACATTACATAGAGACGACCTTCGCCAGGCACCACCAGCACGGACACAAACCATCATGACACAATTTTGTGATGCCAATTTTTGCCTCCATCACAGACTTTGTCGCGGACTCTGCCCTGGATCTAGTAACCTCAAAAGTTAGAAAGAAATCATTGAGGCCATCCTTTTCCGCCCACCACGTGTCATTAATGAAAGGCCAGCCATTCCAACGAAAACCTTCAAAAACCTGTTATCAGATTTCATCCGCGCCAGAGTTCAGGTACCAGTATACTACGTACCTTCAGTTCTGTAAACAAGGCCTTCACTCTTGAGGAATACTGGTTACTATTTTGCTCTATGAACCAATCATTCCCCCCTCTCTCTCTCTCTCTCTCTCTCTCTCTCTCTCTCTCTCTCTCTCTCTCTCTCTCTCTCTCGTTAAAGGGTATCTTGTGCTCGCATTTCGTCACCAAAAGAACAGGAATGCCAAAAGCCCTATACTTGTACTGCATATATCCTGTTTCAGTTACGCTGAAATCCGGCGTGCCTTCGTTGACATGTTAGTGAATCCCGTACTCTGTTAAACGTTTAGTCAACTGCCATGGATCGATGCCGAAATCTACATACATAAAAATGGATGTATGTATGTATGTGTGCATGTTCCAGCATAATTCTGAAACGCATTGAGTAATTTCAACCAAACAAGACATCACTAGCACCAAAGGGCACCAAAGGGCACCAAAGGGCACCAAAGGGCACCAAAGGGGGTGGGGGTGGTAAGGGCTTTCCTGAAATGGGCTGGTTCTGTACGCAGACATAGTAACTAAATAAACTACTGGTTTATCATACCTCGTTTCGGTATATATGACTTACTATCTGGAAAAGAATACTTTCGGGGGGGTATAACATCACTGGTACCGAAGGGGGTGGAGGTGGGAAGAGGGTGACAATCGCTAAGATGAATAGTGACACTCCCGATGCCCTTTAAGTCCAAGTTCAGCCCCGATAGGAATAGGGGGTGAGAAGGAATGAAAAATAAAATGTCAAAAATGCTGGGCAAAATAAGTGAAGGAACTATCTTAACAGGAGAGAGAGAGAGAGAGAGAGAGAGAGAGAGAGAGAGAGAGAGAGAGAGAGAGAGAGAGAGAGAGAGAGAGATTATTGGTTGTCATTCAGTTTTCCCGGGCAGCGCCTGGTTGGTCAGCTAGTACTACCTAAAAGTTTAACCACATCTCAATCCACTGTGCGGAAGTTCAGTTCCCTTAATACCTAGTTGTGGCTTCTTCATTTTATCTTCATTTCAGATTCAGGGCTTTGTATTAACATTCGTATCCGAAAGCGTGAAGAAATCATGACGGTAAGCTTTCATTGTACCTATTCCACTGTCACACAGTGGGTGAAGTATATATGGTACGTGAGTACCGGAGGCCAATACGTTTGTAGCTGACGAGATTAAAACTTTAAGCATATAAAACAACATAATATTTATTAACAACGCTTGAGCAACAACGTACCCCAAAAGGTAACACTAACTTCTGGCTGATGGTACTTGTATTACTCGCAGTCAGGTATTTTCTATTGAACAGCTCCTCTCTTGCAGCAAAACTTTTACTAACATGTATTTATTGAACTGAAAGCATGGTTTTTATCTGCGTGATATGATTGAAGATTTGAGATTTGCTCTGCCTTGCTACTTGTCCTCTTCCCCAGCTACGACAGATACGATTGTCAACCACCTCTCGAAAGTTCTGAGACACAAAACACACACACAAAGGGAACACTAAATACTCTAGGTCAACTCAGCCACCGTGGAAACATCTCGAACAACCAGATTATGCAGAGCGTTGAAGAAAATCATAATTGACACGCTTTTAAAAATGTTAAGTATACGAGAAATTCCTCTAACATTTCAGTATAACCAGAGTCGCAGAATATTACCGAAACTGTAATATAAATAACGATACTAGAGGGAACTATAAAAAAAATTAACTTCCACCCAATCACATACACACACACACACACACACACACATATATATATATATATATATATATATATATATATATATATATATATATATATATATATATATATTATACACCGTATATAATATTAATATTTATAATCTGGGAGATTGTTAGCATCCCCATATGGTCGAGACTGGGCGCCAATTCTAAATTGTGCCTGTCATTTAGGCGGAAGAATCCACAGAGGATTCTTTGTCTAAACGCAGTCAAGGATAGCCGTTTCCTTGCAGTGCCCAGTTTCTTGCTGACTAAGCTCCTGACGCCTTAATCCTATCCATCATCTCCACGCCAATGACTTCTGTTGCTCTTCCTGGGCAAGG
Source organism: Macrobrachium rosenbergii (assembly GCF_040412425.1). Taxonomy (NCBI): domain Eukaryota; kingdom Metazoa; phylum Arthropoda; class Malacostraca; order Decapoda; family Palaemonidae; genus Macrobrachium; species Macrobrachium rosenbergii. The sequence goes on from NC_089747.1 coordinate 26,513,985, forward strand.
TTACAGTTTTCGATTATGGGTCAACCTTTACCTAAAATTGGTGTCAATCTACCAGGCTGCATATTCTGGTGCGCTGCGCTCGGAGCCATAATCCAGATACTGCCAGAAGGGCCATTTGAACCTTGGACTCATTAAGGGATTGGGATACAACACTATGAAGTTAAATATATACTTTATTTACCCCATGTATATACTGTAAAGTATATGTGTATATATATATGTGTTACACATATCAAGAACAATATTTATATATATATATATATATATATATATATATATATATATATATATATATATATATATATATATATATATACAAAGGGTAAGTCAAAAATTTCAGGAAAAATTGTTGAATAATGTATTTACACAGGAATGAAACAACCCAAATACTTGGTAAACAATTATCTGTGATGTAGTGATCCATATAGACTTGTTACCTCAGTCATCCTCTTGCTACCGTGGTGTTAACATCTGCTTCAGAAAAGTAACTTCTTGAACCCATGGAAAATAAAAATTTTGAGATGAGAGCTAACATCAAGTTCTGACCAAGCTTGATTGGAAACCAGGAAAATTATTGAAGCTTTGCAACAAGTTTATGGAGATTCTTCTCCATCTAAATCAGTTGTTTATGATTGGATAAAGCGATTTAAGGATGGTCAGGGAGGACCTCAAAGACAACCCAAGAGACGGAAGACCATCGACTGCAAAAAAATGAAAGAATTGTGGCTTTCGTGCAGAATCTAGTGGATGAAGATCGTCGGATTACTATCGATATGATAGCTAATGAAACTGGGATCTCCCATGGTTCCGCATTTTCAATTTTAAATGAAAATCTTGGTTTGAGTAAACTTTCAGCACGTTGGGTCCCAAAAGCGTTGCGCGAAGACCAACTGCATCAAAGAGCTGAACTTTCTCTTGCAGTTTTAACGAAGATTGAATCAAATGAATCAGAGTTTTTGACCGGATTGTTACTGGAGATGAAACTTGGATCCATCAATATGACCCAGAAAGTAAAATTCAATCAAAGCAATGGTTACCAAGAGGTTCAGCTGCACCAGTGAAGTTCAAAGTGGCGAGATCTGCCCAGAAGGTTATGGCAACAGTGTTTTGGGACTCCAAAGGTGATTTTGATTGATTTCCTTGAAGGACAAAAACAATCACCGGGAGCTACTACAAAGGTGTTTTGCAAAAACTGAAGACTGCATTGGCTAAAAAACGTCGAGGAAAGTTGCACCGCAGAATTTTGTTCCATCATGATAACGCTCCAGCACATTCATCAAGGGTTGCAAGAGAAGTCCTACGGAAATTTAGGTGGGAAACTCTTCCACATCCTCCTTATAGTCCTGATCTTGCTCCTTCAGATTTTTTCCTGTTCCCAAAACTCAAGGAACACTTAAGAGGAGTCCGGTTTGAATCTTTGGATGCTGCTAAACATGCAGTTTCAACATGGTTTAATAGAAAGGCCCCAAATTTCTACAAAGAAGGGTTGCAGAGGTGGAAACAGCGCCTTGAAAAGTGTATAGAGTTAGATGGTAGATATGTAGAAAAAATGATGTTTGAATTTTGACTTACCCTTAAATAAAGTATATTGAATTTTTCCTGGAACTTTTGACTTACCTCATGTATATATATATATATATATATATATATATATATATATATATATATATATATATATATATATATATATATATATATATATATATGTGTGTGTGTGTGTGTGTGTGTGTGTGTGCATATGTATAATTATATTCATACATTTTATATATATATATAGTACATATATATATATATATATATATATATATATATATATATATATATATATATATATATATATATATATATATATATATATTATATATCATATATACATTATATATATATATATATATATATATATATATATATATATTTCTTGATAAACAAAACTACACATCATCAGGAATTTAATTACAAGAAACCATCTTTTGGTTAATACAAACGACCGTCCAGTATACTATTTTTGAGGGATCCTGTAGATGGTGCACATCTGTACCCTTCTAGCTTGAATACTTTGTAAGAACCTCGAACTCAACGCTCAATCAAAGCTTTGACATTTCCTTTAGTCGTCGCTGTAGCCTGAGCATCGCCATTCCATTCAAATTCTTCTTCTGCAGATGAAGACTTGAGATCTTCTCTTTCTATTACTTTCTGCAGATTGTGCATAAGAGAAAAAGAGAAACTCAGATAAGCCGTGGCCACCGAGAGATTGATGGCCACGGATAAGCACATCTCACACACACAACCATATATATCTTTAACGGCCTTTGTATATAACGAGCAACATCGGAATGTCGACAACCGCCGATCCTTCCTTCGGCAGCCATAAACAATATACCTGTACGGAACAGGCTGAAGACAGGATTCTAGGCCCAAAGACATGTCCCTGCCTCCTTTCTCAACACTACATTTCAATGACTTTAAATACTTTCCTTGGTCAGAGAGAAATCTCCCGGACAATGCTCCAAAAACTAGACGTGAAACCACGAAACTGAAAGAGCATTCGCGAACAAAGCGAGGAAGACGATATGCCCGATGGAATATGTGCTGAAAGAATAACAAACAGGGAGGTTCATGCCCCTGAGGTACAATGATTACTGAGCCAGGTTGCGCAGCACATACCACACATCCAAACCCGATGTTCCAGTAGGCATTTCGCATAACCCGTGTACACTTCTCTCCGCCAACCCCGCTCTATCATTGCCCCTTAAAACTAGGTGGGCAAAATCCCTCATTTGCCACTTATAAAAATTTGTCCACAATGACTCATTAAAAAGAAATGCTAAAACCAAAAATAAAAGACTTAACGGAAAATGAAACAAAAATGAATCTCAGATGCACTAATTATTCAACCACACAAGAATGATTACCCATAAAAAGTTCTCATTACATTGCAACACTCAAGATATCTTCTTTACTAATGGCAGGTCAATCTCGGTGACAACTACCATATCCACCCAAGGTCCTTTAATTAAAGAACCTTGAATCTACCCTTCAAGATAATTAACAACGACTGACGCCATACTAAGAATAAACTTCAAAACCACCTCATTATGAAAAAGGTAACGGTATATGATAGCTTACAACAGCAGTCACATTATATAGATATACGAGAGAGAGAGAGAGAGAGAGAGAGAGAGAGAGAGAGAGAGAGAGAGAGAGAGAGAGAGAGAACAGCAGTCACATTATAAAGATATAGAGAGAGAGAGAGAGAGAGAGAGAGAGAGAGAGAGAGAGAGAGAGAGAGAGAGAGAACAAAACATCTGAAAGCAACGCCCGAAACTTCTTGCTACGTGATGACGGACTGCTTTAGGAGAGGTGATGATGGACAGGACAGTTCTCTCTCTCTCTTTCTCTCTCTCTCTCTCTCTCTCTCTCTCTCTCTCTCTCTCTCTCTCTCTCTCTCTCTCTCTCTCTCTCTCTCTCTCTCTCCTCCTTGAATTACACTGCAATGCTCAGCGTCAATTAAATGCCCTGTAAGAGTTAGCATTCATAAAGCAGAAAAGAGAAGGTGTTGGCGAGTAAGTGAAAAACATCTAAGCGGATCTCTGGACCAACGATAAAAACGAACAACATCCACTCGACGTCATCGATACTCCCTAACTGCCATCCTCGCTCGCCCTACTTGGGGATGCAGAAGATAAACACAAGAGCAGCAGCAGTAGCAGCTCAAAAAATACGTGGAGTAGGAGACGGCTGGGGGGGGGGGGGGGAGTGAAACAGAGAGCTCACTTCAAGACGTTCCTTTGATAAGTCATATTGTAATAGCTATCTTTGTGTAGTGTGTTGGAGCCGGCTCTGTTCACATAAATTTAACGAAGTGAAGTTTTCTTGTTGCGACATCGGTTGTTCTCCAGTTCTTTTTATCATTTACCTATTCGAAGGATTATATCACGGGCGTACATGTATTTGCTAAGTCCACGTTACTAGGCGAAAGACTTCACTCACTACTGTATGTAAAAACATAAAAAACACAACTTTTACAGAGTTTACAACACAATATTTACAAAGCACAACAGCGAAAACTGCGAAGCAAAGATTAGCATTATTAAGCAGTTAAGTATAAAACAAGTACATACAGGAACAGATTAATAACACCGTGTTAGGTATTTACGATGAGCAACCCCAACTCTTTCTTCAACAGGTAATACCAAAGCAAGCATTAAAATATCGTTTGACTGTTGCCTTGTGACCTCGAATCATAATCATCATTAACATTATTACAATTCGCTGTATCACTGGACCACCAAGGCACCTGACCTTGATCTCCTAAAATGATCCCAACAAGTCTGTCACTCGGCAGCAAATTCTTGTACAACAACCGACAGGCACTCTCGCAACAAAATAAACAAGTAACAAATGCGCCGAAGCTTCTTCGGCCAAATCGAGTTTTCGGTGGCCTTGGTATAATGCAGTATGAAACTCTCAGCCGCAGCCCAAGATACTTTCAGCCACGGCCCGGTGGTGGCCTGTACTGCTGGCACCTATAGCACTGCCAGACACGCGATCATGGCTAACTCTAATGATTGGAGGGCGGATGATCAACATACCACTTTGCAGCCCTCTAGCCTCAGTAGTTTTTAAGATCTGAGGACGGACAGAAAAAGTTCAGACGGACAGACAAATAGCCATCTCAACCGTCTTCTTTTACAGAAAACTAAAACTAGTTCTGAATGGCCAAATTTATCAAAGGTTTGTGCGTGTTATACGAAAGACGTTTATTAACTCCGTCAAACTCGAACTCCGAAACATCGGGCAGTCTTTCCTGGTCTGAGTTACGTAGAATGGGATGAAACATAGGATTCAGGCCGTAGGCCAAGCACTGGGACCCATGAGTTGAACTGAAAATAGAATTTAGGCCAAAGGCCAAGCACTGGGACCTATGAGGTCATTCAGCGCTAAAAGGGAAATTGACAGTAAAAACATGTGAAATGTGTAACAGGAGGAAAACCTCGCAGTTGCACTGTGAATCAATTGTTAGGAGAGGGTGGAAAGTAAGATGGAAGAAAGAGAATATGAAAGGAGGTACAGTAAAAAGAAAGAAGAAAAGGGTTGCAGCTACGGGCCGAAGGGACGCTGCAAAGAACCTTAAGTAATGCCTACTGACGGCGCTAACCCCCAAAGGGGCTGGGAACCATGAAGTCATTCTACGCTGAGGTAAGTGAAGATGACACTTAAAAACTTATGCATACACATTTACACGGGAAAACATGCTCACATTAAATCAATTTATACAGGTTTATCTGTACACACTATAAATCATCACATATATAGATAATGATAGAAATTTAAATTTAAAAAATAAAAAACTAGTTTCTCTAAGATTGTACAAATTTACATCTTTTTAAAACACCATCAAACTTAATATACTGCAGATGTCATCTAACTTTACAAGGTTTTTGCATTGCAGCTGATGTCTGCGGCGCAACGATGATAAAACTCACAATCTACAAGTGTGCGTTCCACTGTTAGGCCAGCACAACGGATCACACACACACAGGGGGATTACCTTACCCCAATTAAAACATTCTCTTCCATCTTCGACAACTTTTCTCCTCACAATATCTGAGAGAAGGGTAAACAGCAAAGGTGCAATGACGTTTCCTTTGTGATTTCTCTCCCCCCCCCCCACCACACCGTCTCAACTATTTACTGCAACTTCATGTCACCAGAAACATCAACTTGTATCCTCTATGTTCACAGATACACAAACAAACAGACACACACACATTATATATATATATATATATATATATATATATATATATATATATATATATATATATATATATATATATATAATAATGTGTGTGTGTGTGTGTGTTGTGTGTGTGTGTGTACACATAAGTGGGATTTCTCCTTCCTTTAATTCCCTTTACTTCCTTTTACTTCTCCTTAATGAACACCATATTCTTTGGAAGCTTGAATTTCGAGTCTATGGCCTCTGTGGGCTTGTTCCATATGAACAGGTTTCATCTTTTGAATAATAATAATAATAATAATAATAATAATAATAATAATAATAATAATAATAATAATATATATATATATATAATTATATAATATATATATATATATATATATATATATATATATATATATATATATATATATATATATATATATATATATATATATTATGCATTTCGGCATTTGTGTATATCTGTGACATTTTAATCCATTACGTATAATGGCAAATGAATCCATCTAAATTCCTAATTATGTTAACGTCGAAGAAGAAAAAGCTGTGCGCACACCAATGCAATCTCCCCTTATTGCCTGAGTGGCGCCACAATCTAAGCTGGCGTCATTTTAAAAGGCATTCTAGATATAACCAGATGACGTTATTGGGTTACAAGCAAAACACACTAACATAATATATCAACTCATCTGAGTTTGGCAACAGTCACTTGCAGCTCTACAAGTCATACTCGTTGCTGCCTCTCTCGTTTCATTTTTCTTCTCTGACTGCCTCGCTCCAAGGCACTTCTGTACTTCTCCAGCGCATTGGCCTCTTCTCCTTACTACGTATTCATCGTGCATCGATAGTCGTTGGCCGCTGTTGTCTGCCTTACTACTCACAATGAGCCTAGAGCACGTTCCTTTTCTCATTCGTCGAGGGGTTTGTCTCTCGACTTCTTTTGTATTATGTTATTCCTTTCTGCTACGAGACATATTTTTCAGTATATTCTTTCATGCATTTTGTGCTTAGCCAAAGCAAGATGGCTTTACTGCACTGTCTCAACCTTATTCTTTCAAGATTTTCGTTTATATTTTCATTATTACATTTTTCTCTGCTATACCTCAACGTCTGTCTTTTTACAAAATAACGAGAGAACGAACGCGAGAGTTCTGCAGAACCTTTGCGAAAACATTCACTGCATTACCTCCTTACATATATACTTTAATTCTGGTGGATAATGATGATCACACGATTTGTTGCCTTGGAAACAATCTCGCCAAGGTCTTGAAAATACCTTCGCTAATTTGAGAGGGACTTGTGCGGCTTGGCAAAAATATGTTATCCCATGGATTATTTACTGCAATCGACAGGTGACAGTGCATCGTTAAGTATGTATGATTACATGAAGAATTGTAAGCAAAATGGTTCAATCAAAGGATTTAAACGATGCCACTCATGGTTGCTCTTCGTGTTAATAACAATAAAATTAAAAACCATAGGCCCCTCGGTTATTTTCCCAGGCAAAAAGGCAGCAGATGCATTTCTAACACTCATACAAGTGTTATACAGTGAGAAAAAGAGAGAGGCCTCCTAAGCAAATTTTGTACTTCCAGGAGAATAAATATGGGAAGCTGTAAAGACGAGTGTAAAGGAGTAGCCAAAAGGTACAATGTAACTACTCAAATTGTTTAAGCAAAGATCAGAAAAGCAAGTTGGGAGTAGTGCAGGCCTAATGGAGTTTTCCACTGACGTCAGATGGCATCAGGGGTCAATTCTGATTTCCTCTTGGGTGATGATGCCCCACAGGGTGAGGGGTCGGCAACCCTGCTGCCTGTCTTTCAAGAAAGATGCAGCACCATTCCAGAAGTGCTTCAGCATAAGAAAGGTGAAGGCCATGGAAGGCAGAGGACTGGAGATCAGAAGTCAGACGGGAAGTGCCTGAATATTACTGAAAATCACAATGCATACAATAAGTTTAATGGAAAGAGACCGAAAATCACGGATGAATTAAAATGTAATCGTTCATCATAGACGCAGAAATGACTCGCATATTTCAGACAAGCTTAGAAAGAAAAAGTACTTAGATTGCTGAGTGATTAAAAAATGAGTGGAAAGTTAAATGAAAGCACATAAGAGCTGTGAGACCAGAAATGATGGACGGCCAAAAGCATGGACGATACTGAAATCACAGAAGAGATATTTGAACTCTGCAGAGGAGGAAGCGAGCCATCAGCTGAATGACCTCACAGGTCCAAGCACTTGGCCTTTTGCCTAAAATCTATATTCTGTTCTGTGAATATCATATAGAGAGAAAATGAACAAAAAATCATACAAAAATTCACCACTACTAGGAATGGAGGACCTCTCTGGACTGATAACTAAAGGGGCTGAGAGAGAGAGAGAGAGAGAGAGAGAGAGAGAGAGAGAGAGAGAGAGAGAGAGAGAGAGAGAGAGAGAGATTCTGACAGTGTCATTCGAAGATGGGCAGTGTCGAAATCATCCTGCCACCGTGACGTCACAGGCCAAAGCGTACCAGCCGCTGAGGCCGTCGGCAGATTCGGCCAAAAATGGTGTGAAAAACATTGATTCATTTACGATTTTGCATTAAATTTGGTGTCTGATATGAACAAATAGCCATATCATCATGAATTACATTTGGGAAATAACCTATTTTGAAAGTCAACCCACCTTTCAAGGGAAAGTAATTACTTAGCCGATAATAAAAAATAGCAGCAAAAGTTCACAAAATATGAACAAAATATTTTCGCAGAGGGATACCAAATAGAATTTCTTACCAGGCTACTTTATGAACCATTAAAAATGGACAGGGATTTCTTATAAAGCTGCTTTACGACTTCCTAAAATGAGACAAAATTTCTTATAAAGCTACTTTACGAAACATCTAGAAAGTTCATGAGAAACTGTCGTAAATCTGTTTCAAAGGTATTGACTGTATGCTTCGAAGGCATTAAAACTAACCTTGGATTAAAGCAACATTTAAAACCGTTATTGATGACTGAATTAATAGATGTGAGAAATAATTAAATTATTGGATTCTAAGCATGAAATAATATCTATCTATCTATCTATCTATCTATCTATATATATATATATATATATATATATATATATATATATATATATATATATATATATATATATATATATATATATGTCATAAGTAATTGGAATTACAAATCTTCATTACCAACATCATCATCATAATAATAAATAATAATAATAATAATAATAATAATAATAATAATAATAATAATAATAATAATAATAATAATAATAATAATAATAATACATTGTCTACAGCATAATTGTTTATTACCTTAAGAATTGAAAGATACACAAGTCTAAATAAATGAGTCACTAAATTTGACATAAAATCACTTGAGTGCCTATGAAAGTCAAAGTTTTCAGGAACACAATCGTCCAGAAATAAATCCAGCTGTCGAATTTACACCTAAATAGTATCCAATCCAATAAGTGAGACAATCATGAAGTTTCCCTTGAAAAACAAAAGGTAATGCTGGTTTCATTTACCTACTACAAAATAAGCACAAGATGATACAATACATGAAGTAAACAAAGTAAGGATAAAAAGAGACAAATACATAAGTAGCCTAGGCATTTTAACAAACCGTCTTTCAGAGCCACAGGTTGGAAGAGGGAAAATGAGCCAGCTCTAACAGTGTCCAGTAGCCACAAAAGTAGTACCGTAGATCAATAAAAAGGAAAATAAATCTCCAAAAATCCCACTCACTTCTTTGACCCGAAATAAATGAGGTCGATGAAGCTGGAGTACCGGAAAACGCTGAAGTCCCGGATGCTTTTCCTGACGCTCTGTTTCCGAAGGATGCTCGCATTTCGGGTGACGCGCGAATTGTTCCTCTTGACCCGGCTGGCCATGTTTTTCTTTTTTTCTATCGTTCCTCTCTCTTGTCAAACGCAGGCCATAAGGGAAAATGGGGAAGGTTCTCCCTCTGGAACCCTATGGCGACTCGTTCTTTGTTTTCGCAAAGAAGCCTTTTTCAGGAGGTTCACTACTGGGCTTTGCAATGACGTCGCTACATTGACTCCGTCTCACTGGTCGTGTCTCTTCGACAGGGTTCCGAAAAGAACCCGGGAATGCGCTGGGTTCGGTTGAAATGGTCTTTGACCCTGACCTCACATGATTGAATACATCTCACGGTACTTAAGAACAGGAAGGCTGCGCCACTCTCCCTTCACATGTTTTTTCCACTTCATTTATCGATAGTAAAGCAAAATCTAAATTTCCCAAAACACTTCTAGCGTTTCGTGATTTGGTATATGTAAGCAAATACACCTTTCTTCTAGTTGTTTTATCAATATTCCACTACCCACAGTAAATTACAAGTCTTACAAAGTATTCGGACTCGCTGAAAAACCGGAAACCATAAAGAAGTCAAGACTTTTGCTAGGACTTTTCCCAAAATCGATTATTACACTTTCATATAATGACATGAATACTCATTAACATGGAACAATTTTCCCTCAAAAATAAATATATATGTGAAGTGTAAATATTTCGATTTTGGTGCATATGTACACACATGCGCGTATTCATACAAACAGCGAGAGAGAGAGAGAGAGAGAGAGAGAGAGAGAGAGAGAGAGAGAGAGAGAGAGAGAGAGAGAGAGAGAGAGAGAGAGAGAGAGAGAGAAAGCTAATATATATATATATATATATATATATATATATATATATATATATATATATATATATATATATATATATATATATATATATATATATATATATATATCCAGTTAGCAGGAGGCCACTCGGCAAACTCACAAAAGTAGATGAAGGCGGGCAGGAACACGGAATTTCATATTTTGACAGTTTATTCCAACGTTTTGCATCGTCAGGGAATTCTACGATAAATATAAATAAAAAGTTAAAAAAAAATTATTACAAAACTGGCTTCAACAGATGACTGATGGAAAACTGCCCAGGGTGAAAGACACCATAGTGGAAGGACTTTTGGGGAATGTGGAATTTTAAAGGATGAGGTCACGAAGTCAGTTGCAGTACTTGCAGGGACACCCGTACATGGAAACAAAAACATCAAGTAGTGGGATAATTAAATGGGAGGTTTGGTGAAAAGAAAGGTGATAAATAAATCATTCACAGGCTAACAACACTGATTAAAGCAGTCAAGAGGTGAGATTAAAGCGGGGAAGTAATGAAAATACAAAATGAGGAACTTTGCACATATTTTAGAGCAAATGTTTTCTACTGAATGGGGTCTGGAACATAACATGCAGATTAGAATAATGCAGTGTCAATGGAATGAGTTCTTAGAAGAATACAAGAAAGATAGACAACTTACAAATGCTTGTGATCATGACTATTGACAAAGTAAAGAAGGTAATAACAGGCTAAAGAAGGCAAAGGCAATAGGCGCCGAGAAGACTAAAAGTGAGAGGCTGTAGGATTGTAATAGTGTAACTAAGTGTGTAATTACATCGGGCTGCGGAGAATAAGTCAAACGACAAAAAAGGTTACATATGAATGGGTAAAAGGAATGAAAGGTATGGGTAAGAATCAAGGGTGAATAATGTTATTAAGCCTACCTGGGAAGACGTATGGCACGAGATAGACTAAAATAAGCATTGCTAATAACGGACGGACTGAGAAGGGAGAAGCACAGTTGGTATAGACATGAAAGACAATTAGTGAAGAAGTGTTTGTTATGAAGCATTTGTATGTGAAAAAGTTGTATCTGGAATTCTTGGATACAGACAACTCATAACGACGGCCGAACTGATACAGATACAATAAAAATTTTCTGATGAACACAATTCATGATAAATTTTAAGCATCAGAGTGACTGGTCTGGTGTAAACGAGGGCCTCAGTGTCTAACACTTTTGTGGATGGAACGATGAGAAACAGAGAACGAACAGATGTAACCTCAAGATCATATGACAAGAAAATGGGGCGGGAAACGAAGTAAGGGATGTACCAAATGTTTGTTAAAGATACAAAGTTAGAAGATGATACGCCACAAAAAAACTTAAGTCAATAACTGAATACACTTGCAAAACCATGACACTAAGAAAGTGTAAAGTTATCAGGGTAAAAGGAAGCCAAGAACTAACAAAATATTCTATTATGGCTTATCGAAACATAGAAGTGGAGGATGAAAGAGAGGGAAAAGCGAGGAGGGAATCTAGATATCTAATATGTACATGAAAAAAGCAATGTCTATAAAAGCCAAAGTTCGTGCTTTGTAAAAGAACTGTTCACTTTACTCTCCTCTAAGGCAGTGAAGAGTCAACGCAGAAGATGAAAGAAAAAAAGGTGGACCATAAAAGGACAACTGGTCGCTCATTACAAGGGAGTAGGGAAAATACAAACGTAGAAGTTCAGTGAATGTGAAAAGGCCGGTCAGAGTGAAACGGTAGGTTCACGTGAAGGGAAGGGACGATAAGCCGTTGGTGAAATGAAGTTTATGATGTAAACTTCAGAGAGGGAGAGAGGAAGAGACGGAGACCGAGAAACAAGGGCATGAACACATAGAACTAAACCTCCAGAAAGAGTGAGAATAAGGTTGGCTGACAATCTTCATAAGCTTCTTATACGGTAATTGAACTGGCTCACAATGAAAAATAAAAATAAAATTTAAACAAATTCCGTTGAGTCTGTCAACCTATACAGTGAAATAAGCACTTGATACCTAGACGACTGTGATGGTCTTAATCATAGTTAAACAGGGCATTCGGCTAGCAATCACATCCCAAATCTGAAGATCTATCCACTCCAGCACCACTATTAAAGTGGAGGAGGCGTGGTGGAAAAACATATAAATGCAGGGGGTATCCCATCCAAGTGCAACACTAAAGCAAACGCTATTTCATATTTCCCATTAATGATTACGCTATCCCCATCACCGCAGACCGTGCCCATCACGGTCAATGAACTGTGCTCAAGCAATTCCCTCATAATCACAGCCGACAATTTCTAAAATACGATTTCAAACTTTTCACTTTCATTAAGACTTTCTGCACTAAAATTCTTCCCTTTTAACTGGGCTTTGACCCATCATCACTCCTCTGGCTCAGTGCTTTTTCAAAACGGGTACATTTTTTTCTCTGTTTTAAATCACTTCTGCAAGGATGCTTGATCTGATATCAACCAATCCAAATACACTAGTTACAAAAAAAATAAAAAAGTTTCTTCCTCATAATATTAGCACCTTTAACACTTGTTTTCTCTTCATTTGTCTCCGTACAACAAACTCTTCAACGAACCCTACACTAATTGTAGTCACCATCCGATACTTTCCAATAATTCATCAAACCTTAGGCCTTCTATCAAACACTTCAAAATATAGTGATAGTAAGCATAAACACTATTTTCTCACTCTTCTTACAATGTTATCGAGAAAGGAACTTCCATCTGCCATTAAAACAGTCGTTTCTTTCAAATTCACCCCAACTTATACAAGAGACATCTACATTGTGCTCACTCTTCATGACAGGAAGTTTTACCCAGTCGACTGCCGAAAGCTTTCTCATATCTTACACAATTTACGAATACCGTTCTTTAATCCTCTAAACTTAGTACAACTATTTTTGTGACCAAGTTCACTCGACCCTTAGCTACTTCTAATATATTTTCTAATAATTAGGTGACTTTCCTTTAAATATGTCTAATACTCTTTACACTGTTTTGCAAATGACTGAATTTATTTTTAATATTTCTATTACAAGTCTTACATACGCGATATAAACATGCAAAATCAATATGGAACGATATTCCTGGTGTAACTATCATCACTGATGCAACGAATTCACATCATCAGTCTCCTCCTTCGTACACTTTTCTGTCTCGCCCTTTCAGGATTCCTAGTTCAGGATTCTGAAGGTGTCATTTCCTCGCCAGTACTCCCAAGTCCAACTTCCCCCATTTTCCCGTCACTCCTCCCCCTGTCTACTAGACCCCATGGATCTCGCAGTCCGCAGCCCAACCACTAACCATCTTACCCTTTTCTACCTCCATACCTAATCTTACGGACATCCAATATTTCTGGTGTCTTGTTTCTTTATTAATCCCGTATTATTATTATTATTATTATTATTATTATTATTATTATTATTATTATTATTATTATTATTGACGATGATAGGTTCCAATGGACTAAGCCACATAAACATCAAGTTTCAAGGCACCCTTCAACAGTCTCAAAAATAAAAATGAAAGGAAAGTGAATTAGACTCTTCACTCACGCAAGACTGGGGAGGGGCCTGGAACATAAGCTATGTCACAGCCTAAGATATGAGAGCACTAGTGTATGGTCACAACCACCTTCCCCACTCTCTTAATCTTTGCAACTACACCCACCTTGATGTTCCCTCAAGCTGCTTCCATCTCAATTCTCATTCTACTTTAAACCAAAAGGTATTCTTGGCTAAGTTAAGTATAACTAGTTTTACCAGACCACTGAGCTGATTATCAGCTCTCCTAGGGCTGACCCAAAGGATTAGACTTATTTTACTTGGCTAAGAACCAATTGGTTATTTAGCAACGGGACCTACAGCTTACTGTGGAATCCGAACCACATTATAGCGAGAAATGAATTTCTATCATCAGAAATAAATTCCTCTAACTCTTCATCAGCGAGTGCTAGCCCACAACTCTACCGACTCTCACAATGAGGAACTGTGTTCTTGGCCACATGAAGGCTATGCAAAAGGTGCGTGTAACTATGTATGCATACACACGCACATGTACCGAGACACCCTAATTGCATAAAGGTTCAATGACAGTGCGACTTCATTTGATAAGTCAATGATTACGATTCAATACAAGACCTATCGCCTACCTCGCTCGCTCGCTCTCTTTCCCTATCTCACGCACACGTTCAAGTATCAGACAAACAAACAAATTAAGGAACACTGAATAATACTGTTTTTCTAGAATGTGAATGAGAATGTGTATTCTTCGTGGAAATGTGTACTTAGTGGAAATATAAAATTTGCTTCTAGTCCAGCAAAAACAATTACACGAGATCTAATCAACACTTTTCATTTATGAAGGCGCTTTGATCCAACTGGCATTTCTATAGGCATTTTCTTAATTCTGCTTCATGGATAATCTTTCAAGACACAGACGATAGCGTTTTTTCCAGTGCAATCACGATAATATAATGTATTTCCAGTGCGATAACAAAAATGGTAATTTTCCAGACGTATTGAGAAAACACAAAAATTAAAGTTTTAAACTATAATAACCACCATAATAATAAGTGAAAAACCGTTCGAGTAACTACAAGTGCGTTTTTCGCTTTCCTTATAACGTTAATTTACGCCACAGGCATGAAACGGAATCACTAAGAACTGGCATACATTTCACGAGCAACATGCGCACGAGGCACGAGTAAGAGAGCCACTGACTACTTACAACTACTATGTCTCCTTCCAACTCTGCCCCAAAGACCAGCAAGAAGGCAGTCAGTTAAGAAGAAGATCCGGGCATCCAAAGATGGGGCACCCAGGGCAACACGTCGCCTCTTACATAACTTGTTTCGCTCTCTTTGTTAAGCATGGCAAAGGAACAGGGAAAGCAGAAGCGAAAATTAAATCAAAGTCCTGCGATCATAAAATGAGACGTGATGACTGAGCAAAGAAAATCCTGCAATCGCCTCCCCAAATGCCCCACACTTGACGCGACGAGAAGGGTGAGCGGCGGGGGAAGGGGGGGAGAAGAAAAAAAGAAAAAAGAGGTGAGGAGGAGGGAGGCAGCGCTACAAACTTCAACCCCAAATGCCTCAAACTACATGATCTGCCTGATAATCTCTTCTGCTCAGTCTCTTTTTATCAACGTGTTTCTTCTATTCTTCCCCTTCTTCTTTCATTCTTTCTCGATACCGACAATCATTTTTGCTCAATTCTGGCCATTTCTGCTGCTGCTAACCCTGCTGCAGATGACAATAATCCCTCTACCACAGTATGTGAAAGAAAAAAATCATAATAGCTATAAAATTCCGAGCATCGCAAATGAAAGCAAATCTCTGAAGACAAGCGAACTTGACCTCATCCACTTTTTCGTAGGATGCAAAAGCCCAGAGGTATCAGACAGCGAACATTTTTCGCAGACTGCAGCGTCGGACGCGGGATCTGGGCATAGGGGCATGATACCGAGGATGGAGGCATTTGGGAACGGAGTAAGAGATGGGGGATAAGCTGATGCCCAACTAATAGTGTGCGGCTGCTGCGTGCATGGCAGATGAGATGGGGGTGGCGGAGCAGCAGGGAGGGATTACTACCCATACCGCAGGGCGAGCATAGCAGGGTTGTCGGAGGAACGTTACCTTATCTAACCTCCTTGCTTATACCGTCCCTCCCCAAATGAACCCCGACCCCATCGACCGAGTCTCATTGGGTGGCGATAGACAGAGTTGCTAGGAGAGAGAGAGAGAGAGAGAGAGAGAGAGAGAGAGAGAGAGAGAGCGAGCGAGAGAGAGGGTAAATCTATTGGTGCAGGTGTCTGAAATATCACAGCAATATTCCATAGGTTTGATGTTTTCCAATCTATACCACGTTTGCATATTTAATGTTTCATTCCGACGACAAGATTATCTTATATGAAATATATTTCAAAAGAAAAGTGATAGAGAGAAAGAAATGTTAAAGACAACAGTCTGTAACAATAAGAAATAAATCTAATGTTAGTGGTATGTACGATAGAAAACAGTAAATCATCAAAAGAAAATTTCGTGATGATTAAATCCTGTTCCGTACTGGATTGGCAGTTACTCAGATATACGTCTCTTTCCAAACAAAATGAAATTTGGCCTTCGGCTTTTGTCAAATTCTTTCATCATCAGAGAACTGAAAAATGAAATGTTTTCCTGCTCCGGTTGGTTGGTCGGGATTAAGCTGGCTTTGTGCCAGCATGGACCCTAACTCTAAGTTTGGTAAGATGTGACTGAAGTGGGCCTCTGGACGCTGGCCAACCTTGAGAAGTGGAATGAACAAAAATACGGTTTTGTGGCTGGCTTCAAGCTTTAACCTAGCTTCGTCTCAGCACACACCTTTGCGCAATGGTGGCCACTAAGTATACTATAGCATTGTGTTCAAGGAGACTAAATGTGGACCTCAGAAATCTTTATCAACCAACAAAGCCAAAAAAAACCAGTATTTATACAAAACTAAGGGATTGGCAGGTATATTAGCCAATAAAAAATCACATTTCGGGATATACTAAGGACAGAAGCCAGAAATTAGGCATCGGAGATTGCAGTTGGTATCGAACAATCCAATGGTGGTGGAACGAAAGCTCGGTGTCCAGTGTGCTTTGGGTGGCTTGGAAATGTTGCAGCATTGGGGCATGAATAATTCTTCTAACTTAAGGTTTATTGTGAGTTTTCCTCCTTCATGCAGAAGGCTTCTAGGAAAAGTGTCCAGGGTTGGAGTCACAACAAAAAAAAAAATTACATATAAATTTATGTATATATAGGTAGATAGACAGAGAGACTGATAGATAGACAGATACATAATTTGGAAGTCAATCACAGTCTCAGTAATATATATATACACACATTCTGACTGGTTTCGTCACTATTTTTAAGACACACTCAGAAGGTCTGACATAAATGATGTAAAAATTAACATTATTTATGACAAGGTGACAGTATGATGGACCGCACACAATGAAAAATATTCCTACCCGACTAGACAAATGAGGAGCCGTCATAAGCGCAAACTTTATACATTCGTAAGTTGATTTTCATATTCTGTCGAACGTACTGTTAGAATATAACAGCTTTTTAGTATTTGCCCTATTGATAGCATTATTTTTATCGCTAATATGAACGAAAATTACAATAGTCTGTCTATGCATATCTTATTGTTTGTGATGTTTTATTCTTATTTTAAATTAATTTTCAGTATATAAAAATAGCCACAGAACTTAAAATGGATTTAATATCCGTAACCTTTAGCACTGTCGGAAGATTTCTTCATAAGCTTTTATTGTGATGACATTAGTGTTCTTAAAAGAGCTCCACTACCTCTAAAATTCTACAATGATGGAGAAAGAAATATAATCAAATAGAGTTCCACAAAAGAAAACCTTTGTAAGAATATAATCAGCAGCTTAGGATTTATTTTCATCCACTTATTTCAAGGGTACCATGTAAAAAGGTATAGGTTTTCAGTCAGGCATTCTGCCTGCGCTTAACAGCAAAGGTAGGAGCCCATCTGCACCGACAAATAAGATCTGCTAATGGAGCGCTAACCTTGGTCACAAATCAATTACGAGTCCTCCTTTAATCTCTCTGGGAGGGATATTTTTTTACCTTCTGTATTTCCGTTTTCACTGCCACCCTAACATACTTATTGCAAGTTTCTGCCGCTTGTGATAATCGTCTTGAATGTGTCTCAAAAATTTTAGGTAAACCGGTTAGGATTTAAACTTTGCTTTTCATTTTTTCCAGTAATACAGCTGCTGCATCAGGTATATATACACACATACACGTGTATGCATATACATATAAATTTAAATATAAATACACAATTATAAACACACATGTGTATATATATATATATATATATATATATATATATATATATATATATATATATATATATATATATATATATATATATATATTATAATTTATGCATATATAATTATATATGAAAAATATATATAAATATATATAATATACATTTATACATATATATAATTATATGTAAAAAAATATATATATATATATTACATATATATTATATATACTATATACATATATATATTATAATATATATACATAATATACAGTATATATATAATATATATATGTAGGAAATGTTTATGCATATGTGGATATGCATGTATGTACGTATGTAGATACAAACAAGAGATGATAATGATAATAGTTATGAGAGGCAGAGTTTCTTGATGATGCTTTAGAGTTGTAACCTTTCCTTGACAGACCTACTTCCGAGGCTAATGGGAGGCATGTCTTATTCCTTTTACAACTCAGTTGTAAAGTAATGGAAATACTTGTGCACAAATCATATAAAGTAGCCCTGTTCAACCATTAGTAGCTTATTCTGACAGTGTCCCATCACTGTTTCCTTAACCCCTAAGTGATTAAGGCCATCACCTTAGATGTCACGAATCAGGAGATTAGAAATTCTTAGCATTACCTTTGAAGTCTTCCCTCTAAGGCTTTGCCCCTTCAGCCTTTTTTGCATGTAAGTTCCATGTAGAATTTCCCAAACCATTCTCAAGGCCTGCTTCAGTAGTGATCTGGCTCACATTCTAAGTGAAAAAATTACACGTGTAACCATAACTGATGTTTTGAACTCCCAGTTCAAGTAGGCTGCATGGATCCTTGGAAAGCATGTGCAGTTTCAGAAGTATCTGGCAAGTGTTTGGTAGTGATGGTTCTCAGGGAAGGATCCTTTGTACCTTTTCTTATGCTTTTACCCCTATCAACTTCCTGATACCCTTCTCTCCACACTCTTCACACAGTCTCAAGAAGTTTATTCATATTACTCCCTTTTTGGTGAGTCATTCAGTTTGGTCCTGGCCGCCTTTCAGAAGGGCAAAGGATGATTTCTGTCGACATGTTGGACACGTACTTCCACATCCTGTTATACCTTCAGTCGGACAAAAGTATTCTCCTGTGTGTTGGAGTTTTTAGCAGGATGGCTTCATCTGCTTGGTATCAGAGTAGTACTCTCATTTTTGGACGACTGGTTTGCTCTCACAAATTTGTCTCTGACGACTTGAGGGTGAAGAATTATGCTTTATATCTAACTGCAGAGCTAGGGCTTTTGTTCAATGTTTTCACTAATCTATGCTCTTCTAATTTAGTCAACTGTTTATCTGGGGATGAAGATTAACTCTCTCTTGTTTGGGGGTTTTTCTGACAGAGAGATGGATAAACAATTTTCTACCATTTTGAGAACTTTAATGGGTTGGCCTGTAGACCTCAAGAACCTTTACACTGTCCTTAGACGTCTCGGAGGCAGATTGGGGGGCCAGTCTGAGACACATTTGATGTCAGGGAGTTAGAAGGCAAATAACCTACAGCTTTTGGCAGTTTGGTCAAAGACAATACGATCACAGTCTCTTACAATTCAACCTCTTGATTCTTACATAAGGTGACAAAGAGACACAGATCAAGAGATTTGTTCATGCCTGCAAAAAACTTCCTTCTCCTTTGGACAGAGCCCAGCAACATCATTCCTTTACCTCGTTTTGTCCTAGGGAAAAACATTGTTATCAAAGACCAACTCACATAGTCAGATAGCCTCCTCGTCCTCAGGTTTGCCAGTTGTGGAACCTCTGGGGAGACCCAACCACCAATCTGGTCACAACTTCCCAAAACACTACTTTCCCAGTTTACTGCCCTCCACACCGGGACCCTCAGGCATGGGCAGTTGATGCTTTTCTTCAGAATGGTCAAATCTAGGCCTTTATGCTTTTCCTATATTTGCTGTTTTGAGGAAATGCTCAACAAGCAGAACACAAGGATGATTTTGACAGCTCGTTGGTGGTCCCAAAGGGAATGGTTCCCCTAACTTCCTTTCATTGTGGTAGATGTTCCTCATTCTCTTCCATTCAAGAAAGATCTTCAGACAGTCTTATTTGAGAAGATTCCATCCAACCTCCATGTGATTCATCTGACCGCATGGGGACTGTCATTGTCTGTTACAAGCTAAGGGCATTTCTAGAATGGCCAAGGAAGAAGTCCTTAAGTCTACAAAGCCCTCCACTATTCGACTTGTGTATCAATAACAGTGGTCAGTTTACTGATCTTAATGCTTGTCCAGAGTGATATCCAGCACCCATTCACTAGATAGCCTGATTTAAGTTCTGCCATTATCTCAGGTATGCAAAGAAGTTTTCTGCCACAGCAATCAAAAGATACCACTTTAAATTGCATTCACTTCTACATCATGCTGACAGAAATATCGCTCATGATTTAAAGTTTGAAGAGGTTTTCTATCTTTTGTGCTGGAAATTTCAGTCTTCCTATCATGGTTTACGATGAAATTTAGAAGTAGTCCCTCTGATTTTAACATAACCTCAGTTTGAGCCTTTTGATGAGGCAACACTTAAGACCTTTGAAGACACCTTTCTTTTAGCTCTTGCTGCTTTCTTGTGAGTAGGCTTTGTTCTAGTGGCAATTCTCTCTTTTCTTTCACTACTTAGAATAAAAGATATAGAAGTGAAAGCCCTTCCCAGATTTGACAGTGCTTAATTTAAATGCTTTGGTAGGCAATGAAGAAGTAGCTGTCTTATGTCCAGTTAGAACTCTTGTGGGTTTACCTTGACAGATAGAAACCTTCAAGAGGAGCCGTTAAGTATGTACCTGTGGTGTTAAGAGACCAAACACTCCAATGTCCAAAAATGCTTAAGTCAATGCACACAAAGTTGATTCCTGGGCTTTTACCATTTTTTAAAATAATCCTCACGGCTTCTGTACCGTAAGCACATCTTTATTTCCTTTAAAACCTTTCTCTAGAGAAGGTTGTCATGCAGCTCAGGGGAGATTTAACTGTTGTTGACTCATATTATTTGCAAAATGTTCAAATTTAGCATAAGGTGTTAGTCCTATCATTGAGGCAGGGGACAGTTTCTCCTGAACCAAATATGATAGTAACCTTACTTTCTATGTTATTGTTAGTTGTTAGGAAATCCCGTTACTGAATTCTAGGAGTATGATGATTACACACTGGTGTATAGCAGCACACCTTCATATACGAAGGTGGTGGCAGTCTTCAGTTTTGGACTGTCAGTTACGGGCTTTCGACTCAGGCACAGGGATCACCAGTGCTCTATGAGATGGAGGCACGGGAGTCACTAGTACTCTACGAGATGGAGTCCTTTTTTCCTTGTAAGGATCCTCTGACAAGTCTTGCCACAAGGGCTTTGTGGTTCCAACATCCGGCAACAGTACTTGCCAGTAAGGATCATACAACAGGCAGGAATGGTGAGAAGCTTTTTTTCCCCCCTCATTAAAAAGCTTTCAGTTTGCTTGGCTGAACATTGTTTCTCTGGCTGCACTAACCAACCATCCTCATTCAATGCAGTAGTGAGGTAACTTTAACAGTAGGTAAGATTCATTCCAAATAATTAAAATTTTCATGATAAAATCAATTATTTGGATACTTACCTACTGTTAAAAGTTTACCAAAAGAATCTCTTACCTACTGACTAAGAACAAAAATCTCCCATACTACATGTACCCTTTACTCTCTGCATTAAAGAAACAAATTTAGGTACACTTCATAACATATGCTGTAAGTAAAACTCAACAAGTGTTTAATATAACCCCTTTAACCTGCCATTAACCATAGACCATTTACCATGCCCACTAACAGTATCTGTCTTAACTTCATATTATTATTATTTCATCTGAAACTCCTTAAATGTGAAACTTTCACAATGCCTAATTGCTAAACTAATGGCTAGCACTAAAAGCTGTTCTGTATTGTATACCACTGCAGCAAGAGACTGGCAAGAGCTTATCAGATATGTATGCTAACTGCTGAAACGAAGTCATCCACTCTATCACAGTTAAATCTTGCTGCAAATATGTAAAATGCATTTCTCTGATTCTAACAATAGATGACCATGGAACCAATAGCAGGTAATGTTAAACAACATTTTCTTAAACCAACAGCAGGTAATGTTAAAACATTTTTTTAAAGCAAAAAACAAATACACACACAATTTACAAACTAATTAAAGGATAACATTTGCTGTCTCATAGCTTTTTGTTAAGACAAAGACACTTTACATTTCTGACTTGAATTTTTTGTCATATCATTTAGCACAGCTGTATACCCTAATTTACATTCCGTCTATATGTCTTCATACATATCAGATATTACTGTTTTGTTTTTCCCACATAGTGCGTCACTATCACTTAACAGTTTCTAAACATTCACTGTACAATACACTTAAAATATATTAGTGCAGCAGATTGCTGTAAAAATCGTTCAGATAGTGAAACAAGCATGAAATTTGGCACAAACATTCCCAAGACTACGCTCTCTTAGAAAAGGCTTTCCACCTGAAAAAATCAAGATGGCGGCTATTTTTTAAAATGGCCGCCATCTATGTTGAGATTCACTGGTTTGGGAGCATCTATTGGATGGAATATGCCAGTTTTTTTTTAAACCTCGACTTTTAGGTTATAAAATGTTCCATACCACACATTTTATTGAAAACCTTACTAAATGAATTGTAACCAAGATGGCGTTACAAAATGGTTGCCATAAAAGTTTTTTTCTATCCACAGCGCTAGCAGAACATAGAGACCAACTGTTTTTATTTAATGGTATATTCATGTGATCAGACAGTTTAACTAATATGCTATTTTCAACTGAAATAGTAATGGTATGGTCACATACAACATTGTGTCTAAGACTGTAACCATAAAAGAAAAGAAGAAATACGGACTAAATCTGGCATTCACCAATCTATGTATAGGTCTCTCAACCTACACCTTTGAAAAATTCGAGGATAAGAAGGTAGGCATAGCATGACACGTTGGATGCTCAAGCTAGATTATCTACTGAAGAGAGGGCAATATTTATCTAGACTTCACATTTGCAAGTGCACAGAGCTGTGCAGGAAGACCCAGCTTGAGCACTTGCACCTTTCCTGACAGCCTGCTTTGCATCCACATTTGGTAAAAATTGGCAACTCTTCAAATTCTAAATGCGAGTTGGTTGTCCAGAGGACTTGCCATGCTTCACCAGACTTTTGCCATCCCCACTCAGCCGGGTTCTCTGGCTGTGGCTGACACTGGGTGGCCTGCCCCCACACACAACCAGCCTGATACAAAATACGCTTGGTGTGTTGGAGGAATACTCCCCTGGTTGGTGGAATGGCCTCATATGCCCTTTGTTTTCTGGCAAACATATCAAGTCTAGCCTCATCCACAGTGCCAGCAGTGCTGGATCTTTCATACATAAGTATGACAAACCTCTCCAGGACCTTCAGGTCACTCTCTTCCACTCTGAGAGGGTAGTGACTCAGTTTGGAGAACACAGTGGAGGCCTCTGGAAAGATGTTCCATGTCTGCCAGGCGGTCTTCTTGCCCTTGCTCCGAAGGCTGACACTGTATCACAGCCTGTGAGCATGGAAGAAAAAGCATGCCATTCACCTTCTCCTGGCCCAGAGAGTTGCACAAAAAGTCATGCACAGCAATCCAGCGCAGGCTCTGGCCTTGGCCAAATGCCACCCATGTAATTCTCTAGCCCCAGATTGTGGAGAGTGGAGAAAGCACTGACTGCAACGACAAGAACATCTGTGTCATTTGCTTTAACCGTGATGGTCTTGGCTCCATGTTCTGTGGCATATTTGGCATGGAGAAAGATAGGTGTCAGCTTCCTCATGAGAGCACTTTTCCAGTCCCTGAAAGACTAGCCTCATGAGTGCTGAGGACAGAGACCCTTTACAAACAATGACAACATTTGTGGCAGACATCTGGGCAACTTTGTCTGCCAGGAACTGGAACAACTCTGTCTTGTTGGCATCGTGTCTTAGGAAATTGCGCCAGTTGGATGGAATTGTGTTCTTGTCTGTCACCTTGCGCCTTCCTCCTTGACCACGTTGGAGCCTGGTCTCAGCTTTGAGGCTGGATGTATTGTATACATCAAATACAAGATGTGATGATGTGTACTTGCTGCTATAGGATTGTATCACAGGCAAGAAGTCCAAAGTGCATAGCCCTCAAAGGTCTTTCCTTTCTTTGGTGGCAAGGCATGGACCAAAGCTGATCCATCTACAATGAGGACATCAGTCTTTGGTTCTTTGTCTTCTAGTGTAACATGACTCTCCAGGACCGAGGTCAGCTGAGACTTCTGACATGTGTACAGCCTACCACCCTCACTAAGGGAAGCTGGGAATGTTTGATTCGTGCTGGAAGAATTCCTGCAGATCACATTCACGGCTCTGACAGGATATAAATAGCTTTGAGAAAAGCTGGCAATCCTCCTTCAGAAGTTTCTGCTTTGACTGTTCTACAGGAGCAGCTTCTTGCCTGAAGAAGTCAGTTCTGTTCTTCTTTATCGGCTCATAGAAGGAGACTGCATTGTTTGCCAAAGAGTCTGAAAACTTCTGAAATTTAGTCGGCCTCTGTCAAGGTGTGTCTGTAGAAGTTCTGCTGAGCTGGGGTGGGCAATGTCTTTGTTGTCAATGGAATACAGATCCTGGCTCTCTTCCTGAAAAGGACTTCCCAAGTGTTGCAAAGCCAATGACAGCTTGCTGACTCTCTCAGAAATGTCTTCTGCGCATGAGGTGTTTGTTCATGGTGTGTTGTCTGCTCATTAGACTCCTTACTTTGAACCTCTGTTTCGTATGCAGACACCAAGCGGATGATCTCTGGGCCAGCCACCATCCATCTTCTGAGTGCTGGCGGATCTTCAGTCAGCCCAATGGCTCGCCATCAGCCTTTATAAAGGCATTGGTCTGCTCATGAGCTTGGTCAAGAGCCATTGCTGAGAACTGGCGACTGGTCTTGTGCACAACAAAGTTGCCAGCCTTGAACTCCTTGTGCAAATCTGGGTGTGAACTCTCTAGGGTAAGCATGTCCCTGAGGTGAATAGGCAGCCAACGAGCATAGTTTGTATTATTGTTGGAAAAGAAGTAGGGTATCAGCTCATGCAATGCCTGGCAGTAGAGGACAAAATTGGCCTCACGGAAGGACCTGATCAGTTGGAATATCACAAGTTCCATAGACAACACCATGTGCCAGAAGTGGAACTGTGGACTCTGCTGTCTTCGAAGGTCACACCACTCCTCAAACTCTAATGCCTGCTCATTGTTGTTTGCTTTCTCAGCACAGTAGTCAGTGTATGCTGTCCTCAGGAGTTTGTACAAACTAGAGGCTGTAACCTGGTGCATCTGCCGTGTCCTGGTTACACTTGCAGCTGACAGGAAGGATTCTGCAGTTCCAGATGAAGCAACTCCTGCCTCCACCAGAGCTCCTGTCCAACCACTGCCATGAAGAAGAGTACCAAGAGATGTCATTGCTGCCATCTCAATGTGCAGACCACCAAACATTACCAGATACTTGTCTTCGCCATACTGATCAGGCCACTGCCACTGCACCTGCTTTGCTACGGCATAGATTGGCTGATCAGCTGTGATTATGGGTATCTGGCCAGGGTTCAGAAAATCAGTGACATCCTGCACTTTCTGCATCACGTGTTTGATCGTAGCAACAGAATGAGCCTGATCACGCAGGAGAGGAAGCAATGAAGTTATGGTTACTTCAACTACTAGTCTAAGACTACAGGATTAGTAAAGCTGGATTAGCTGGCACTGAACCCCATGCTGAGTTACACAGCAGTGATGTCACCAGTGTGCCCTGGTTGTGTGCAGACATACACTCTTTTACATTTATTAATTTACCTTCAAAATTTATGAGTTATTCGAAAGAGATGGCCTCATTAGGATCTAAAACCACAGAAACCAAGATCCATGCTTAAAACGATAATTGTTGAACGGGCATTATTTCTCATTATAATTATTGTTTCTACCTTTTCTTGGCAGCCATATAGCCCCCATATTTAAAGGTAAACTGTGCTGGGAAGCTACAAAAACATAATATTCACAAGAAATAGTATGGAAGAGTTTTACCATATTGCTAGAAGCAAATACATGCCATTCTAGTGAAAAATTAGCCAAAATCTGTCGATGAGCCGCCATCTTGGAATTTGGCCGCCATATTAAATTTTTGCACTGGCCAGCGCCCTTTTCTGATAGAGGGAACTTTAAAGAGCACTTGTGCAAAATTTCATGCTTGTTTCACTATCTGAACGATTCTTATGAAATATGCAATTATCTGCTGCACTATATAGCAATATTGTTTTTATAAGAATAAAAACAGTTTAGTCATTAAACTCTCATCCAAAGTCAATAATCTACATCCACTTTTACTGTTTCATACACTGTACTAAAGCTGCAGTCCTTTAATCAGATATCAATAATTTAAGATGGGATGCTTCAGTTAGAAAATATCCTTATTTTATTAGGAATTAATGGAAAAAAATGCAAAATAAGCCAGTGTTACTCTGGTGAAAAAATAGAATGCAAGGCCATAGAAGCATAGTATTACGATGTTAAGCAATGCCAAACCTTTAAAATATAAAGATCAGTCATGACTCAAGATACCAATGTAGAGAAATTCAAGAGAATGACAAGGGCAATGAAATGAGCCTTGCATCCGGTATTAGTGGATATTTCAAAAGCCAAGTTAAATGACAGACAGTTGTAGAGTTAGTCCTTACTGAAAATACGAAAAACTGCAAGATATACCTTAATATCTTCTCAAGTGAAAGTCAGCACAAAATTTTCCTACCAACCCTAACCTAGAAGACGATAGATTCTTGGATGCTGAATCTGTAATACGATGTTTTCTCAAGTCTGGAGGGAATACAAAAACACAAAAAAATTGAAAATTAAGATAAAAAAATAACTAATGAGGTAAATAAACATAAAGCTCCTAAAGAACACCACAAAGACTATATCACTAAATCTACTAGACACTACTACTGATGCAAGTTCCTCCAATAAATCTTAATATGAATTAAAGAAAAAATTAGCTACATAAATTTCAAAGCAACGATAACAAAATGAAAAAACTTTACTAGAAAGCTCCAAGTATACATTATTGAGCAAATAAACCACAAAATAAAAATTTTCATAAAATTATTTATCTGGATACTTACCTACTGTTAAAGGCAGCTTATACCTTCGTGCCATTAGGCGTGATCAACATTCAAAATAAAACAAAATAACGCTTGGCTAACCCGCTAGGACTGTCTCTGTAATCACCTGTTTCCCACCAGGTGGTGATAGTATGTTTAAGTTCTTGTCAGAATTCTTCATGATCACCCAGTAAGATGAGGGGAGGCTGGGTGGGTTTCCACTTTAACAGTAGATGTATCCAAATAATTAATTTTTATCATGAAAATTTTCATCATTTGGAATGAATCTTACCTACTGTTAAAGTTACCTGACTACCACTTTCAATGAGGATGGTGGGTTAGTGCAGCCAGAGAAACAATGTTCAGTCAAGTGAACTAAAAGCTTTTTAATGAGGGGGAAAAAAGCTTCTCAGCATTCCTGCCTGGTGCGTGATCCTTACTGTCCCCGGACGTTGGAACCACAACAGGGTGTAAGGGCCTTTTAGCGAGAGGATCCTGAGCTGCGAGACAATCTTCTCCAGTAAAAGGTTTTAAAGGAAATAAAGGCATGCTTAGCCATGAGAATTATTTTCAAAAATGTAAAAGCTCAGGAATCAACTCTCTGTGCATTGACTTTAGCATTCTTGGACATAGGAGTGTTTGGTCTCCTAACACCACAGATATATACCCAACTCCACCTCTTAAAGGTTTATGTCTGTCAAGGTAAACCATTAAGAGTTCTAACTGGACATAAAACAGCTACTTCTTTATTGCCTACCAAAGCAGTTAAATTAAGCACTGTCACAGATCGGGGAAGGGCTTTCACTTCTGCATCTTTTCTCTAAGCAATGAAAGAAAACAGATAGGTTGCCACTAGGACAAAGCCCACATACAAGAAAGGGCTTGAAGCTCATTAATATAAACCTTTAAGCCCACATACAAGAAAGGGCTTGAGGCTCATTAATATGAACCTTTAAGAGTTCAAACTGGACATCATACAGCCACTTCAGCATTGCCTACCAAAGCAGTTAAATCAGGCACTGTAACAAATCTAAGAAGAGCTTTCACTTCTATATCTTTTCTCTAAGCAATGAAAGAAAAGAGAGGTTGCCACTACAACAAACCCACATACAAGAAAGGGCTTGAAGCTCACTAACACACCTGTCACAGCAAGAGCTAAAAGAAAGACAAAAGGCTCAAACTGAGGTTATGTTAAAATCTGGAGGACTACAGTACTCAGCACAAAGTCGGCAGTATTCCCACACATTATGACGGTAACCCTATCCTTCAGGGCCTTGAACCTGGAGGCTTTGGCTTTGTCCTTCATGAGGTATGTCCAGGAAGGCATCTTCTTCCAGAACAGGCCAGTCTCACCCATACTGAACACCTGTTCTGGATGATAGCCCTTGTCCCTGATGATTTTCTTGAAGGTCTCTGGATATTTTGTGGCCACTTCTGTGTCTGCTGATGCTGATGCGGTTCCAACTCACCTCTGGAAATGGTGGAACCAACCTTTGCTGACCTGAAAACCTTGAGGAGCTGATGATGGTCCTGCTTGTGGCTCTTCCCCTTCTTCTTCTTCGAAGCCTGAAAAGTCTGCCTCCCATACGTTGTCACCTTCCATAACAGTCAAAAATTGTTGGTAAAGTTGCCGTGCCTTCTAGCAAATGATGTTGGTGTAGCAGGGGATGTTCTTATGGCAGTCCTTTATCCAATACGCTAATGCATATTCCATCTTAACGATTGTCTTGTCACACACTGCAGAAACTGTTTTTGCACTACCAAAGAAGGTAACACCCGCAGCCTTTCTTATCTCAGACTCTCTCTTCTTGATGTATTCTCATTCACGCCAAGACAGCGGGCTACAGCTGCGCAACTCTTGCCTTCTTTTAACATATCCAGAAGTTTTAACTTCTCGAGTTTCATGACCTTCTTCTGGCACTTAAGCTGTTTGCCAGAAGCCTTAGAAGGAGCATGGTGTTTAGGGGGGCATCCTAGGGTATGATTAAGAGACATACACAAAGATTATAAATGAAACACAAAGATACGTAAAGTACACAGATATGCGACACACTCAATCAGCAGAGGTTATACGCTGTGAACTGTCAGAGGTGCAGGCTGGAGCAGCACATCGCGATACAAAGTCTTGGTGGGTACAGCCAATGAGCGCCAAGGGTACAGCCAATGAGAGCCAAGGAAAATGAATGGTGCTCCTGGATTGGCTGCTTTGCAAATGACAGCCAATAGCATGTCGAGTAGCATTGTGCCTGGCTATACAGTAGCAGCATTCATCCCAAGATGCATTATCCTTCGCTAGAGCTTTGCATTTTGTTTGGCTTGGGTAGAACATTTTTTAAGAAAAAATACATATATTTTATTGTTACTGTATTTTGCTGTTTTTACATTAGTATATTGTAAAGTTCTGTAATATCTGAAAAATAGTAAATCTTTTTTTATCATAAAAATTGTATTTAGTCACAAAAATATAACTGAAAATAAAACGACTGACAGGTTCCGAAGATGTAAACATAGTCCCGTCATTCTAAAAACTACCTACACATTTTAGATATGCTCTACTATCATCCTAAAATGCTGTAATATAATTTCAAAATCATCTTACAACATAACAAAATATCAATACTGTGTATGTACAGTATGTGCAGAACATCAACATTTTTATGTGCACTACCCTGTATGTACATATGTACTGTATATGATGCGCAAACGACCCAGCATCTCAGTTCACTGCATATGCCTCGAGGGTGCATGTGTTGTGTACATACATATCGGTGCGGGCTTTGTGTATTTTTTGAACCATACCCTAAGATGCTTCCTAAACACCCTGCTTCTTCTATGGCATCTGGACAAGAGCTTAAGCACCAGAGGAAGATCATGAATGATCAGGGGGAGGTAGGCATGCTTATAATGTTAAGAGAGGGCAAAAATCACAGAGAAGTAGCAGCCCTTTATGGCATGCCAGAAAGTGCTGTCTCCTTATTTGAGAAGGAGTACAAGGATGGTAGAATCATTGTGATGGGCCGTGGTGGAGAAGAATTCACCTCTCTCATTCAAGTACTCTATCCCGCCGACATAGAGTCAAGGAGCTGTAAATGATGATAGAGGCATGGGATGATTCTAAGGAAAGCTCCACTAATTTTTCAAGAGGCCTTAAAGACCTCATGAAGCCCTATCATAACACCTTCATGAAAATGTACAAGTACCTTAACATGATAATGCCTCCCGAAACCCCTGACAAAGTGGCTCCTGAAGAAAGGGAAGAGGTGCCCCCGGAAGTGTAACTTCTCTGCTTTTTAATTCATCATCATCTTTAATCAACATTCATCACTGGTGAGTACCCACATGATTTACATAATCTTAATATTAAATATTTTTACTGTGCATATATATTTCTCTCTCTCTCTCTCTCTCTCTCTCTCTCTCTCTCTCTCTCTCTCTCTCTCTCTCTCTCTCTCTCTCTCTCTCTCTCTCTCTCTCTCTCTGTGAATTACCAATGTTTCTCCTGCAAAAGAAAATGGGACAGCTTGAATAGTAACTGTATGAAAGAAAATGCAGGTGCCTGCATACAGTTGTAAGCCATATATATTTTTAAGGATAAAGTTGTAAGATGACTTTGAAATGATATTAAGTGTTTTAGGATGATACTTTAAGGTATATTTGGTGTTTGAACTGTTAAAATAGGCAGTTATAAGCATTTTTTGAGGGATGTGACAGGTATTAGTGGATATTAACTATTTGCAGGTGGTTGTGGTCCCTATCCCATGCGAATCCTGGGGGTCAACAGTAAAATTTTTATATCTATATATATATATATATATATATATATATATATATATATATATATATATATATATATATATATATATATATATATATATACACATATATATATATTATATGTATATATATACAGTCGACCCCCTGTATTCCAGGGGATGCGTACCACAACCACCGGCTAATAGCTAAAATCCACGAATACTTAAATGCTTATAAATGCCTACCTTGAAAGTTCAAATACCAAATGTATACTTAAAGTATCATCCTACATCAAATATACCTTAAACTATTATCCTATTACTGTAGTTTAGTCTTTGAAATGACATTATTAATATCATTTCAAAGTCATCTTACACATTTTATCCTTGAAAACATATATATGTATATACTTCAAACCTTTCCAGCCAATAATAGCCAATAACAGAGAGAGAGAGAGAGAGAGAGAGAGAGAGAGAGAGAGAGAGAGAGAGAGAGAGAGAGAGAGAGAGAACCGAGTTGCTTACAACAGTTAAACAATTAAAAATATCAATAATACAGTACAGTATACTGTATATTATGTATATCTCTCTATCAACCACTCTCCCTTCCTATCTATCTATCTATCTCTCACCTTTGGAGAGAGAGAGAGAGAGAGAGAGAGAGAGAGAGAGAGAGAGAGAGAGAGAGAGAGAGCGAGCACTGAGTTGGCAACACTGCTACCTTTTGTGTTCAATATGTCAAGATATTTGACATATTTGACAGGTTACACCCTCTCCCCTTGCTCCAACCTCTGGGAGAAGACTTGGAAAAAGATGAGGGAAAAAATTTATTGAACTGAGAGGTTACTACTTCACTATACATTTTCCATAATGAATTGATATTTTGCTGTCTTTACACTGATATTAATATTTGAAAATTAGTAAATCATTTATTTATCATGCAAAATAAATAAACATATTACATATGCATTAAAAATTCTCTCATCTCAGTAAGAGAGAGAGAGAGAGAGAGAGAGAGAGAGAGAGAGAGAGAGAAATTATTATTTTTATTACTTAATGTTATTATTTACTCTTATTAAACTTAATATTAATATTTGAAAATTAGTACTGTAAATAATTATTTTACCATAAAAGGTATATGTTGGTACAGTATAGTATTTAGTCAAGAAAATAATATGAAAATACAGAATATTGCTCTATGAAAAAATCCGCAAATAGGTGAGTTTCCTGTGAATAATTTATAGACAGGTTCCACAGAAAAATCCATGCATAGGTGAGTCCACGAATAGCGGGGGTCGACTATATATATACAGTATATGTATATATGTATATACAGTATACAGTATATGTATATATATACATATATATACATATATATATATATATATATATATATATATATATATATATATATATATATATATATATATATACAGGCAGTCCCCGGTTAACGGCGGGCTCAGTTAATGGTGATCCGGTTTTATGGGGCTTGTCTAGCGATGAAAATTGGCAATTTTCGACGCCGAAAATCGGCAATTTCCACTTATTGGCGCTGATAACTGGATATTGGCGACAACTTTTCTGCACCGATAAGCCCGAAAATCGCCACTTTTCTGCGCCGATAAGCCCGAAAATCACAGAAAAAGCGCCGGAATTGCCGATTTTCATTATCATCACACCCCTAGAACGGAAACCCCGCCAATAACCAAGGACTGCCTATATATATTATATATATATATATATATATATATATATATATATATATATATATATATATATATATATATATATATATATATATATATATATATGTATATATATATATATATAATATATATATATATATATATATATATATATATATATATATATATATATATATATATATATATATATATATATATATATATATATATATACACAGTAAACACTCCGTATTCACAGGGGATGCATACCGCACTTTTCATGCGAATAGCTAAAATCCGTGAATACTTAAAACCCCTATAAAAACACTTAGAACTGCCTATTTTGATTGTTTAAACATAAGAAAAACCCTCTAAAAATGCTTATCCCTGAGTATTTTAATGGTTTTATCACAAAAGTGCATTTAGTCATGAAAATATGAAAATACAATAATTAGTGAATATTTCTCAGTGAAAAATGCAGCGAATGGGCGAATTTTCCGCAAATAATGGGTAGGTACGTTCCACAGAGAAATCCGCGAATACGTGAGTCCGCGAATACGTGAGTCAGCGAATCGTGAGAACGCGAATATGGGGGGTTTACTGTGTGTATATATATATGTGTATATATATATATATATACAGGCAGTCCCGGTTTATGACGGGGGTTCCGTTCTTACGGCGCGTCGTAAACCGAAAATCGTCGTAAACCGGAAAATCGTCGAAAATCGTCAAAAATCATAAGAAAACCTTACTTTTAATGCTCTGGGTGCATTGAAAACAATGTAAACTGCATTTTTATTGAATTTTTCATCAAAAAACCTTCAAATTATGAGTATTCTGCCATTTTGGAGCCATATTTCTTCCGTTGGATCGGCGTACGACGCGTCGTAACCCCGGAACATGCGTAGTAAACCGGGAAATAATTTCTGATGAATATATTTGAAAAGCGTCGTAACCTCGGAACGTCGTAAGCCGGACCCGTCGTAAACCGGGGACTGCCTGTATATATATATGACTTACAGGTAGAGGTACTACGATACTCTAAAATAGAATCTATAGGGACTTTAGTAAAAAGAGTACATACATCAAAACTAACAAATCTATCAGTGGGGCAAAAAGTTATTTTGTTTAAATTTATCAAGTAAATCTAGTGAACTATGTATGTGAGAATCACAGATAGTTCCAAGTAACGGGGACAACAGCTTGGTAATATATTCAGCGCTGATAATAGGCCTCATAGATTATTTTCTTTGTGCATTTTTACTAATCCATACAAGTAAGGTAACAGAGAAATTTTTCTGACAACTGACCTATTAATTCTTTTTTATCTTTAAGGATTTTTTTCATTGTGCTATTGAAATTTTTTACGACTTGATCAAGGGGATTTTTTTGTTAGTTTTTCGTAAGTCGTATTGTCATCCAGTACGGCTTGCATAAATGATATGTAGTTAGCTTTATCTAAAATTACTATTCGACTTAACAGCTTTTGTGATATGGACTGTATTGTCTTTTTTAAGATTGGTCAACTTTTCTTATAACAAGCAGGGAAATTACTTTCATGACTTGGAACTATCTCCGATTATCACATATACAATTCACTAGATTTAGTTGATAAATTAAACAAAATAAATTTTTGCCCCACTGATAGATTTGTCAGTTTTGATATCTGTTCTCTTTTTACTGCATCCCTATAGATTCTATTTTAGAGTATCTTAGTGACAAACTAATCCATCATGAATTACCTCTACCTGTAAGTCATACTATTTCACTCACTAGATTGTGCCTTTGTGACTGTAAGTTTATATTCAATGGTGAATTCTACCAGCAAATATTTTTTATGGCAATGGGCAACCCTTTATCCCCACTCCTCTCAAAATTATATATGGAATTTTTTGAAAAACGATATTTACCTAATATCATTTATACTCCTTTATAGTGATATAGATATGTTAACGATATTTTAGCTGTTTTGCCTGCTGGTGTTGATGTAAATGATTTACTCTCTAATTTGAATAACCAGGTACCATCCATAAAATTTACTTTAGAATTAGAAAAAGACAACTGCCTCCCTTTCTTAGATGTTTTATTACATAGAGAACCATTTCAATGCAAATTCAGCATTTATAGAAAATCAACCAACAGCTTATGTCCATTTCTATTCAGGCCACCACCTTATTATCAAAATATCCATTGTTTTCTTCTATGTTTCTACAAGCATTGCGCATTGTCAGTCCCCACTATTTGGATCAAGAAATCAAATACAGAAGAAAAATAGGGACAGGTTACCCTTCACATATACTGGATATTTACTATAATAAAGCCCACAAAATTTTTATAGTGAAAGTAACATGGAGAAAGAAACCCCTAAGCACAGTCTTAGCTTGCCTTATTTTAGTGCTTTTGAAACCATAAAATCATTGTTAAAATCTTTTAATGTCAACCTGGTTTTTTCCTATAATAACACACTAAAAGGAATGCTAATAAAAAATAGCCCTGAAGAAAGTAACAACACAAGAGTACATAAAATTCCATGCTTGGACTGCTCTTCTTTTTATATAGGTCAATAGAGTAAAAATTTGGAAGTGAGAATTAAGCACCATAAATATTCTGTCAAAACTGGGCAAACATCCAATACTATATTCATTCAAGTGAAAACTCTCATCGGATCAATTGGACTGACAGTTCAGTGACTGCCAGATCGAAAAATTTCTCCAAGAAATCTTGCAATTATACAGCTTACTTCCAGCTGTAATTTCAACCTTAGCCCTGGCATGTATCATTTAGATCCCTGTATTAGTAAAATGTTCAAGAATGACCCTTAATGATAAAATCACTGACTTAATTACTTAGTTCCCTTTATATACTTTTTCTGTGTATTCATACGTTAAAAGTTTTTGAAAATGTTCATTTTTCAATATTATTGTTTACCAAAAGGAGAATATACAGTATTAGGTGCTGTACCTTTATAAATATGTAATCAGCTTATTCAGTCCATGGTCAATTTTGGTGGTCAGTCTCTTCCCCCTGTATACTGTAATCTTTTAATTGATTCCTTCCTGCTTTCAAGCCGTTAGGTCTAATCTTTTCTAAAAACCTCTCAAAGATTTACTTTGTTTTGGTAGGTCCACTAATTCTTCAACTGTGTTGGATTCCAGGTGCATCTGTTCCTTTATAATCCCCATCCTCTGGGATATCTGTATGTCATCTGTCAATTATACGACCTTTCCTGAAAACTTACTTTTATATTTCTATTCAGTCTGCTAGTAAAGGACAATTGTAGTTGAAAGGCCTAGCAACCACTCAGTTGTTTCACCCTTTCCTTTGTGGCATATGCCTTTACTTATTTATTTACTTATATATAATCATACATACAGGCATTCCCTGGTTAACGGCAGGGGGTTCCGTTCCCGAATGAGCGCTGATATCCAAATATTGTTGATAATTATGGTAATGAATAGTGTTTATGATGTCGTAAGCACAATAAACTGCGTATCAGTGCCGTTAACCATTTATTGGTGGCCCTAAACTGCTTACCGACTCCAATAAAACACTTGTCCATGCTGATAAACTGCTTACAGATGCCAAAAATTGGCTTAACAATGTCGTTAGCCAAGCGCCACAAAACCTAAAAAACTTATATATATTGTATCTAAATCCTAACCCAGCTCCAAGCAGCTTCAAAAGCTGGAAACAGATGCAGTAACATTCCGATAACCAGCGTTAAAGGGTACATTTCCAAGATCACCTCTGTTGTTTAGCTTAAGCCAGCAATGTGCCGGCACATTACCTAGGTTTGTTGGTTCCTAAGAGCTCACTCTACACTCGACTCCTGGTGTTCGCGGGGATGCGTACCACTACCCACTGCGAACAGCTAAAATCCACGAATGCTTAAAACCCCTCTAAAAATTCTTATAACTGCTTATTTTGATAGTTCAAACCACCAAAAAATCCCTCTAAAAATGCTGATACCTGAATATTTTAATAGTTTTATCACAAAAAGTGCATTTCATCAGAAAAATGATACAAAAAAACAGTAATTTGTGAATATTTTTCTATGAAAAATACCGCGAATAGGAAACTTTGCTGCTAATAATGTGTATACTGTATATGTTCCACAGAGAAATCTGCGAACAGGTGAAGCAGCAAATCCAGAACTGCGAACAGGAGGGGGTCCACTGTGCAAACACAGTTGTGAGTGCAATACACTGTTTGCATTAGGTGCAGAGCAATATAGTTTAACACTAAACAGTTTTCTAGCTTTCTCTTTCGACTGTTCATCCACTTCCCAAAGGCTCTACTTCTGTGATAATACACTTTACCATAATCAGTGTTAACTTCTTACTCATTTTAACAGGAGCTGAGGTAGAAGTAAGCTAAAGAGCACTGGTCAACGAATTCACCTTCAGCAAAAGAAAGTGAAAACGGAACAACACAAGCTTTGCAATGCCC
The DNA here is from genome assembly GCF_040412425.1 of Macrobrachium rosenbergii. Classification (NCBI taxonomy): domain Eukaryota; kingdom Metazoa; phylum Arthropoda; class Malacostraca; order Decapoda; family Palaemonidae; genus Macrobrachium; species Macrobrachium rosenbergii. The sequence goes on from NC_089747.1 coordinate 26,551,321, forward strand.
TAAATACTATGGAAGAATCAACCAAATCACAGTTGAAACCCCTGAAGTCTAATAGAGGAACTGAGATGGAAGAAAACGGCAATCCACGGATGATGATAGTCAGGCGAAACGCACCAGAGATGACATACCACAGAACGTCAGCAATGACATCACGGAATGCCAGTAGTAAATACCGGATGGCTGGGAGAGAGATGGCTGGGTGGGGAAGTAGAGGGTTCTTGCATGATGTCACCATGTAACAAAGACGATAGCCAGAGCTGTCTGCACAATACTAAGAAGTGACTGCTGAGAAACGAGAGCCTTTCTATCACCAGGATAACTCACCCTAGATAAATAAGCAGCGGAAGAGGAGCCGCTATTACAAATAAGAATAATTGTCACAAGGTGATGAATATGAGGTGATAGATGGGAAAACTGAGTGGGGGGGAGGGTTATCAACCACTTGGAGGACAATACAGGGTGGTAAATGATAGCAGAAGAACTGACATGCGGCTCAGAACTACTAAGGTAAATATATGTCTGTATCACTAAATAACTCAACCAATCACATACATCACTATCACTCTCCAAAACAGATATGTGAGCCGGTGAACGTGAGCACTAGACTACCAAATAACTACTTTGGAGAATTCGTCAAATTCGAACCAAAGACGGTTGAGAGAGGTGACAAAGGGCACAGACCTTGGTACCGAGTCACGCCATGGTTCCCTGTCTGTGGAGGAGGCCAACAGGCCCAGGGCAATCCAGAGGGTGGACTACAGACAGACGTCACGGCTTCAACACCTTCACTCTCGAGGGGGAAGTCGGAAAAGGTCAATCACTGTTGGGGGGAGATCTTTTCCCTAATATGTACGATCAAATTTTCTAACCATAATAAAAGAATATTTCTCAATTACCTATTACTTTTCTCCTGAACTGCATTGGGAACAAAAGATGGCAAAGCAGAAGGAGTGAGAGAGGAGTTAACCTTGGCTACCAGGTAGGCTAATGGAGGGGGAGGAGAAGCAACACCGGAAGACAAAAGGAAAAGACTGAGTAGGCTTATGGTGTGCCCTAACGAACTGTCTTACATAATCTATCGGTCTCTAGCATCTTGCAATATTTCACAAAATTTTCATCCTCTTAACAGATCACCCCTTATTATCTTCACATCAAGAAAACCACAATCATACCTCAACAGCTAGGCTAACACATACGTGGCCATCATGCACAACCGGAACATTCGGTTTCCACAAACTCTTTCCTATACAGCCTAATGCTTTCATCTCTGCTTGATGTAGATGACATAATGCAAAAACAGAAAACAAGCACAATACCGTACAGAAGAAAATCAGCAAGGAGCAGCCAACATTATTACTAATGTCGATTCACACTGCACAAGGTCATGGCATGAAAAATTCTGACAAAAATGTAAACATTCCAACACCATCTGGTGGGAAACAGGTGATTACCGAGACAGTCCTAGCAGGTTGGCCAAACATTATTTTGTTTCATTTTGAATGCTGATTGCACCTAATGGCGCGAAGATAGAAGCTAACTTTAACAATAGGTAAGATTCATTCTAAATAATTAAATGCTAAAATATAAATGTTATTTTCAAGACATTCAATACTGAAAAGAAAAACAGAAAACCTGTCCTGTTTTAATAAGTCTTTTCACTTACTGGTAATTCAATCCTAATTCAAGTTCAAGCCATAATCTGTTGAAAAGTCTTGAATATTGTTAACAACTAATCTTTCTGCATTAATTGCTACCGAGCAAGTCTAGTCATAAGAGAAACAACACTTCATTAATTCATCTTTTCAAAAACAACACTGCAAATGTCCTCACAATTCAACTCTGAATGCACTATACAGTAAAATACTTCTTACATAACTGCTAAAATTTGGATGCTGTGCAAGCTTACTAACAAATAACTGATGAAGTATACAGGATCTCAAAATTCAGGGACAAACACTCCCCTCATATGTAACAGTAAGGTATCCATAAGAAATTTATATGCCTACACAAATGTAGTTTTAAAGCATGTGGTGGTGCGCTGTTGAAATGCTTTCCTAGGATCGGTCTCAGAAAAAGCTTTAGAGTTGAAAGGGCTACAACATGTGCTTGTCTGCCTGATTGTCTTAGCATTACAAAGCTTTACCTTCAGCTTTAAGGATCACACCAGTTTCCATCATGTTAGTCCATTTCCAATAAATATTTTTTTTTACTATTTCACCCTTTACTAATTGTAGTATTCTGAAAAAAGGGAACCAAAACATTTGCCTTGAAACAAATTCAACCTTTTTACCACATAAGCACACTTACTCCACGTACTTTATCTCCAAAAACAAGCAAAAAGCATGACATTCAGAATCAATTTAATTTACTAATTCAAGACCAGGGGCTTCATGCTTATTCTCTACAACTTTTCCTTACAAGTCTATGCTTCTGCAAATGAAGACATTCCTGCATAGCATACTTTCGTTTGTACATGAAGATACATTAAAAATTTTTTTTTACATAAGTAACTTACCAAGTAACTACATAGCAATTACTTCCACTTAACCACGGCAGTTCCAAATTTGAAGTTCGCGGTAACACACTATTGCTTTAGCATAGGTAACTAGACCCCATCCACTACCGGGGAAGAATAGGTACAACAGTGCTAAAGAGCCCAATTCGTTTATGCCGGTCAACAACTGTACACGGTTGGTTGAGCAGCTCTGACTTGAATTTCGCCGGATGGTTGTACCTTTCGCCTTTGGTGAAGTATTCATTCAAGTTGGCAGTGTATTATTTACTAGCTTAGCTAGTTTATTATTCAGACTTGTGACTTATTGTGTCAGATTCTAGCATGTCTAGTATTAGGTATTGCAGCAAAGGCTGTAATACTAGACCTACTTCTGCTAAGTAAGACTCGCACACTTTGTGTTGCCATTGTAATGGGCAAATTTGCTCATTCGAACTTAAATGTGACGAATGCAAAGACCGGGATCAGGGTAAATGGAAAGTTCTGGAAGCACATCTAGGTAGACTCCAAAGAGACAGACAGAGAAAGGCGGCTGCTAGAGCTGAGGCTAAAGGTTTAGCTAGTCAGGTTTCTACTCCAAAATCAGATATTGCTTCTCAACCTGTGCCCTCTACACCTCTACAGGTGTTCTCTCTGATCACCAGCCCTCCGACTTTTCCCTCAAACTCTGTTACCTGGTTCCCATTCTTCCGAACCCAATGCCATCGCCAGTCTAGAAGCTAGAGTTGACCAAAAGTTTGGTCTACTTGTCAATACCATAGCTCAAATCAGGTCTTCAGTTAAGGCCCTTATGGATCAAGTAAGTGTAATTAGTGTTGGTGCAAGTGCAGTGCAAGTGGAGGTTACTCATCCCACTGATGCTCCTGGACAAAGGTCAATGTTAGATTCCTCCAAACCTGGGAAGAAGCAAACAGGAAGTCCATAGGAGGTCAGTGGGGTTTGCCCACAGGTAGTTGCCCCCTCAACAGAGCCTCTTGATTGAATCTATGACTCAGCGGATCGCCACTGGAAAGGCGTTCATACGGATGTGCATGCTCTGTCGTCCAGTGATTCGGACACCAGTGCGGACAAGGGGCACAAATGTTTTTCAAAAGTGTCAAGGCCACTGAAAAGGCATGCTCCTTCCACTGAGTAAACTTCTCCGCTACCAAGTAAGATTCCCAGGGAACAAGAGCACAGTCCTCTTCCCTCCTGCAGTTTTTAGATCAGTCCCGAGCGGGTTGTGCATAACACTTTGGTGATGGAGAGCCAGTCTGTGATGCGAATTCCTCATCCAAGTTGTCCAAGTGCCCAGCACCCGAGCGCCCAGTGTCCGAACGTGCAGTGTCAAAGTGTTCTGTGTGCAAACGCCCAGTGTCCGAATGCTTAACTCCCAGTTCCAATCAGCTTGTGCATAACACTTCAGTGACAGTAAGCCAGTCTTTGACACAGCATTCCTCATCCAAGTTGTCTGAGCATCCAGTGGCTGAGCACCTGGTTTCCGAACATGTAGTGTCCGACCGTTCTGTGTTGAAGCACCCAGTGTCTGAGTGGCCAACTTCCGAGTGCACAGTGTCCGAACGCCCAATGTCCAAGCATATGGTGTCAGATCACCCTGTGTCCAAGCGATCGGGTTACAAGCAATCAGTGTCCAAGCGCCCAACTACTGAGCGGTGCCCCGTGTCCGTACGCCCAGTTTCCGAGCGCCGTGTGCCAGAATTCTCGCCTTCGGTACGCTTGGCGCCAGAATCCAAACGTTGGACGCCAATGCCTCCCGTTACGGATCCTTTGTTGGAACCTATCCAACGGCACTTGGATAACATCCTTGAACTTTTACAAAAGCAACCTGCTGCTACACAGGATCAGGCAGACTTAGCTCCTTCTCCCATTACATCAAATGAGGAAGCCGACGACGAAGCCATTGATCAAGAACATCTTACGTCAGCGTATTCGGCACTCGAGGTACTGTACTTCCTCTTCTGCTATCCAACTTTCTTCTCTTCAAGGGCCCATCATCACCTGATTCAGCCTTCATGATGAGGCAGCCAGTAGAGGTCTCCAAACTACCAAAGATGGTGCTCTCCTCATCCTCTAGGAAGGCACTTGCGGGCATTAACACAATTAGCTGGAAAGAGGGAGCTTGGTAAAGCGGTTTTCAGCACACCTCCCTCCCATCTATCTGCAAGGAGGTACTCATCCTACTCCACTGGGGAAGCGCCTTTGCTGGGAGTTTCTGCCTCCCCCCAAGGGGACTTCTCCAACCTTGTGGACACAACGCAGTGATCAGCTCTTAACTCCCCTAAGATTATGTTCACATCTTCGGAATTACACCGTTCTGTGAAAAATGTTTTTAAAGTCTTCAAAGTATTCAGCTTCCTAGACTGAACAATCGGGGCATCGGCCAAGAAAATGGAAGATTGCAGTGCACTTCAAGAGGATTTTGCTGAAGACTGGCTGGAAGTACTCTCGTGCATGGATAAGGCCATTAGGGATGGCTCCCAAGAGCTGGCTACCTTATTCTCCATGGGAGTTCTTAAGAAAAGGTAACTATGATGTACCTTTACCTCCAAAAGTGTTACTCCCTCTCAAAGATCAGCTCTCCTGTTTGCCCCTTTAGATTGGTCAGCTTTATTTCCAAGAACTACAACAGAACAGATTGCATCAGACTTACAGAAGAAGTTGACACAGGACCTTTTGTTGCAGTCGACAAGGCATGCCAAAGGACCAACCCATGGCACTTCAGTTCATTCAGCATGAGAACTGTCTCCTCATTGCAACAGCAGCCCTTTCAAGGCAGAAGAACCAAATTTCAGGCCCGCCTGCGCTCGAATCTGCAATCAGTCTGGCCAACCAAGAAGTTGTCCTCCAAACTGGCCTCTCGCAAGTGAGGTTCCAGTCCTCCGCGTCCCCATAGGAGCCAGATTTCTCCAGTTTTGTGACAAATGGGAAGCCAGTAACGCAGAACCCTAGGTAGTTAAAGTCCTACATGAGGCCTATGCCATCCCGTTCAGGGAAAAACCTCCTTTGACATCCTCAGCATTCAGGTAACAGCCCACTCCGAAGGTTCAGAGGTTTTTGGCCCTGACGGAAGAAGTATTGTCACTACTCTGGGAAAGAGCTGCGGAGTTGGTCGAAGACGTAAGCACAGGGGGGTTTTACAACCATGTGTTCGTCATCCCCAAGGCATCAGGAGGTTGGAAACCAGTCCTAGATGTCAGTGCATTGAACTTTTTTGTGCAGACGACCAAGTTCAAAATGGAAACGAACCATTCAGTCTTGTCAGCCATTCATCAGGGAGACTGGATGGTAGTGGTCGACATGGAGGATGTGTACTTCCTTGTCCCAGTACATCCAGACTCAAGGAAGTACCTGCGGTTCATATTCCAGGGCAGGGTCCTTCAGTTCAAGGCTCTCTGTTTCGGCCTCTCTACAGCTCCGCAAGTATTCACCCGTGTTCTCCCCTGTAGCGAGATGGCTCCACCTCATGGGGATCAACATCTGTTTATATCTGGACAACTGGCTACTACGCTCCCCATCGAAGAAAAGATGCCTGGAGGACCTTCAAGACTCTACTACTGGCCCAAGAGTTGGGGCTTTTAATCAATGTTCAGAAATCGCAATTTACTCCGACATGGTCAATTCTCTATTTGGGGATGAGGATCGATGTTCTAACTTTTCGGGCTTTTCCATCCCACAAAAGGATTCAAGACTGACTGAAGAAAGTAAGAAGCTTCGCATCTCACCCATCGTGTGCAGCCAATGAGAGGATGAGACTGCTAGGTACTCCCTCGTCCATCGAGAAGTTCATGCCTTTAGGAAGGTTACACACAAGAGCACTGCAATTCTTCCTAAAGGTCAGTTGGCAGAGAAAAACTCTCCCAAACTCCTTCATTTTCCGCATCACTCCTGAGATCAAGGAGGATCTTCGGTGGTGGCTTGCAGAGGAGAGGTTGTTAGTAGGAAAGTCACTGCACCTGCTGAAACCCGACCTACCGTTGTACTCAGATGTGTCAGATCTGGTTTGGGGGGCACTTCTGAACGACATGGAAATATCCAGGAAGTGGTCGTCAGAAGAGAAGAAATTACATATAAATGTAAGGGAACTGAAGGTGATTCACTTGGCCCTTCAGCATTTAGCGACAGAGACTTGCGGCAAGACAATCACAGTTCACTCGGACAACATAACCGCATTGGCCTACTTCAAAAATCAGGGAGGGACTCATTCCTTCTCTCTTTACAAAGTGGCCAAGGATCTTCTTCTCTGGGCAGAGGTCAACTGTGCCAGGATAATAACTCGCTTTGTCCAAGGAAAGTTAAACGTTCTAGCGGATGAGTTAAGTCGATGCAAACAGGTCCTTCTGATGGAATGGACATTGAATCCACAGGTGTGCACAGACCTGTGGAAACAGTTGGGAAAACCATCGGTAGACCTGCTTGCGACGTCCCTGTCTACTGTTCTCCAGCCCCAGACCCTCGGGCATGGGCGACGGATGCCATGCTCAGCTCAGTGCTCTGGTTAAACTAAGATATACTTTTTTTTCTCCAGGACTGGTCAGACTTAGATGTCTACACCTTCTCACCGTTCAGCATGGTGAGGGAAGTCCTAGACAAGTTCATGACTCACACCAACGTGTCCATGACACTTGTAACTCCATTTTGGCCACAGAAGGAGTGGTTCCCAGACCTTCTCAGTCTCTTAATAGACTTCCCCAGACTTATACCTCAGAAGAGAAGCCTTCTCAAGCAGCCTCACTTCCATTGCTTCCATCTAGGCTTACCAGCTCTCATTCTGACATGCTTCAGACTGTAAGGGAGTTTGTCACAGCAAAGGACTTTTCAAGAAGAGCTGCAGAAGCAATCAAGAAGTGCAGATGTCAGTCTTCCGCTAATGTCTACCAGGCGAAGAGGACAGTCATTTGTGATCTGTGCCGAAGACATGGCGTACCGTCTTCTAAAACCTCTATAGCACAGATCACTGATTTTTAATATTTCTGCGGTCCTCTCGAGGATTAGCCACCTCTACAATCAGTGGTTATAGATCTATGCTAAACTCTGTGTTTAGACATAGAGGTCTCGATTTGTCTGCTAATCAAGACATAAGTGACCTAATTAAGTCCCTAGACACTTCCAAGCAAGAGAGGTCTACGTCAGTCGCCTGGAATCTAGATGTCATCCTCAAATGGCTCTCTGGCCCTACATCTGAGCCCCCTCACGCTTTATCGCTGAGAAATTTAACCAGAAAGACTCTATTTAGTTGCTTTAGCTACGGCAAAGAGGATCAGCAAACTACATGCCTTCAGTAACTGAGTGGATTTTTCACAAGGAGATGTGGTTTACTCATTCACACTTGGATTCCTGGCAAAGAACGAAACCCTGTCCAACCCCTGGCCTTGTTCGTTTACGATCAAGAGTTTGTTAGATATCCTAGGGCCAGCAGACCAGGAGAAAACTCTTTGCCCCATTAGAACTCTCAAGTACTACTTGGATATGACCAAAGGGATTAGAGGTCCCTCTCAGAATCTATGGTGTTCGGTAAAAAAAAAACCCTCACGACCGTTATCTAAGAACGCCTTGGCCTTCTTTTTAAAGTATGTTATTTCCGAGTCACACTTGAAGATTCAAGATGACGATCTCTGTGTTTTTAAAGTAAAAGCTCATGAGATTAGAGCAGATGCCATTTTGTTAGCTTTTACTTGCAGTGCGTTAGGCCCATTGACCGTGGCTTGCCCTGTTAAAGGATGCTGAGTTTTGGGATGCCTGGTGGTGCCGTGTACCAGGAGTACCCACCAGTCATTGGTTTTTAATGGTTGGGTTATGGTTTTAATATTGTGGTAACAAATTTCTGGCTGTATTCATTGCACTGTGTCCAGGGCAAGGATATTTACTTTGTAAAGTCTTATCAGTCTTCGGAGTACTCCTCGACTGCAAGGTTTTCCCACTGAAGTAGAGACGACTCTCGGCTTTACTGCCGCATCACCACAGGCTGAGATGAGCATCAACCAGAGGCAGTATCTTCCTGCTGCAGCTCTCTCACCAGGTAAGGTTACAACAAGCATTACACCAATGCCAGCTACCTTTCTATTTCAAATTCATCTTTATTGAGTGTTTTTGGATGGAAAATGTCCATGCTTCCCACCTCCTGTCAATGTGGGATTCAGCTATGTAGTTACTTGGTACGTTACTTATATAAAAATGACATTTTTATGATAAAATAAAGTTTTATATATACTGTACTTACCAAGTAACTAAATGATCAAAGCGCCTCCCACCTCCCCTCTCATGGACATAGGGCATAAATGAATTGGGCTCTTCAGCACTGTTATACCTACTCTTCCCCAGTAGTGGGTGGGGTCTAGTTACCTACACTAAAACAATAGCACGAATTTCAAATGTAGAACTGCCACTGTTAAGTGAAACTAACAGCTAAGTAGTTACTTGGTAAGTATATATAAAACTTTATTTTATGATAAAAATGTCATATTTTTTATTTTCTGATGATGTACCAAGAAACTCTACGTACAATAGGAACATTTCCTCCTCTATTTTATCTCATTTTTTATTTCTTGGTACAGTATTTTGTTATAATTTTCACTGCATAAATCACTGTAAAGCAATAAAAATTACATTTTTAAGATCAAATAAAGTTTTATATACAGAATACTTAACCAATAGTAATTACTTCGCTAAGAGTTCCTACTCGAACAGCAGCTTAAATTTTGAATTCCACAGTAGCAATTCTTTTGTTCTGTGTAGGTGACAAAACCCCGCCCACTTTCGGGGTAAGAAAGAGGAACAACTAACCAACAGATCAATTTGTTTATGCTAAAATGTCTATGCACAGAGAGGAGGGAAGGCTCCATCCGTAATTATTGGCTAAGTATATATTAAACTTTATTTTATCTTAAAAATGATATTTTAATGATAAAATAAGGTTTGTTCATACTTACCTGGCAGATATATATATAGCTGTATTTCTCCGAAATCCGACAGAATTTCAAAACTCGCGGCACACGCAGTGTGGCCAGGTGGTTAGTACTCATTCCATGCCGCTGGGAGGCGGAATCGGGAACCATTCCCATTTTCTATTCAGATTTTCTAGTGCCACTGTCTCAAGAGGGGAGGCGGGAGGGCACTAAAAGTATATATATCTGCCAGGTAAGTATGAACAAACCTTATTTTATCATTAAAATATCATTTTGTTCATGACACTTACCTGCCAGATATATATATAGCTGAATCCACCGTAGGAGGTGGGAAGAGACAGAATAGGATTTAGGAAACAAATAAATGTAGGCGAATGACGCCTTGGTTCCTTACCTGTTAGCATAGCTGACTTCGAGGTTATCTGTCACCCAAGCCTGCTTCTGCTAATCCAGAGTCTCCAGCAAGGTAGGGACCTATAAAGCTGGAGAGATCCAGATGACCTGTCCAAGGGGCGTGACCACAATAGGACTAGATCATGTTACCATACAGAGAGGGGAGAAGGAGCAACGACCAACCACCTGACCGCCCTATCTAAGGTAAAAGAACCTAGCATAGGCTAAAAATTGGGATGTCCACCTCAATGGCCACCCAACAACCAGAAATAGACAACAACAAGATTAAAAATACTACCTAACCCCTAAAGGATAGGATGAGTATTGCCTTCTTCTCCCAACATAGTGTCTGCGAAACGTGACGGTCCCAGCGAAGAGCAGTCTTCAAATGTCGTCTTCACATCCATAAGTAATCGGCGAACACTGAATTACTTCTCAGAAGGTAGCACCAAGAATATCATTCAGAGACATATTCTTTTGGAAAGCCATCGAAGTCGCGATAGCTCTAACTTCATGAGCTTTTACTTTCAGAAGTCTCATGTCACCTTCTAGGCAGGAGGAATGAGCCTCTCGAATAACACTTCTTAAAAAGAATGCTAAGGCATTCTTGGACATGGGAAGATCAGGTCTCTTCACCGAACACCACAGATTGTTCGATGAGCCTCTAGTATTCTTGGTCTTGGCTAAGTAACTTAAGAGCCCTGACAGGACACAAGACTCTTTCTGACTCTTGCCCAAGTATTTCCGTCAAACCTTTGATTTCAAAAGATTTGGGCCAAGGGTTTGAAGGATTCTCGTTCTTGGCTAAGAACAAAGGATTTAGGAGCATACAGCATTAGGACCCCTAAAGCCAATATGTTTGCTAATAGCCTGCACTTCACTGATCCTCTTAGCTGTCGCCAGAGCCGTTAGGAAAGACAGCTTTCCTCGTCACGTTTTTGAGGGAAGCCGAAGACAGAGGTTCAAAATTACTAGACATAAGAAACTTCAGGACAACATCCAGATTCCAAGAAGGTGTCCTGAGTTGAGGAATTTTGACAGTCTCGAAGGATCTTAATAGATCGTGAAGATCCTTGTTATCGCACAAGTTCAGGCCTCTGTGCCTAAAAACTGCCGATAACATACTTCTATAGCCCTTAATAGTCGAGACTGCCAGTTTATTCTTATGCCTAAGATAAAAAAGGAAGTCAGCTATTTGTGGTACAGAGGTCGTGGACGAGGAAACTCCTTTACTCCTGCACCATCTTCTAAAAACAGACCACTTGTACTGGTAGACCGCATTCGAAGAAGGTCTCCTGGCATTGGCGATGGCCTTTGCCACAGATCTCGAAAAGCCTCTTGCTCTGGCCAACTTTGAGATAGTCTGAACGCAGTCAGACTCAGAGCGGAGAGGTTTTGGTGGAACCTCTTGAAATGCGGCTGCTTGAGAAGGTCCACCCTCAATGGAAGCGTTCTTGGAAAGTCCACTAGGAAGGACAGGGTCTCTGGAAACCAATCCGCTGCTGGCCAGAAGGGGGCTATTAGAGTCATCCTTGCTCCTTCTGACGTTGCAAACTTCCTTATCACTTCTCCCAGGATCTTGAAGGGAGGGAAAGCGTAAAGGTCGAGTCCTTTCCAGTCCCAGAGGAGGGCGTCTATGGCTAACGCTCCTGGGTCTAGGACAGGAGAGCAATAAAGGGAAGTCTTGCCGTCCTGGGCGTGGCAAAGAGGTCCACTAGAGGGCGTCCCCAAATTCTCCACAACTCTAAACATACCTCCTTGTGAAGAGTCCACTCGGTCGGTAGCAGCTGATTTTGCCGACTGAGAAGGTCTGCTCGAATATTCTCCACTCCATAATGAACCTCGTGAGAATAGTGACCCTTGAGCATGAGTCCAGAGCAGGATCTCCCTACAAAAGTATGAACAGGGAGCAGAGATCGAGTACCCCTGTTTTTGAGGCACGCTAGAGCTGTGGTATTGTCCGAATTGACCTGGACAATTCTGCCTGCAACTTGGGCTTGAAGAAGGTTGAAGAGCCAGAAAGATAGCACCCAATTCCTTGAGATTTATGTGCCAGGACACCTGTTCCCCTCTCCAGGTGCCTGACACTTCCTCCTCCCTCTAGTGTTGCTCCCCATCCTTCCCTGGACGCCAGCGTCGGAAAACAACACTAGGTCGGGGGCTCTGAAGGCGAAGAGAAACCCCTTCTGCAAGCTTCAAGGGGGTCGAACCACCACTTTAGATGATCCTTGACAGAAGGAGATATCGTCAAAATCTCTTCCAGATTCTCCTTGTCCCTCCAGTTCTCCGCCAAGAAAAACTGGAGAGGTCTGAGATGGAGCCTCCCCAGGAAACAAACTTCTCCAGCGAGGAAATGGTCCCCAGCAAACTCATCCATTCCCTCACCGAGCATGTTTCTTTCCTAGAAAGGACGAAACTTTGCTTTAAGCAAAGCCGTTGCCGTTCTCGGGATGGAAAAGCTCGAAAAGCCACTGAATCCATCTGAATCCCCAGATAGACGATGGACTGCGTCGGGATCAGATGGGACTTTTCTTGGTTCACAAGAAGTCCCAGGGACTTCGTCAAATTCAGTGTGAAAGTCAGGTCCTCCAGACACTTCTCCGAGAAGAGGCTCGTATGAGCCAGTCGTCTAGGTAGAATGACACCCGAACACCCGCCAGGTGAAGCCACCTCATAACGTTTTTCATGATCACCGTGAAGATCATGGGAGCGGTGCACAAACCAAAGCAGAGCTCTGAACTGGAAGACTTCGTCCCCCAGCACAAATCTCAGGTACTTCCTTGATTGAGGATGAATGGGAACATGGAAATACGCATCTTGTAAGTCCAAAGAGACCATCCAGTCCCCTGGTCTTAAGGCCCCTAGAACCGACTGAGCGTTTCCATCTTGAATCTGTCCTTTGAAATAAAAACGATTCAAACGCTTTACATCTAGGACCGGTCTCCACTCTCCGACTGTTTGGGACTAAGAAAAACCTGTTGTAGAACCCGGAGAATCCAACTTCAGAACTTGTTCCACGGCTCTTTTTCTAACAACTGCTCCAGGAGGTCCAAAAGAATCTGTTGCTTCTCTCGGTGGTAAGACGGCGACAGATCCCTGGGCGACGTGCAAAGGGGTGGAAACATGAGAAAGGGGATCTTGTAACCTTTCTCTAAGACAGTTAGAGACCATCGTCACCCCTCGTGTTCTCCAGGCTTCCATAAAATAAAAAGCCTGGCTCCTACAGGTGTCTGGAGGTGAAAGAAGTCACTTTTTTCCCCCTAGGTTTAGAGGGGCCGCTCCTCTGGTGAAACCTCTTCCTCATGGAGAGCGATCTAGAGGAAGAAGTTCCTCCACGAAAGGGCTTCTTCTTCCTGGTGGACAAAACTGAAGCAGACGAAGAAGAAGAAGGAGCTGGAGGGCGTCTGAAGAATGAGCCAACAGGTCTTGCGTGGCCTTCTCCTTAAGACTAGCGGAAATGTCCCGAATCAAGGACTGGGGAAACAGATGGTTGGACAAGGAGCGAACAATAATTCTGCCCTTTGCGAAGGGGAGACAGACTTAGCAGTGAAGTCACAAAACAAGGCCCTCTTCTTTAAGAGGCCCGTACCAAAGTGAGACGCCAGCTCTTCAGATCCATCCCTAACTGCCTTGTCCATACAGTTAAGGACACTAGAGAGCTCCCCCAAAGTAATAGAGTCCGAGCTTGAAGCTTAAGATCTAAGGCTCCCAAGCACCAGTCAAAAATTAAACACCTCCATGGTGCGGAAGAGACCTTTGAGATGATGGTCGGTCTCTGACAAGGTCCAAGAAACCTTAGCAGTAGGCAGATGAGACCTACGGGAGGCGTCGACAAGACTGGTAAAATCCCCTTGAGAAGAGGAAGGAACTCTAGGGCTGAGATCTTCTCCCGTCTCATACCACATACCAGCCTTGCCTGAAAGCTTAGACGGAGGCACAGCGAAAGAGGTCTTGCCACGGGACTTCCGTTCCTCCATCCACATGTTGACTTTCTTGAAAGCCCTCTTGGTCGCCAACGAAGAAGTCATCTTCAAAAATCCAGGAGCTCTCCTAGCTTTGGAGGAAGCTAGCTGAGAAGGAGGAGAAAGAGGAGCCGAAGGCTTAAACTTGTCCCCGAACAAGTCCTTAAGCAAGCTGGTTAAAACTTGGTAGTCCGGCGAAGAGGAAGCAGGCGAGCTCGACTTCAGCAGGATCCGAATCGGCAGAAACCTCTCCGCCACAGCGGAGAAGCAACCGAGTCACCCAACACTTTAGGGAACGAAGGCCTTGAGGTCAATCGAAGAAGGATCTTCTTTTCTCAGAAGAAACAGAATGCTCTGGAACGTCCTGAAAGAGCAACCGAAGGAACGTCCAGCGGAGCGTCTTGGAGAGCGTCCTGAAGAGCGTCGTCACAGGCGTCACGCCCAAAAACCGGAAGAGCGTCCGTCGGCGTCCCTGAACAGGCGTCCTGAAGAGCGGCGACCGAGCGTCCACGGGGAAGAAGCTCGCGGCGTCCTGTTGACAGCGTCACGACGAGGAGCAAGAAGAGCTAACAGGGCGACAAGGCGGCGACACAGGAGAAGGAGGCGGCGAGCGCGGCAGGAGAAGGAGACTTCCTTGATCTCTTGACAGGCAAAGTCAAGTCCTTGCGGCGGCGAGAGCAGAGTCCTTCTCTGCAATAAGAGAAGACAACTGTCGCTGCATCTCCAACAAAATCTTCTTAGAAGGTGAAGAATCCTGTCTGGGAGGAGAGACAATCCTATGGGAAGACGATGGGGCGAGGGGACGCCTTCTTCTTCCTCACAGGAGCAAGAAAGTTCTCTCCATAGAGCGGCTGGGGCGCTCGAAACATCCTCATCAGACGAAATCCTAGACTTCTTCTGCGGTGGAAAGGCTTCAAAATAACTAGCCGACGAAGAAGACTGGAGCAGCGTCCTCTTGAACACAACTCCTCTTGAGAGGACGAGAGTCCTTACGAGAATTCCACCCCTTATGCGGGAGGGCGCCTCGGAGGGCGAAAAGCAGTCGCTGAGAATGCGGCGCCACGATCTCTGGCAGCCTGGGAAGCGACAACAGGAACTGCGAAGGACGTCAGATCGGTGGGAAGCCCCGTAACCTTCTTACGCGGCTTTCGACATGCCTTCTCCCTGAGTCCTGGGAGTCTGACAGCGGTCCAGGCCTAGAAGCATTATGGGGCCGATCTGGCGCCCCCTCCACAACACAGGGGGCACTACACTTCACAGCACTTTGGAGAGATGTCACTTTGTTCTCGGCGCCGCGGATAGAACTCATGATCTGCGCCAGGGCAGACCCTCCACAGACACAATATCAGGGCCCGAAGGCAAAACCACAGGGACAGGTGCAATATCAACTCGTTGGGATTATCAGGAGAGAAATAACCTGACTCTTGCACACACTCCTGGAGGAAGACCTCCTAACCCTGTCACGCTCCAACTTGCGAACATACGAATCATAAGACTTCCAGCTCGCATCCGATAAAGGTTCACACTCCCTTACATCGATCATCTATAAGACAAACATGCCTTCACCTCAAACAAACAGAGTGAGGGTCTACCAAGCTTCCGGTAGCCTCACCTTACAATCACTCATACAACATACACGGAAACTAGCAGAACTAGAACCAGACATAGTTAAAGAGAGGTCATAAGCAAAATCCACAACAATCCAGAAAAAGCGTGTGCCAATCCACAGTCAAGAATCAAAACCAAAAGTCAAGAGAATACTTAAGTGGGAATAAGCAAGTTAACGAAATCCAGAGGCGGAGGTACTGTAACAGATGTTAACAGTACCGGCGACAGAAAAAATCTGAATAGAAAATGGGAATGGTTCCCGATTCCCACCTCCCAGCGGCGGGAATGAGTACTAACCACCTGGCCACACTGCGTGTAGCCGCGAGTTTTGAAATTCTGTCGGTTTCGGAGAAATACAGCTATATATATCTGGCAGGTAAGTGTCATGAACAAAATGTCATTTTTATATAAGTAACTTACCCAGTAATTACTTAGCTGATTCCACATTGAAAGGTTGTGGGGAATCATGGACAGCAAAATAACACTCTACATATGAAAGTTAATGAACTAAAATAGGCTAACATTGAGACAATGTTTCTTGTTTCCTTACCTAGTGAGAGAGCTGCGCAGATAATTACTGCCTCTGGTTGGCGCTCATCTCAACCTGTAGAGACGTGGCGGTATAGCTAGAGTTGCCTCTACTGAAGTGGGATACTCTGTAGTGAAGGAGTACTCCGAAGACTAACAGCATATACAGCAAGCTTTGTGACGAAGGTCAATACTGAAGGCCAACAAAACTCAGATACTTGACCCTGCCCAGGACACAGTACCAAAACACAATAAAAAACCAAACAACAAAATCACCTACACCATAAAAATTAAACATGACCTTTACCCAACACTAAAAAACTGGCGGGCACTCCAAGTCTCTTGTACCCTCCAGGCTTCCCCAGAACTCAACACCACAAACAAGGCGAAGAGCTATATACATAGGAAGGGATACTTCCTACACTTCCTCACCCATCACTGTGCCAGCTACAGACATGGGTCCCAAGGTACTGCAGTTTTCGTAAACAGTTTCCAGGTCCCACAGATAGTGCATCACAAACACTGGCTTGCTTCTCCAGTACATTGCCTCTAGAATAGGGGATAAGGAAAGATTGTGCTAGAAAGCTACTGATGTAGCGACTGCCCTTACATCATGTGCTTTAACTTTCATGACTTTTAAGTTATTATCCTCAACTTGGGAGTGAGATTCTAAAATGATATCCCTCAAGCATAAGGAAAGGGCATTCTTTGATAAAGGTCTAGAGAGATCTTTAACCGAGCACCACAAATTAGAAAACTGCCCTCAAATTTCCTCAGTTTGGTGCAGGTAGTACCTGAGGGCTCTCACCGGGCACAGCACTCTTTCCTCCTCTTCCGTGTGAGGCCAAGGGTGCGAAAGGTTCTTGTTCTTCGCTAAAAAAACTTAATAAAAGGGAACAAGCTGTGTCTCTGTTTGAAAAGCCAATCCTCTTGTCAATCGCATGAAGCTCACTTACTCTCTTTGCAGTGGCCAGCGGTGCTAGAAAAAGTCTTTCTTTTCAAACTCATCAGCAAGGAAGAACGCATAGGTTCGAAGCGGGTACTAGGTAACCACTTAAGCACTACATCTAGATTCCAAAGGAAATTCTCCTCCTTTCTAGATTTGGTAATATCGAATGACTTAATAAGATCCGAAATGTCTTGGTTGGAAGAAGTGTCAAGACCTCTGTGACGGAAAACAGAGCTGAGCATCGTTCTATAACCTTTTATGGTGGAAGAAGACCATCCTAGTGAAGATCTCAAATACAGAACAACTGGTTGTAGAACCCCTTCGACTTGGAATTCCTGACCAATTCTATGGCCTTGTTGATGAGAGAGGAAATGTCCTGTGACCTGACGGGATTGTTGGTCAAGGGAGGCTTCTTCCTGAAGGGATAGAACATCCCTCCTCGAGTACCTTGATTACCCACTGGTCTGCCCCTCTCGAGCTCCATCTCTCCCAGAAGAGAAGAAGCCTTGCACCCACTGGGGCATGGAGGGCTGGGTTCTCAATTGCGGGCTGATGGTTTAGTGGATGACTTCTTGATGGTTAAGGGTGTAAACCTAAATGTTCCCCTACGTCTGGATTCAGATCTCTGCCTGCCCCCACAAAAGGGTCTCGACTGCAGAGGAGAAGACGTCCTGGTGGGTACAGTGGTCCAGTCTCTCTGATGCTTCATCAACTGTGTCAGAAGGTCCTGAGTCGACTTCTTATGCAAGCTGGAAGCGATCTCATTAACGGTCATGTGCGGGAAAAGATGATGTTTATTCAGCGGAGAAAATAGGAGTGCTGATTTTTGTGACGTTGTCACGCCCTTAGATGCAAAGGAAACCCACAGTTCCCTTTTCTTGAGAACGACCATTGCGTATAGTGAAGCAACTTCCTGTGAACTATCACTGACTGCTTTGTCAGCGCAAGAGAGAAAGCCAAGAAGTTCCAAAGAGCAGTCAGTCGGAAGAGAGGGATCCTGAGCTTTCTTGGCAAGAGCACCTAGACACCAATCCATAAAACTTAAAACCTCAAAAGTCTTGAAAAGACTTTTCAAAAGGTGGTCCATCTCTTGCGCCGAAAAGAATACCTTCGCCGAGGCAAGAGCGGATCTACACCCTGTGTCAATAAGTCCTGAGAAGTCCCCCTGGGAGAAGGCAGCCACTCCCAGGGAAGGAGCTCATTCAGTAGCATAAGACAGGTAACGAGACCGAGAAAGACGAGAAGGAGGAACACTAAAGCAAGCCTTCCCTTGCTCTCTCTTCTCGAAAAGCCAGTTTTCCACTTCACAAGAAGGACAAGGACAAGAGAACCAATTTAGGGAGTCCGACAGTGTCTGAAGGCTGACTACTAATTATAAAGGATGAAGCTGGGGATGTATGAGTCACAGGCGAGAAGAAATCCAAGAAGTTCTGAAGCAAAAACCTAAGAAGGGACACATAAGGAGTCTCTAGAGAATCTTGATAAAAATCCTCTCCCTCTGACGAAATAGGAAAAAAGGGAGGATCTGAGGAAGGAGACTGAGCAGTCGACAGTCTGTGCTGAAGCTGCAGAATGATGTCCAACTTAAGTTGAAGAGGGGCTAAAGCTGGATCCCAACTCGAGGAAGACGGACAATTCGTTGTTGAACTGGATGAAGCTGGCACCTGAAGTTTAAAAACAGATGACAATTCACTGGCTGGTTCTCCCAAGGCACTGGCAGCAGAAGGAATAGATGAGTGTCGACGAGGCAGAGCTCTAGAGTGAATGGAGCGTCAGGGAACTCAGGTGCTGCAGGAGGCTTGGGTGCCTCAGGAAGCTTGGCTGCTTCAAGGAGCTCAATCGAAGGTATACGTTCAGTTATTACAAGGTGCCCAGCTGCTACTGGGTGCTCAACGCTTGAAAACCGCTCATCAAGTACAGGGCACTTGGCCAAATCCGGGCACTTAGACAAAGGACTACGTTGATCATGTGAAGCAGGGCGCTTGGAGCCTGAAAGTGAACGCTTCTCAAACGAAAAGGAGTGACTATACACTCATTCCTGGCGTCCAGGAGAGAAGTGCTCAGGACTGTCCCACTTACTGCAAGAAGGCTGAGGACTGAAAGGAGGCTCCCTCAACCTTTTGCTGGGCAGTCGAGGAGCTTGATCCTTGAAAGAAGAGCGCCTCTTCAAAGGACACAACTCGTCGGGAAAATGCCATGCTTCGGCGAAGAATCTCCCAAACTAGATGAGAGCTGATGAACGTCCGAGACACCTTTCCAGCAGCTGTCTCTTGATGCAACCTGGGATGCAACAGGTTGGTCTGAGGGGGCAACTGTTCATGGGCAGACCCCACTGACCTCACTTGGGCTAACAGTATGCCTCCTCCCTGGTTCAGGGGAGTATGGCAGTGACTGATGCTCAGGAGAATCAGAGGGACGAACAGCCACCTCCTCCACTAACACTTCATTTTCACTTTTCTTGTCAAATTTATCCATAAGGACACACATTGATGCCCCTAATCAGACCACTACACCTACCACCATATTTAATCTCTGATCAAATTTACTTTTAATGTTGGCGAAGCAATCGGTCAGGCTCAGAAGTGAGGGAGCCAGGAGGAGTAGGTGGTCTAGGAGAATCAACTGATACAGGAGATGCAGGAATAATAGGAGGAGATACAACAGGAACATCTACATCACTAGACTTACGAGTTGTCTGACTAACTAATTTCTCACCGGCTTGACCGGCTGCCTTCCTTTTACGTTCTCTCTCCAATTTATTTAAATGAGAAGCCAAGGTCTTCCATTTACATTCGTCCCAATCCCTGCATTTTTCGCAAGTAGGGTTAATAGAACAAACTTGCCCTCTGCAATTTGTGCACAGGGTATGCAAGTTGTAAGTCAGTTTCATTAACCGGGTATTGCAACCTTTGCTGCAATACCAGAAACTAGAAGAACTAGTATCTGACATAACTAAACTAGCTAACAGTCAAAATCAGTATAACAGTCTAAATCGGGAATATTATTAAACAACAGTGACGAAAGGCTACCATACAAAAAAATACTTCACTGGATGGGAAGAAAACCAACAAATTTCTGGTACCTTGTCCAGAGAGAGGAGGACAGGCATTTAACAATCTACAACATGCATCTAACAATCTACAAAAAGATGAAAGACAGGGGCTCCTGTCATATAAACTCACCTGTATGATAACAGTCCAGTATATGATGGTTCGCTACCTGCCTCTCTGCCCTACGAGAGAGCACGGTAAAAGACAACAGGGAGGAGACCAGTCACTCACACACATTCTCTCCCGCTTACCAATCACCTTAGATGAGGTGAGCCAAATGAGCTACACAACTTGTTGAGCAGCCACCACAGAACCCAAGGAAAATGTGTCCAAGGGTTTGTGGGCAATGTCCCGAAGGCAGTAGGATGTAAATGTCGTCTGGCAGGACCACATACCAGCTTGTAATACCTGTTGAACCAACAGGTTCTTCCAGAATGCGAGAAACGAGGAGGTGCCCCTAACCTCGTGAGCTCTCGCCCAGACCATGCTCCCTTCTACCTCATCACACGAAGAGTATACCCACTTGATTATCTCATAAAGCCAGAAAGAGATCGTGTTCTTGGACAGCTCTTTCTTGGTCGAGCTGATACTAGCAAGGAGGCGTCAACACTCACCTCTGAGATGTCAAGTTCTCTTGAGGTAGTACTGCCGCACACTAAATGGAAAAAGTAGAATCTTGTCTCAGTCCTTAATTACAAAGCCCTCTAAGGAAGGGACTGAAAATGACTCAAGTCTGGCATCAGGGACCAATGGATTCAGAGTCTTTGCTACAAATTCCAGGAAAAACTCAAGCATAACAGATCCCCATCTCCCTGAGTGCAAACATCAAAGGAAAGGCTGTGAAGCTTGCCTACCCTCTTCGCTGAAACCAGGGCAAGCAAGAAAATCACAATTTTTTAAAGTAAATTGTATTTTTCTTAGCCATACAAACCTGAGGTCCTTTACATTAAGAATTACTTTCACCGAAGCCGGAAATGGCCGTTGAACTTTCGAACAAGGTGGCTGGACAGTCAACTACAATCCGGGAGGCAGAGTCCCGCCTGCCCAGATGTAAACATTCCAATTTGCCTTTTGGCCCAGGGTCAGACTGAGGGGTGGCAAGAGGTGGGCATGAAAATGTAATGTAAAGGACCTCAGGTTTGTAAAGTTTGGAAAAATACAATTTACTGTACTTTAAAAACTGTGATTTGTTCCAACACATTATACAAACCATTGGTCCTTTACATTAGGAAGATTCACTGGTTGGAGGAGGGAATCTGAGTGTCTCTATGAACTGACTGGAGTTCACTACACCTTCAGTTCCCTTTCTGGTCGATAGAATGAGGGGAGGAAAACCTGCCTCTGACAAAGTAATCGGGTCACAAGAAACACGAGATCAATTGTCAGACTTCTGGGCTTTTTCGTATGAATGACGAAGACGTCATTTCATACAAAAATAGGCTAGGATGAACCTTAAAAAGTCGGCGACAGTAAGGCAAATACAAATATCAGGTTTGTCTTATTGTCATGATCTCCTTCCTCCCATTGCTAGAAGAAGGAGCAGGTTTGCTTCTATGATCCTGAAAGGAAATAGAACGGAAGCTTGAAGTGTATGCCTACCTGCATCGACTGCCAGATCCAGCATGTAACGGCACGTCCACTCTCTACCCGCAGGAAGAGAGCCAGGATGAAGAGAAGGAGGAGAGGCAAGTCACTCCCACACTCATTCCTGCATCCACAACCACACATCTTAGGCAAGATGCAACCCTGTCCTGTTAAGAGGAGCTGGGTAAGCTACACAACTTTTTGAGCAGCCACCACAGGTCCTAAGGAAAAGGTGTCCAAGGACTTGTGGACAATGTTCTGAAGGTAGAAAGAAGTGAAGGTGGTCTGTTGAGACCACACACCCATCTTCAACACCTGAGGAACCGACAGGTTCTTCCGGAATGCGAGGGTCAGACCAATGCTCTGGACTTCGTGAGCTCTTGGATGGAAGGCAACAGTGTTGTCTTCTCCAGCAGCAAAGTATGCTCTCCTAATCGTCTCATGAAGACAGAAAGAAATCTTGTTCCTGGGGCACCTCCTTCTTGGTCAAGCCAGCACTAACGAAGAGTCGTCGACACTCAGGCCGGAGATGGCGAGTTCTCTTCAGATAGCGCCACAGCACTCTACCAGGACACAATAGAATCTCATCTGGGTCATTACCTACAAAGTCCTCTAGGGAGGGGATCATGAAGGACTCGAACCTAGTGTCAGGGACCGATGGGTTCTGAGTCTTTGCCACAAAGTCGGGGACAAAATCAAAAGTAACTGATCCCCATCCCCTAGAGTGTTTTACATCAAAGGAAAGTCCATGAAGTTCTCCTGCTCTCTTCACCGATGCCAGGGCAAGAAGGAAAATGGTCTTGAGGGTCAGATCGTCTGCCCCCCACCCCCCGTGTCATTCCACACCCGACAAAGCGAGTGAAGAAGATGAAGGGGAGTCCTCTCCCGAAGGAGAGGCAGCCAGAAGGGCAAATTTGCCAGGAGAAAGAAACGCTCCCGAAGGTTTAGCTACCAAGGGAGTCATCAGGGGCGCATAACCCTCAGACGGCACCTTGGAAGGCTTCCCCTGGTACTGTTTCCTCCCCTCAAACTTTGCCCACTGCTCAGCTGACATTCAGCACAAGTAGATACTCGTGAACACACGGCCCCTGCTAGAGGAGTAAAGGGCGTGTGGGTCCACATCAATATTTGACCTAAAGCTACTACACTTCTTCCTGCCAACCCAAGGACACACACTGGGGGAAGGCGGGCTTACAAGGTTTATTTCCTTCATGAGCCTGCATAATGAAAACAAACACAAAAAGCAATCAAAGCAAGGAAAAAAGAAAAGATCCTACTGGGAAAACAGCTCAACAGCAGTCAGGGCAGAGAGTAGGAAACACGTCTGCATTGCAAGACGGCCGAAAGCAAAATTGGAATGTTTACATCCAGGTAGGCAAGAGTCCCGCTTCCCGGACGATAGTCAACGGCCTAACCACCTTGTTTGAAAGTTCAATGGCCGTTTCCAGCTTTGCTGAAAGTAATTCCTAATGTAAAGGATTGATGGTTTGTATATCGTGTCAGAAAAACATGATCTTCACCAACGCAAAAGCTGAGCGGTGCGACAAATCAACAAGTCCGGAGAAGTCCCCTTGGGAGGAGGCAGCAATTCCCAAAGAGGGAGCTTCTCCAGTAGAGTAAGAGAGGTATCTCCTAAGCATCAGTCTAGAGGGAGGCCAGGCAAAGGTGGCCTTGGCCTGTTCCCTCTTTGAGGAGGAGGAAAGCACCAACTTAGGAAGCCAAGCACTGTTGTCTGACTGGTTCCTAATAAGGAAGGTCAAGGCTGAAGAAACCAGGGCAGTAGATGTGTAGTAGTCAGGAAAGCTGGCCAGAAGATATCTAAGCAGGGAAGCATATGCCAAAGGAGGAGTGGGCGCTTGATCAAAAAACCTCTGGGAGGCTTTGGGAGCAAAGGGGGGCTTTCTGTAAAAATCCCTTAATAGCTGCCAGCTGACGCTTAATCAGTTCCAACAAAGGGTCCTCCTGAACTGAAGAGTGAGCTTGAGGGGGCAACGGTGGTGACGAGAGCGCAAGAGCTGGTGCTGGGTGTACAGGAGATGGTGCCACAAGCTTAGGAGCTGGAGGCTGACGCTTGAAAGCAGGCGCTGAGCACTCTGGTGGCAACAGGTGCTCAGAGGCAGAGAGGTGCTTAGAAAACAACGACTGCCATCTAAGTGGGTCTTTTAGGCGCTTGGGGACCAAAAATGAGTGATCCACATATGGTGAAAACAACTCCGGGCTGTGCCAACCCGACACAAGGGGTCAAGCCGAAATAGAGGCAGAAGGAGGCTCAGCAAAGCTGCAGGAGGGCTGAGGGCTATGACTGGCTTCTCTATACCTCTTGACTGGAAGAGGGGAGCGGTCTGCACCATCAGAGCACCTCTTGAAAGGGAGAGACGAAGCAGGGAAGCGCCACCAGCGCCTCTTATTGGAGCTGGAACCTTCTGAATCCAATGAGAGGTGATGCACACTTACTTTGATGCCTTTCCAATGCTCGTCTGTTGACACCTGGGCACTCACTTTGATGCCTTTCCAATGCTCGTCTGTCGACACCTGGGATTGGGCAACAGGGTCGACTGAGGAGGCAACTACCCATGGACAAACACCACTAGCCTCCCTTGGATCTCAGGTGTGTCTTCTCCCAGGTTTAGGGGAGCGGGACAGGGAACTTCGTCTCAAAGCACCGGCAGGACAAGTAGCCACCTCCTCCACCTGCACAACACTACCACTACTGTATGCACATTAGAAGACACTTTTTCTGAAAACACTTTTAGGAACACCCCTAATTCAGCCACTGCACTGACTTCTAAATTAAGTTTCTCATCGAACCTTGATTCGAGGCTGACAATGGGATCAGGAATGGAAGCATGAGAACCAGGCACATGAGTATGTGGTAAAGTAGTTGGAGGGTTAGGGATAGGAGAAATAGCAAGAACTGGTGTCGAAGGGACAGTACTATCCTTTACTGGCCTAGTCAAAGGAGCAGATTCTAGATTAGCCCTATTTTCGGCTCTAGCACTTTCCATTTCTTATCATCCCAGTCCTGATATTCGCTGCAAGTATTATCCCTATTACATTCTTGCCCTCTACACTTAACGCAATTGGAATGAGAGTCGTATGAAGACTTAGTTAATCTAGTCTTGCACCCTCACTGCAAAAGCAAATGCTATAAGAACCAGAGTTCGACATTATGAGAAAAAGCTACAACAATGTTAACTAAATAGCTAATGAAGCAACTAATCATTGAAGGCCACAAAAAAATCCAAATACTTCACCAATTCCTTGAAAATACTTCCAAAAAACAATGAAGAAAGGCTGTAAAGAACACTGATGTTAGTTGAGAGCAGGCAGAAAATGAATTGAGTTCTTTGATACGTTGTTCCTCTTCTTCCCTGAAAGTGGGCGGGGTTTTGTTACCTACACAAAAGAATTGAAGCACTACCACAAATTTTGAATTTTTAGGCTGCCGTGGTTGAAAACCTATAGCTACGCAATTACTTGGTAAGTTACTTGTATGAAAAAGCCATTTTCCATGCTTAAACTAATGCAAGCATGGAGAAGAAAGAAACCCAGAGCTACCTGTTGTGCTGAGAGGTAGCCAGATGTAAGCTCTGAACCTGGAAATCTCAAACACCTTTTTTGCCATACAGGCATTTAAGGACCAATGCCCCTAATACCTGTCTCCATTTGTAGAGATGGTATCAAAAGATATCTATACAGTGAACCCCCCGTATTCGCGGGGGATGTGTCCCACACACCCCCCCGAATAGGTCAAATCCGCAAATGCTTAACACCCCTCTAAAAACACTTACAACTGCCCATTTTGATAGCTTAAACCAAGAAAAACCCCGTAAAAATGCTTATACCTGAGTATTTTAATAGTTTTATCACAAAAAGTGCATTTATTCATGAAAATTACATGAAAATACAGTAATTAGTGAATATTTCTCAGTGAAAAATACCGCAATGGGCGAATTTTCCGCGAATGATGGCTAGATATGTTCCACAGAGAAACCCATGAAATGAGTGAGTCCACAACCATGAGAACGCGAATACGGGGGTTTACTGTATATCAACCCTAGTGACACTTACCACTCTGAACAATGTCCAGGTGTGCATCCTACCCCTCACTGGATGCATCCATCCATGAAAGCATACCTGGGGAAGAGAACTAGAGTGGCATTCCCATGTAAAGTTCCTGTGTTTCCATGGTCCCAATCCCCTGAAGACACAACGTCTTGAGACTGTAAGTCGGGAAAGGAGGCAAAGTTGCCCTAGGAACCCACCTCTACAAGGACAACAGGGGAACTAAAGAACAGTGAGATCGCCGAGAAAGTTGTCACTGATACAATACAAGAACTTGTGAGCAACCTCCCAGAGTTTGCGGAATGACTCTAGTTGCTGATGTAAGCCGCAACCCAGGTGGTCACTCTCTGGTCAGTTAAGAGGACAAAAATTTCAAACTTCACCACCAAACTCCAAAAAGAGGGTTGTTCTATGGCCAAAAATGCAACAAGTTTATCAGGACAAACCAATACTCGAATATATCCAGAATACCTTTCACGAAAAAGTGCAAGTTGACAACAAGATAGACTCTTCATTAGACCTTGGGGGAAGTGACTGAATGTCCTAAACGAAAGACCTTCCTCCCAGAGTAAAGCTGAGGTATTTCCAAGACAATAAATATATGTGTATTTGAAAAATACCCATCCTTTTAGTCCCTTGAAAAAAAGAGAAGTTGCTTTCCCTTGACTTCAAGCGCCAATCTTCAGCATTGCACACACCCTTACTAGAGACACCAGAACTAACCAATCACCAAAATAATGCAGCAAGCACATATTCCGCAAGTAACCCAAAACATTACCAAGGAGAGTGAACACCCATGTGAACAACTATGGGGCCATCACCAGCCCAAAACAGAGCTTTGAACTAGTAGCCAGTCCCGTTGCAGACAAAGTGGAGGTACTTCCTAGGGAACAGGTACTTGAAAGTATTCATCCTTCAGATCCATAGAAAGCATGAAGTTGCCCTCTCTGATGGAATCCAACACTAACCATGAAGTTTCCATCTTGAACAGATTTTGAAGGACAAAATTGTTCAACTGAAAGAGGTCAAGACTGGTCTTCATTCACTTTCTCCATGAGTAGGACACGACAGCCAGAGACTGGTTGTCTATGTCACCAGAGCATTCTTCTCCAACATCCCCTCCACCAATTCCAACAGGGTCTGTGCTTTTGGAGATCCTAAGGATATGATGGGAACAGTATCAGTATTGGAGATGGGAAGGCTGATGGTCCTAAAGGTTATTCTGTTTCTATCCTCAAGGACACAAACTACCCAGGGCACCATTTCCTGTCTCTGCCACATTGCCCAAAAGCATCACAGACATCCCAATATTTCTGGCAGCCTAAGAAGGGGACTTTCTGCCTCAGTGTCCCCCTTCCTTCCTTCTCCTTCCCTTTCTTCCTGACTGCAGCATGGTGGGAGGAAATAAGGCCTCAGAACCTTCCTTTCCCTTTCTAGAGGAAGAAGACTATGTACCTTGTCTCAATCTGGGAAGAGGAGGGTTTCTCATAATACTGGACAGAGAGGGTATGTCCGTCAGAAACCAAAGATTTAGCTGCAGTTTCTATCAAACCCACAGGGAGTTGGAGGGAGACTACATGTGGATAAGAGAGTCCCAAGAGTTCAAATATTTCTTCAGCCCAGCTGCCGGAACCATGCCCTTCACAAAGATAAAAGATGTATCCAATACAAGACAGTTCTACAATGTGAGACTTCTCTGCCAAAATTTGTGCAAAAGGAGAGAAACCATATCCAGTCTTCGTAAGACACAATTTGGCTCTCTCATGAGAAAAGATGGTCAACGTCTTTTCTCCAAACACCAGCAACCTCCTAAACTTCATTTTCTCATACTCTGATAAGACATCTGTGAGAGGGAAGTCAGCAAGCATGTTCAGTCAAAGCTCCAGGCACAATGCTGCCTGGCAGGTAGGCATGGTAACAAACTCCATGGCTCCTGACTAGGATGCAGAGAGGCAGTACCTTCCTGATGGAGTCTCTCCTGGGGAGGTTATTTTTCAGTCTGCAGAAAGACAAGTCCAACTGCAGGAGAGTAGACTCCACATTCTCTGACATATAGAACCTGCTCTTGCACATACGCAGCATTGGAAGAAGCATGACTGATCTACAAGACAGCAAGAACTTTCTGACCTAGAGATAAGACAGTTCACTTGGCAAAAAACACCACAGGCTACCTGGGACCAAAACATCCTAAATAAATAATGGTGAGCTCCAACAACAAAATCAGGTTTAGGTATAGAATGGGGAAGCCTTTCGGTAATGAGCCCAATGTCCTTAGTGTGCTGCTCCAACTCGGCTTGCTGGGGTTCCACAGGTTTGAAACTGTCTGATCTCTACAGATCCCCAACTACAAAAGCTGGGTCCTCTCCTGAGCGAAGGAAGGTGTAGCCTACCAGTCTGCTCCAATGCCCACACACTGGGGTGTGGCACATGATCAGTACCACTAGTACCAGTCAATGTACCAAGGGCCAAGAATATCCCTTGCCTGGAATAGGGTTCCAAGCTATAATAATATCCTGTAAAACTTCCTATGCTGGGTGAACACAAAACTAGTAGAAGCCACGGGAGAACAGGAAAGTGGAACCCTGGGGCCCATCAAAAACCATGAGCAGACCAGGGTGCAGCACAATCAAATGCAAATTGACTGTCCAAGTACCCATGAACACCATACAGTGGAAATCTGTTGTGTGCAAACCCCATCTATATACACACACAGTCCAGGGACCATCCGAGCACCCTGACTTGAACATGTATACTTTGGGGAAAAAAATTGGTGGAAGTGTTACAAACAGTCCTCATGTCCATGAAGGGCAAGTCAACCAGAATATTGAGCACAGTCAGTGAGGCCTGCATTAGCCTTCCCTAAAACATATGGGGAAACACTGTCACCTTCCTGAGCTGGAGAAAGTGCTCATTCAAAGGCCTACAGGGCTTCTCAAGAAGTCTTCCTGGGTTTCCCCCCTAAAGAAGGAAGATGAAGCAGAAGACAAGACAGAGTTTGATGGAAAGCTAAATGACAGTAATTCATTAGATTTGGGCACAGAGGAAACAACTTAAACTCTGAGACAATAATATTTAGATATTCCAGTAGATCTTAAAGGTTTAAGGTTTAAAGGCAGGTAGCTCATGAGCTGCAAGGACAAAGGACAAGAATTTACACAGTTATAAAATGAGTAATTTTACAGAAGATCTCTGAACATGATAGAAAAGGATGTATATAATACAGTACAAGTGAGATCATTTGAAAAATTTACCATGTGTTGTACATGTCTTCACATTCATCACCATGGGGCTGTACAACACAGTTCTCCACAAGCTTTTCTGTAGAATGACCAAAAAATGTTCTAGCTACCTAACATATACAAATATGATCACTGGCCAAGCCATCTTTCGACCTAACCTACTGCCTGGAAACAAGCGATGACTGCTTATGAAACAACAAGTACACCTATGGGGTTCCCCAAGCCCCAAGCCCCAAACCCATAGCTCAAAGGTGCGGTAAGATCATGTTGCCAGTGAAACCTAATCAAGCTTCAACTCTAGCTCCCACACACTGACGTGTATGCAAAACAGTTACCAGTGTATAAATGGCCTACCCACTAACAAACCCCTAGGCTAAATTGAAGTAGGGCATAGCGCCCTTACCCGACAGATGGGGGATATACCCCTCTCAACCCGACTCCAGACAAAGCTTTAACTAAAAAAACACAGAAGCAAAAATTATTTCTTCACGTCATCAATAGGCCTAGGCCTCTTTTGGTAACTGTTCATTTGCGATAGTGGTGATAGAGGCCCCATGTCAGCTGTTCAAATTGACAAAATAAAAAGAAATAGTACAGAAACTGCTAACGTAATGAAAGGATTTTTGTGAAATAACACCAACACTTGGCTCCGGGATAGCCTTGTCCCAAGCAACGAAATAGAGCTAGCCTAGGGTCCAAGCTACGCTCAGCCCAATCATTACACTATATACAAAAACAGTAGACCAGTAAAATTTACTTACTCCTTTACAACAAAAAATGGATCTTCCAACGTCATGTCCTCATATGTAGGTTAAAATACAATATAACTGTCACTAACAATCACATAGGTTACTGATAAACACTATCAAGATTACAGAATGTAAACATTGCACTGTTCCAATACTACCTTCTGTCATCATCTTTTTAAGATAAACAAGGTCATCATTATCCGTATAAATTTCATAGTTTTTGTTTATAATTCAAAAAATTTTTTCCTTACTTATTCAGCTTATCTTTCTCACACTATTATAATATAAGATATGTACAATATAGTAAAGAGTTACAAGTTGTCATAAGATTAAAAGGTTTTCCGTTCTCTAAAAATAATTTACCACAGAAAACGCATAATTTTTCATATTCAACACTTCAACTTCTTTTCTCTAGATGCTTCCGTGCTAATATGCAGTTTCTCAGCTGCCCATTTAGTAGATCGAAATAATTTTATAGTGGATTCCTTGTCGGTTGCACAAAATGCCAATCAACATCAAACTATCTACAACACTCCGTAAAGAGCATTTCATTTCGCTCATGGTAATTTTGAAGTACTGCACAAAAGTTTTGTGGTCAAGTCGGTAACGTGACCTCTTCATGATCAATCTTTACCTTGTTCATGATTATGGTGACGTGAGTCCGTTTCCTGATACCGGACATCATAACTGCTTGGAATTTCTTGCACTTGGATCCTAAGGCTTTGTAATGACAAGCGTATCTAAAAAAAAAAAGCGAGGAGATAAGAGGGCATTGTGGCTATTTACACCCATCAAGTTTACCAGCGCGTCCTGACACGGTTCCAATTTCATAACTATTTTATGCGTCCTTTTCCCATTTTTAATATCTCCGGAATTTAGAATAATTTAGATATATCAGTGTATTTTGATATAGTGAAATGGGACGTTGTTCGACAAACCTTAACTTTGGTAACAACTACAGCCCTCACTTGTAGTGTACTAAAGTCATCAGGAAAATAATTAAAAGTGATACCAAGTACAGTTTAACGCTGAATGTCATAAAGAGAAATTATAAACAAATAGTTATTACTTACAAATTAGTGTAAATTTACTCATGGATCTAATACTACCTTAGGTAATTTTGTATGAAGAATGCAAAAGACAACACATACTTAAATTCTTCTTCTTCTTCGTCTTCTTCTCTCTCTCTCTCTCTCTCTCTCTCTCTCTCTCTCTCTCTCTCTCTCTCTCTCTCTCTCTCTCTCATTTACAATTTTCCCCTTACACATCTAGAACAGTTAACTTTATCTTTTATTGGGCATTTTTCTCCTATTTGTTAACGCATTTCATCCTGCTTCTTTGCCAGAAAGAATATGATTCTAAATAAAAAAAATCCCATAGGTTTCAGATTAGTTATTACTCATAAAGGAAATGGCCAGTACAAATTCGTTTCTCCTGCTCTAACTACTCAAAAGACCTCCCTTTAATATAAGGAAAACAACTGATGAACGAGCAACCTTGGAGAACACACACTACAGTTCAGACTACATTATCGTTGCCTGCTGCTTTCCAAGGTTCGGTGACGCAATAAATTCTTATACAACAATTTCAACAAAAGTTACTAGAACATGGACTTAACTAGGGAGCTAGTCAGCGATGCCTGTACCCTCCCCAATTGAAATCAACAACTGTATTGTTTTCTTTGCAGTTATCACAAATTAGGTAATTTTATATGAAGAACGCAAAAGACCACTCACTCTTGAGCCATCTGTATCCGCATGTTGACTTCGGATTTACTTTTAATAATCCTCATACATTTAGAAGACTGTTTTGCTTTAAGTACACCCTCTCTGAGTTGATGCGTACCTGCATAGTTTACAAGTTTAATTGCCGAAGAAGAATGAACAAACAGCCAGAACGTTCGAAAGGTTGAATTTTCCCCATTGCCGTGATGCCATGGACAGGAAAGTTGTAGACACCTTCCCACCTAGCGGTAGCGGTTCACATTTTTTATCACTACAAACATCGACACAGTTTGTTTTAACTTGCAATTGTCGATTCACCGGTTGTGATTCTGGAACACATGGAAGAGTCTTAGATGAAGTGTGCTTCAAAACACTAAATTCTTTGAGAAACTTGAAACAAGCTTTTGAAACTTCCTCCAGAGGAAAATGCCATAATTAGTTCTAGAACTCTACTTATGCATTTGTCGTGGATGATGCATTTCCAAACGGACAAATCTGACTTAATTCCTATAAATGAAAAGTGTACAATTATCATACTGAAAGTCCGCGTCTGTAGCCGTTGTCAAACATCCATAATCACTCTGCAATCGGCAGAACGCAGATTGATATGAAAATGTCAATATATATGTATATATATATATATATATATATATATATATATATATATATATATATATATATATATATATATATATATATATATATATATATATATATATATATATATATATATAATTTAGGCGAGAATTGAACCATGAGGAACGCCTCACTTTACATTTTTACGAGATGCAACTGATTGAGATCTGTTATCTAGATAGTTTTCAAACTACAGTAGTTCGGATCAGTATTCATCATCGTGCAATTCTTGAATGAAATATTATGATTAATACTGTCGAAAGCTCCATATTATCGTAGATTTCATCTATTATTTTCAACAGAGCAGTTTCTGTAGATAATATTGGCCGGAAACCGTGTTGGCTTTCTGAAATATTCTTTTCCAAGAATTAAGTCAACTGATTGTCAATACGCTTTGCAAGTACTTTCGATAAGATCGGTAGCAAAGAGACTGGCCGATAATTATTAGAGACGTCGTTGGCATTTCCGCTTTTAGCATTAGGGATTACGTGGGGATATTTCCATTGGATAAGTATGTATAACTATTGACATACTAATCATCACCCTAAATGTCCTTGTAAAAAAAATTCCTGGTAAAAAATGTAAAAAAATTAAAGAACTGGAAAGCTTTCATTGTCGTGTTTTTCTAATAACAGAAATACAATTATCACTGTGAGATTAAATGCAATTACATATAGTGCATCTCTAATAAACAACAGGCAAATGCCATCAGATCCATAAGCTTTGGTGTCTTAAATTTTTCTCTACTAAAATTATAGTATTGCAATCTATCTGAGTAGGATTAAAACTGTTAAGGATATTGTTTAATGCATCATGACCTGTTTCAAAAAAAGCTATCATTCACTACACCTTCTTAGGTTTTCTCAAATGTTTTTCTCCCGACTTCTTTAAAGAAATCATTGAGCTTCTCAGCTCTCATGTGCAAACCATTTGTGGTATATATGGTCTCATCGTTATTTCTGTTGAAACTGTTAAAAAGCATTGTTTTTGTCATTTTCCAAGCATCAGACAATTCACCTTTGGCCTTTTGGAATTCTTGTTTGTAGTATTGCTTCCTACCATCAGCTAGCAGCGAGTTTACTGTTTCTCAATTAAATAATAGACCAGGTTATAGGTTATGTAGCTTCCTATAAATTACGACCTCAGATAACAAGTTTGGCTCACAATAATATAATGAGCGGTCACCTGAGAGTAAATAGAACCTGTAAGAAAACTTATGACTCGTTCTCTTGGCCGTCATTGAGGAAAGATGTAAAAGATTTCATAAATTCCTGTTACGAGTGGCAGATGGCTGGCAAACCGAACATACACAAGCCTATGGCTTCTTTACTCAATATACCAATTACTGGAGAACGTTATGAGCACAAAGTAGTAGATATTGTAGGCCATTGCCAAGAAGTACAATAAGAGCCTGCTACATACTCTCAATTACGATCTGGAAATCAAGCATGTTGAAGGTGTGGACAGAGGTGTAGATGGCATCTACACCTCTGTCCACACCTACTAGATGCACTGTCTCGAGGTTTTGAACTTGTGTGAGCAATGGCATGCATAAGTTTTACCTGCAAAACTTTTCTTTTTGGTCAAAGGTGTTACGGGAACAAGTAAAGTATAAATCAGATAATTGTTTCAGAGGATCATTTCCCTATATTCTTGTTTACACATGCGATTTTACATTGCGACAAATAGTATATTAAGTTTTATTTTCTATATGATTTTCGTTCTCTCTCTCTCTCTCTCTCTCTCTCTCTCTCTCTCTCTCTCTCTCTCTCTCTCTCTCTCTCTCTCTTGCCTAATTTTTTTTATCCTTGTATTTAAAATAATCATAACAATTTATAAAAAACAATGAACTTTTCGTATACACTAGTGTTTGACTATGTAAAATAAATTCTATATATTTTTTTTATTTAATATTACTGTCAAATCATTGTATTTGAGAATGCAAAGGATGGTAATGAGTACAGTAGTTTGAAAGGTAACAGTATTGAAAGACAGTTGTTTACTCTTAACGTTTTTCTTGTTACGAAAATTGCGGTTGGGCGGTGTGAACCTGATCCCTCTGGGAAAAGGTTTCGACTCTGCTGCAAAAGAGGAACGGCTCTTGATTTGGTGGACCAGTTGGAAGATCTTTCTCTTTATATCATGAGTGGAAGGGCACTCAAGGAAGATTTAGCGCTAATTTGACGGATTTGGCATTGCAAGTGAAACTTCAGGGAAGTCTAGGATGAATTTTGCAATCTTGGGATTGCTGACCAGCACTCCTGTTAAGATATCTGAGTATCCTTGGCGAACATGCAGCAGACTCTTGACACTCATTCTACAACTGTGAATAACGAATTTCGTAATCTTCATTCGGTATTCAGCTTCGTATTCTTCAGTGAATGGCCTTCTTGTGTCGTCTGTGAATGTTCAGCTTTGTATTCAGCGGTCGATATCCAGACATCAGGGCTTCAAGCCTTGGTTGTATCTTCACACCATCAAACTCTAGATTCTCCGAAATCAATATCCTCCTTGTTCCTTCAAAGCATGCGTTGCCGGAATACCAGTTAAATTATTGTAAACATAATTATTTTGTTTGAAGTTTTCTCTTTCTCTGTGTTTACCCAATAATACTGAAGAAATATATATATATATATATATATATATATATATATATATATATATATATATATATATATATATATATATATATATATATATATGGATTCTTCAGTATTATATATTATATATTATATATCATATCTATATCATATATCATATATATCATATATCATATATCATTTATCATTTATTTATCTATTATTCATTTATTACTTATTTATTATTATTTTTTATTTATTATTTATTTTTTATTATTATTTATTTATTATCATTATTCATTATTCATTATTCATCATTGATCATTATTCATCATTGATCATTATTCATCACTGATCATTGATCAATGTTCAATGAACAATTATCAATGATTAATGATGATTAATTATTAATTATTATTATTTATTTATTAATTATTATTTATTAATTATTTAATATTTATTATTATTTATTATCTATTATTTATTATTTATTTATTTATTATATAATTATTTGTTATTTATTATTTATTATATATTATTTAATTTATTTATCATTTATTTATTTATTATTAATTTTTTATATTTATTATTTATTGTTAATTATCAATTATTTCTTATTTCTTATTATATATATATATATATATATATATATATATATATATATATATATATATATATATATATATATATTTTTTATTATATATATATATTTTATATATTATATATATTATATATCATATATTTTATATTTTTATTATATATTTATTATATGTATATTATATATTATATATTTTATATATTTATTATATATTATATATTATATATTATATTTTATGGTAAAGGGTGTAAGATCCTGGAGTCAATCTTATACATGATTCGCCCATAACAAAGCTCTTTATGCTTTTCTGTGAGAGGAACATTGTACCTTAGGGTGTTTAGATCTTTTTTGCATGTGGGGTCTTTCTTTCAAGGTCTTTTACAGAAAGAGGTTTGTTATCTGCTAGGCAGGAGGACGAGTTATTTCTATCACTAGGATGGGTGAGCATGCAACAATATAAGAAGTATGAACACTGGTTAAAATTCCTACTTGGGATTTACATTGCCCTTCATAAGTCAGATACAAAGCATATCTTTAGACTAATTTTTTAAACACCTAAATTTCTAGTGAGGAGGTGCCTCAAGTTGGCTTGACTGCATCGTGAACCGCTACGGAACTTGGTGCTACTTCCGACCTAATTGTCATATGTTCAGAATTAGTTATTACCAGATCAGTGAGGGATGCTAAGCCAGGCGTAATTCTTGTTGGTTTATTTATCTAATCAGAATTTAGATTCCTAATAACTTTAAAGATTTTATTGTTCTTTTTTAACAGACCGTCATTAAAATCACCATAAATAAAAACTGGTTTGTTGCGTAAAACGTTTTATTTGAAAATTGTCTGAAATATAGTTAAAAGAAGTAGCAGGAGCTTTCAGACGACGATACACACAACCTATGATAATAGCTGGGAACTTTCTATGTTGGACAGATATCCACTTATTTCCTGCTCAATACCTATGTGCACTTGTTTCTCAATACCTATGTGCACTTCAGTGACCTTCAAATAATTCTCAATGAACAAACACACTCTTCCTCCTCCTTGACCATGCATGTCTTGGCACTAATGTTATATGAGGGAATATTAACAAATTCATCCTTCCTAGAAGGATACGGCCACGTCTCAGTAATGCAGAGAACATCAATATTGTGTTCATTAAGCATCAGTTCTAATTAAGGTTTGTGGCATGGTGCAAACTGGGCATTAAATGGGCAACAGCTGGATGATCGCTAGATTTATCTTCTTGGCCTTCATCCTGGTAATTACTATTGTTACAAAATCTACTCTTGTAGCCATATTCATCAACATCACATTCAATTTTTTGATAAATCCGCAATTAGATTGCCGGTGACTGAATACACCACAGGTGTAGCAACCATATCTTTTTACCTGAGTATGTATTATTATGGTTAAAGTTATGCCATTGTTGTTGCTCCAGTCATGCCACTTAGTACTGTATTGATTTTTGCAAAAATTTGTCAAACCAACTTCTCTGATTTGGGCCAGACAAGTTTTTTCATGAATTGCTCATATTAGAATCGTTATTCATTAAGCAGTTAGTGCCCAAATTGAACTCGCACTCTTCCTCAGTACAGTCTGGCTTGAGCCACTTTCTTTATTGCTTCTCTCTCCTTTTCTAGTCATTCAGCCTTCAACTTTAGGTCTAATAGATGCTTTTTCCTGGAATTAATTTGCTTTTTAATGTACATGTATACAGTATGTTGACTCTAAAATTTTATATTCCATGTATTTTAAAATTGTACCTTTTTCTCTCTCTCTTTTTTAGCCTTGAGAATGTAACAATGTCGTTACAAAATTTGTTGGCGTAATAAATGTATTACCTATTAATGACCACACCTTCACTTCATCACCCTTCCTGATGCTTTGTGGTCTGACTGCACAACATCTGATATATTTATATATATATATATATATATATATATATATATATATATATATATATAACACACTCATATATATAATATATATATGTTGTGTGTGTTTATATATATATATATATATATATATATATATATATATATATATATATATATATATATATATATATATATATATATATATATATATATATATATATATATATATATATCAGATGTTGGTGCAGTCAGACACAAAGCACATCAGGAAGGTGACGAAGGGAAGGCCAGTCATTAATAGGTAATAGGGCTACATTTATTACGCCAACATCTGTGGTGTATTCAGTCACCGGCAATCTAGCTGTAGATTGATCAAAAAATTTAATGTGATGTTTATGAGTATGGCCACAAGAGTAGATTTTGTAACAACAGTAATTACCAGGATGAAGGCCAAGAAGATAAATTTAGCGATCATCCATATATATATATAATGTATGTATGTGTGTATATATATATATATATATATATATATATATATATATATATATATATATATATATATACATACATATATATATATGTGTGTGTGTGTGTGTGTGTGTGTGTGTGTGTGTATTAGACAGCGAAGGAATCCTGCCAGTTGCAAGTTATAACATTTGACAAGGACAATATTTCTCATTCGTTATCCGCAATGTCGAGAGATGGAGGAATTGCATAGCCATGGAATGATAAAAATTTAAACTATCAAAATTATATTATCATCTGTAAATTATCTTTTACATCTTCATAATTATATATGTATGTATGATACATGCATACATACGTACATACATACATGAGATAAAAGAATAGGTTAATAAATAGGAACCAAAGTGTTCATTTCAGGAGTCACGTTCTGACAGCATGAGGGCTGTGATTTTGCCCTCCAAAATAGGCATTAAATTATCCCAAGGTTGTCCCACCGCCATAAAGAACATCCGTATTCTACTCTCTTTGCTTTGACTAATATCTCTGAGGTTATGTCCCGATTTATTATTTTCCTTAACTCCTCCGAGGAGCAGTGCTGGTTTTTGGTGGAAATTCGTCCGAGAAACGGATGATGACGTCACACTTCGAAGATGACGGAAATTGCGGAAAATTTTTTCTGCCATGTACATTCACATGGCAAGAAAGGAAAATAGCACTTGTAGAATGAAATTTTTATACCAAAATTTTGTATTTGAGTTTTTTAACCGTTTCTACATTTATGAATGGTTTACTGACAATGGATTACATTTGGAATTGGGTCGTCACTCACTGACTGCCTGGAGAGAGTGGCGGAAAATTTGACGAGACTGAAACTTTGTTGTCTGTGGCCGATTTCCCAGATATCCTCCCTCTATGAGGTAAGGCAATCGTACTTTCATATATTTAACCCATTCATTAATAAGCCTTTATGAAACATCATTAATAATGGAATAAATTTACGTGATGTCTCAAACTTGAACAGGTATTTTGTGAATGAGATATTGAGTTTCAAGTCGTGGAGCGCTTGTGTGAATTCTAGTGAAATATCGGTTAAACTTCCCGGTTCAATTCGGTTCTGAGAAAAGTCACTCGTTAGCGATTGACAACGAAATCATATCGAGCATTTTTGCTTATTTGTACGAACACAATATTAGTAATGGAATTTAGCATGGATGAAATGTGTACCGTATCTTTTGAGTGCAATTATGCTCTATCCTAAAGCTAGT
Organism: Macrobrachium rosenbergii; assembly: GCF_040412425.1. Taxonomy (NCBI): domain Eukaryota; kingdom Metazoa; phylum Arthropoda; class Malacostraca; order Decapoda; family Palaemonidae; genus Macrobrachium; species Macrobrachium rosenbergii. Next base: position 26,590,009 of record NC_089747.1, read on the forward strand.
CTGTCTACGATGGGATGAGGGAGATTCGAACAAGGCCATTAGAGCTGATGTTTTCTAGTGGTTGCTGCAGCCGCGACGAAAAACTGCAGAGAAGTAGGGCGAGAGTGAGAATACGCAGTAAGATTTCTTGAAAGGGGTCCTTTGAAAATAAACGTGAGTAAATTGAGGGGGTTATGGTGTAAATTAATTATTATGGCCTTGTTCGAATCTCATGATTCTCATGCCGTCGTAGTCAGACTATAGCCGCCCTATAGCAAAGTCCACAGTGCTTTGCAGCTAAGCCCTGCCCACTGATTACGTCACGACCATTCCTTGAAGCTGATTGGTTGGGAATGGTTTCGAAAAGTTGGTTAATCTGTGGTGCTTTTCATCTTCATTTATTTTACAATGGTTGTTTTACTGAACTAAAATAAGTTCTGCTGATTATCAAAAAGAAACGTTATAAAATCATAATACACATCTCCCTAAAAATGGTAAAAAAACAGGAAAATATGAATGGAGTCAGGAGTGTTCTGCTATTGTTTAAATTACATTGTTATTTTTCGCACATAAAATAAAAGTTTATGATAATATTTTCAATAATATTTCAATTTCCCTTGTATAAATTAAAAATTCTTTGTACAAAAAGATGAACATTTTACTCTTACTTGGCTACAGAAACGTAGGTTCAAGGACCTATTCTGCTTTAATGGATCATAGACCTGCTGTATAACAGACTTTATACAACTAGACTATGCAGGATGCTGTGTATGTAACATAGTTACTTTTTGCCTTTGTAAACTCGTGTTGCATGTCTTGAATAATTGCTTTACATGTCTCTGGGAATATATGCCCCAAGGAACGACTAGTGGCGCCGAAGCTAAGTGTGGCCAGCAGCCTCACGTACAGGGATATTGGTTGTCTCGTACTAGTGTGTTTTTTACTTCTAGAAGAGGGGAGACCATATATAATAATTCCATGTTGGTCTGCTCGTCCATTCTCCGGTAATTAAACCAGTCACCAGGGTAAAGTTCAAATCATAAAATAAATAAGAAGCGTGAGATAATTCATTTCTTTCTCCAACTACACACACACACACACACACACACACACACACACACACACACACACACACACATATATATATATATATATATATATATATATATATATATATATATATATATATATATATATATATAATACATATATATATATAAATATAAAAAGGCCATAAAACACTATTTAAACATTGCAACCATATATTTCAGGCACTTGCTTTTGTGCCCCTGTTCACTGGTAGAATATGGACAGATGAAATATTTTTGCAGGGTATATATACAAAACATATATTGGTGTGGCACTGTATATATGCCCTTGTAACATTTTCATCTGTCCATCTGCAGTGAACAGACACAAGCAAGTGCCTAAAAAATTTTAGAATGTTAGGCACATAAATAATTTTTATGGGCCTTTTTTATATTCATAATACACTGTGGTATTACAGGAAAAGACATTCATATATATATATATATATATATATATATATATATATATATATATATATATATATTGCATCCTTCTCCTGTAATTCTCAAACTAATTTATCATAAGTCTCATTTCGCTTTCCTACGACATTCAATAAACTCCTCCAAGAGATCATCTGCTGACATAGCTACCATGTTTCCATTTCAGCGTTTAGCTGAAACTGAAGTAAATATTTAGATCACTCCATAGACGTGGAGGCTTCCGACCACCTGAACTAAAACGGAAGCCACAAACATGACAACGCCAGGTTGCAAGCTGGTCGGAGAGGCCGATGGACTCCGCCCACTTTTGGTCGGAGGAGAACACCATAGACAGTGAGGTTTACTTCTGGTTCAGACGACCGGATCCGGCGATCGTAACATCTATGGGACCCTTAAGAGGGCCTGACAGCTGCTGATTTCATGGGAGATGGGTCAACATCCAAAGGTGGGCAGAAATCCAGTTTTGATGACAGAGGCAATGTTGCCTATGTCTCGAACTGTATACCCAACAACAAGTGGGTCTGACAGCTACTGATTTCCTTAAAGAGATAGGCCACCATCAAAAGGGTGGGCAGAAATCCAGTTTCGATGACAGAGGCAACGTTTTCTATGTCTCGAACTGGTATACCCAACAAAAGTGGGCCTGACAGCTGCTGATTTCCTTAGGAGACAGGCCACCATCAAAAGGTGGGCAGATACCCAGTTTCGATGACAGTGATAATGTTGAATATGTCTCGAACTGGTATACCCAACCTTAAGTGGGCCTGACAGCTGCTGATTTCCTTAAGGAGACAGGCCACCATCAAAAGGTGGGCAGATACCTAGTTTCGATGACAGTGATAATGTTGACTATGTCTCGAACTGAGTATACCCAACCTTAAGTGGGCCTGACATCTGCTGATTTCCTTAAGGAGACAGGCCACCATCAAAAGGTGGGCAGAAATCCAGTTTCGATGACAGAGGGACAACGTTTTCTATGTCTCGAACTGGTATACCCCAACCTTAAGTGGGCCTGACAGCTGCTGATTTCCTTAAGGAGACAGGCCACCATCCAAAAGGTGGGCAGATACCTGGATTTCGATGACAGTGATAATGTTGACTATGTCTCGAACTGTATACCCAACCTTAAGTGGGCCTGACATCTGCTGATTTCCTTAAGGAGACAGGCCACCATCAAAGGTGGGCAGAAATCAGTTTCGATGACAGAGGCAACGTTTTCTATGTCTCGAACTGTTATACCCAACCTTAAGTGGGCCTGACATCTGCTGATTTCAAGACAGGCCACCATCCAAAAGGTGGGCAGAAATCCAGTTTCGATGACAGAGGCAATGTTGCCTATGTCTTGAACTGGTATACCCAACAAGTGGGCCTGACAGCTGCTGATTTCCTTCAAGGAGACAGGCCACCATCCAAAGGTGGGCAGATACCCAGTTTCGATGACAGTGATAATGTTGACTATGTCTCGAACTGGTATACCAACCTTAAGTGGGCCTGACATCTGCTGATTTCCTTAAGGAGACAGGCCACCATCCAAGGTGGGCAGAAATCCAGTTTCGATGACAGTGATAATGTTGACTATGTCTCGAACTGGTATACCCAACCTTAAGTGGGCCTGACGGCTGCTGATTTCCTTAAGGAGACAGGCCACCATCAAAAGGTGGGCAGATACCCAGTTTCGATGACAGTGATAATGTTGACTATGTCTCGAACTGGTATACCCAACCTTAAGTGGGCCTGACATCTGCTGATTTCCTTAAGGAGACAGGCCACCATCCAAAAGGTGGGCAGATACCCAGTTTCGATGACAGTGATAATGTTGACTATGTCTCGAACTGGTATACCCAACCTTAAGTGGGCCTGACATCTGCTGATTTCCTTAAGGAGACAGGCCACCATCCAAAAGGTGGGCAGAAATCCAGTTTCGATGACAGAGGCAACGTTTTCTATGTCTCGAACTGGTATACCCAACCTTAAGTGGGCCTGACAGCTGCTGATTTCCTTAAGGAGACAGGCCACCATCCAAAAGGTGGGCAGAAATCCAGTTTCGATGACAGAGGCAATGTTGCCTATGTCTTGAACTGGTATACCCAACCTTAAGTGGGCCTGACAGCTGCTGATTTCCTTAAGGAGACAGGCCACCATCCAAAAGGTGGGCAGATACCCAGTTTCGGTGACAGTGATAATGTTGACTATGTCTCGAACTGGTATACCCAACCTTAAGTGGGCCTGACATCTGCTGATTTCCTTAAGGAGACAGGCCACCATCCAAAAGGTGGGCAGATACCCAGTTTCGATGACAGTGATAATGTTGACTATGTCTCGAACTGGTATACCCAACCTTAAGTGGGCCTGACATCTGCTGATTTCCTTAAGGAGACAGGCCACCATCCAAAAGGTGGGCAGAAATCCAGTTTCGATGACAGAGGCAATGTTGCCTATGTCTTGAACTGGTATACCCAACCTTAAGTGGGTATAACTTCTTTCGCTTCATCTGCGTCGTTCGTTTTGATTCTTGGTCTTTCCTCCTGGTTTTTTCCTTATGTTTTTTTAACTACTTGTCCAGATAGAACATTAGGTCTACCTATGTAATTATCATTTATAGATTATGTAACATCATCCTCAAAGGTTTAACTCTAAACTCTAGGAAAGCTGCGGGAAGGACCTGAAATTCTCAAAGAAGCTTAGATCAGGACGATGAAAAATAGGCCCATATGAAGTATTTATTATTCTCAGAATTATGATATATAAGAATTATCATCGGAATCCTGTATTTTCAAACACGTCATGGGATACGAATATACTCTCTTACTGAGAGTTTTGTAAATGATTGCATCTCCTTTTGTACAATGTTTAGGTGATAGGCCAATTTTTACTATGAATCCCTTGTTGTTATAGTGGACAATACAACCCTACGGTATGAGGGATCTGTCATAATACCACCGAAGAACTTAATGAGCAAACTAGATACCTTAGAATAAAGAGAGAGAGAGGGAGGGAGTGTAGGGGGGAGGGGTATACAGTCGAGTTGGATCAGCCGTTTCGGTGTGCCTGACAGCATAACTACAGACAGGGGCCCGGCATTCTTGTCGGAGCTCTGAGTCGCCCTGGCAAGCCTGATGGGGACAACTCCACAGTACGACGGCATATAACCCCGCAGCCAATGGCATGGTGGAAAGGGCCCACCGTTCGTTGAAGGCAGCTCTGATGGCACGCTGTATCGATGACAATTGGAAGACCCAGCTCCCCTGGGTCCTGCCGGGTCTCCGCACCGCACCGAGGGCAGAGAAAGTCTACGGCGAAACACTAGCCGTTCCCGGAGAGTTCTTCCCCACGGCGCCAAACGACGAAGATACCTCCCTTCCAAGGCTGAGGGAAGTGGCACAGAAGTTCGCGCCCTGCAGAAAGACTTTCACGGACAGGACCCACGTCTACAGCCCTGGGGTCTGGATGCCTGCACCCACCTCTTCATCAGGATCGACGCCCACCGCCCACCCTTGACCAGACCGTAAAGGGCCCCATACCGTGTCGTCAGCAGATCATCCAAGACCTATCTCATCAACGTCCACGGGCGTGAAGACTGGGTTTCTGTCGACCGGCTGAAACCAGCTTTCCTGTTAGACAGCGAAACTCGGGAGGAAACCGGCAGGCGCCCCAGAATTCCTCCACAAAACGTGACCGCAGATGATCCCGTCGCCATCCCGAAACGGGGTCGAGGACGACCCAAGGGCCGCACTAAGGAAGTCATCCGCTCGGCTAAGCCGCCGGGCGATTCAGCAGTCGAAGCCGCCCCACGTCCGCAGGTATCAAGAACTCGGGGCCGGCTCCTGCTCCCAAAGCGATTCCGTGATTGATTTTTTTTCAGGTGTCTTCCATTCATTACCCTTGTAATTATTGTCTTGTGGGGGGGGGGGTACTTGTAAAGACGTCAGACCTCTCTTCATTTTCGCATCAAACACGTCATGCATTGCATTTCTTAATGTCAAGACTCTCACGTAAATAGTCATGTGTAGAATTTTCTGGCTTTCCGCCGATATGTATTTCATCATTGTAGATTTATTATGTCTCTCAAAATTGCCATTTGTTTGTCTGTCAACAAACACAAATTGCTCAGAGTGCGGTTCACGGCGATCAGAGGTAGAACACCATGTTTCCGTCCGCACTCTGCCATGTATACCTGCGCTCAGGTAATAAACGTACGGGCTGCTCTAGGAGCAAGAGCTCGTGCTGGCACAAGGCCAGCTAAATCTAAAACAACATAATAAATGTTTACGGGCTGCTCTAGGAGCAAGAGCCCGTGCTGGCACAAGGCCAGTTAAATCTGAAACAACAACAACATAATAAACGTTTACGGGCTGCTCTAGGAGCAAGAGCCCGTGCTGGCACAAGGCCAGTTAAATCTGAAACAAAAACATTATAAATTTACGTTTACGGGTTGCTCTAGGAGCAAAAGCCCGTGCTGGCACAAGGCCAGCTAAATCTGAAACAACAACTAATAAACAATTTAATACCCAGTTGACCTTTCTTGTCCTCACAGTACCATATTGTGTGTTAATAAACTAATATAAACTACAGTATGTATGAAAAATTATTTACATTGTCATGCATCCACATTTTTAAAATAGAACCAATATCAGTCATGCATTAAACGACAAGATAATTTATCCTGCTGTGAAATGATTCCCAAGAACATTTGCGAATGTAAAATTCTTCTGACGATGATGAAACTGAAGCCATAATTATACTATTACTTATTTATTATTTCCTCTGAATACGATCAAGTTACTAAACAACAAAGAAACCAATACTATTCAGGATTCTGATTTGCACTAAACTACTAAGATTCAGGCCTGCACCGAGGGTAGGGTCGAACGACACGACCCCCCAAAAAAAAATATTTCTGGAAGTCCATATTTTCTGTGACTATTCTTTTCATTGAACTGTACTTATGAAGTAATAAATAACAATCTTTTGTTTTTTGGCAAGTCTTCTTTTATAAATTTTGTTATTAAACATTAACATCATTCTTTAATAGTAGGAAATACAAGAGTGATAATAGGAATATGATGTAGGCCACCATATATAGAAGAAAAGGTCCAGTTTTGGGAAAAACGACTCCCCCCCCCATAAAAGTATTTGGGTACGGGCCTGAGATTAGTTAGTCTAAAAAATTAATAAAAAAAATACTAAAAACCTTGACTTTATCTTTACTCCAAATGTACTATTTAGTCTTCAATACCGGCCTTGTTTACCTCAGGAAGAAAACGGCGGAATTTTTGAAACGGAAAATGAACAGCGCCGAGGAGTATAGTCATTCAGGATTGGTTCCTGGTTCAAGGTTCCTCAGCGCTGCTGCTCGCCCAACAAACACAGTTACGGGCAGCCTCCACCATTCGCGTGAGAACAGTAGAGCTTTATGCCTTATATATATTTTGTATAACTTTTAACGTCTTTATCTTTACTTTATTTTATTTTAAATCTTGCCCATTACTCTTTTCTGCAACAATAACGACTAAAAATTAGAGATGTATCTAAACTAGATATTATTGCAAAATACTGTCAATTGCCTTCTTCATTTCACTTGTGTTTAGACTCTTCTTGTTTCCATGGAAACGACGACGCTTCGGGTGGGCATTGCCAGCGGCGCACCTGAATTGCGGACACATCCAAGAAGCGAAGTGAATCGGGTGAGTTATTATAGAATAAAGTTGAGTTTCGAGTTCCAATGGTGTTGGCAATGCCTTCTATAGAAGGCAAAGCGTGCTAAGATAACTTCACCAAGTTTATGTACCGTGCAAAGCTTAGGCTATTAAGCCTGGCTTAGGGCCTCGACTGAGACGATCTTAAATTACCTTTAGGTAGGCCTAGCCAAATGAAGTAGTTTATGAAGACTAGGCCTACGATAGAGTTTTTGTGACGCCCTTTCTACTACATTTCAAAGAATAACGCAGGGTGGCAGCACAATAAATTGAGGAAATAGGGAGGTCAATCATTCCATGCCAAAACATGAAGACTAGCCTATCCTAGGCAACTAGGCTAGCCCGCCATAGTCTAGAGTCGGTCCTGGTCGTATCAGCCGTAATTCATTTAGGCTGTAACATCCAAAACAACGTAAGACGTTATGTTTGGGGTATTTACCGTCATTATTTTGTGTTTTATGTACATTCCCAAGGGGCTGGTACTAAACAGGGCACCCATTTTGCACATAAACGTGCTTACGTCCTAAATGACCTACGGCCGAAACGACCCAAACTCGTCTAGAATAGTATAGCTTGGCTTGTATTTGTCCAACTGCCTTCTTGTGGGCTGTGCATTTTAAACAATAATTGGTGGCGGTGGAAATGTTGCCATCAGCCAATTTTTTTTCCCTTGTAGCTATATGCTGACCTGATTGTTCAAAGTGTGACAATATCCACTTAGGCAAAGCTAACTGAATCTCCCGTAAGGGGTTAGTGTCGTCGGTGCATTACTTGAGGTTCTTTGCAGTGTTCCTTCGGCCCCTAGCTGCAACATCTTTCCTTCCTTTTATGTACCTCTGCTCATATTCTCCTTCTCCCATCTGACTTTCCACCCTCTCTAACAATTGTGTCTTAGTGCAACTACAAGGTTTTCCTCCTGTTTCATCTTTCAACCCTTCTTACTGTCAGTTTCCCTTTCTGTGCTGAATGACCTCATAGGTCCCAGCACTTGGCCTTTGGCCTAAATTCTAAGGCTAATTGAATTTTGTGTGTAGACAGGGTTTTTCATTTTGTTTCGTTATTTCATTAATCATCACTTTTCTTAGACTACATCTAACAATGTGGAAAGCTTTAATTATTTAGCCTAGTAGCCTAGGCTAATTGCAAAAACCTTTACCGCTTAGCCCTTGCTGAGACCAGTCAAATGTGGCTTTGCAGATTTTTTGATGTGACTGATGAATTTGATATTCATCTTCTTAAGAACTACAGTACTCTCTTAACTCATAACAACCCTGCCCCCATAGCCTGTCTGATGCCGATGGGGACCTCTTTGTGAACCTGAGGTTTTTGGGTGGGGGAATAAGAAGATCAACAGACAAATAGGGAGGTACAGCAACTTAACCCAAGTTAGGATGCTGGGTCTTATCTGCCTAGGTGAGCGTAGCTCCTCCCCAGGAGGCTTGGACTACCTAATCTGCCCCTAGAGGTATGTTTCTCAATGGAGCTCCCCAAACCCTCTTCGTTGTAAGACGTGGGAGGTTGAAATAGGTTAAGAAAACATTCCAACCCGAAATAATTACAAGTTTGTCAGAATCACATTAAAACTACCAGAAAACCATTTGTTTCTATGAGAATACAAACCATCATTTTTATATGTGAGTATCCCTAGTGCCAGCTATAAATAATTATGAAAGCCTCATAACAAGGTGGCTAATTGGTGTTATTTTGGTGATGCCCGTGATTTCTGAGAATTTTGCTCAAAATTCACTAACTGGCAGCTACATTACTTAGCTCAACTATGTCTTGTTTTGTTGCATTAAAAGATCTGTAATTACTTGTTTCCTGCTAGGTGTGCTGGAATGTTCAAGTTCTTGTCAGAATTCGTTATGCCATGCCCTTATGCAGACAGTGTGAATTGGTGTTAGTAATAATTTTGATGATTTCTGGCTGATTTTCTCCTGTACAGTATTGTGCTTGTTTTCTATTCTTACAAGACCATCTGGTTCTGAGGCTTCTTTGGTTGTTGCAGGTAAGGAAAACTTGTTTAGGCTCAGCTTTTCCTCTCAACATTCTCCTTCTCCAACTTTACCCTTGGATAAGGAAGAGGAATACTTAGATTCAATTACCTCAGGTTTTAAGGAACTGGTTCAGTTGTGTGTGGACAGATATCCACAGTTCTTTTTAGTGGAGCATTCCAATACTGTTTCTCTCTAAGAATTGCCCAGTTGGGGTCTGATTATTTGCCTCTCCCTTCCTTTAGGCTTTCAAATCTGTACATGGGAGATTTGACTCTGTTGCTAAGGCCTTGCCTAAGAAGATCTCCTCTAAAGGATCCTCTCTTTTGTCTCTCTTCATGCTAGGAAGTCACTAGTGCATCAGACAGGGGAGTTTTTCCCTTTTTCTCCTGATCCAGCAGTGGGTGGCACTTTTTTGTCCATGATTTTTCCAACTGAGAAAGGCACTATTGTGTGGGGCAGGTTGCATTTCTCTATTCCAAAGGCTGACAATATGTATAAGAGCTTGACTAAAACTATTGAAGCTATGTTCTTCAGTGCAATTTTACTGAACACAGTTGAGCAGTGTTTGAAGGAGTTTGGTGAACTTCTTCCTCCTTTGGCCAGGGGTCCGTTGGTTAAGGCCTTACGGTTTTTTTTGCTTCCCTAGACAAGGTGTTTCTTGATGTAATAGGGATGCTATCCCATGTCATGAGCAACCTTAAAGTTCACAGAAGAGAGCAGCTTTGCTCTCTGCTGGTTTCTTCAGTCTCCCCCCTAAGTAAACAGTCTTTAATTTCAGTGCATCCTTTTGGGAAGATTATTGATGAAAAACTTTCTGTGTCTATAGCCTCAGAGACTGAGAAGACAGAGAATAGGTCTTTTATCCCTCAGTCTCAAACCTCCTCTAAAGGGAAGCCTCCTGCATCTTCCTCCTCTTCTTTTAAATGCAAAGGGAGGGAAGTTTATCTCCTCCTCTTATAACAAGAATCCAAAGTCCGATAAAGAATAGCTCCTTGAGCCCTCAGGTACTGGTGGGGGCCAGGTTAGGCCTCTTCACTCAAGTGTGGGAACACTTGGGTAGCAAAAGTACTTCTGAAAGGCTATTGCATTCCTTTCAGGAGTTTGCCTTGTGTATCAAACCAGCCCATAGCTTTTCAGTCATACAAAGGCAACCCAGAGAAGAGAAGGGTCTTGAGTCAGGAAGTCTCTTCTCTGTTAGAGAAAGCAGCTATAGAGGAAATACTGGCCATGTCGCCAGGTTTTTACAACAGGCTATTCCTAGTTCCAAAGGCTATGGGAGGTTGAAGGCCTGTCTTAGACATATCCAAGCTCAACCTCTATGGCTAACTGTCCCCTTTTTCCATGGAGTCAGGCTCCACAGTCTTAGCCACCTTGGAGAAAGAGGCATGGATGTTTACGGTGGACATGAAAGACACGTACTTTCATATCCCCATTCATCAGCATTCAAGAGAGTTCCTACACTTTGTTTTTGGGGGAGAGACTTACCAATTTCAAGCTCTTTGTTTTGGACTAAGTTATGCACCTCAGGTTTTCACCAGGGTCTTATCCCCCTATGAGAAATGTCTTCACTTACTAGGGGTAAAGACACTTCTGTACCTGGACAATTGGATTATCATTGTGAAGTCCAAGGAGGATTGCATGAGGGCAGGAGAGCTAGTTTTGAGCTTAGCAAAAGCCCTAGGGTTACTGATAAATGTAGTGAAGTCTTCACTGGAACCATCTCAAAGAGTGACCTATCTGGGCTCGAGTAGACTATCTCTTACCAATCGCAAGCTAATTTGCCTCCTCAGGAAGCATGCCAGCCAAATGCTGGCTGTCTCTGTTAGATCATATCTTCTCTGGAGAAGGTAGCCCCAGGTGCTCAACTACAAATGAAACCGTTTCAGTTGCACTTGAGGAGGCACTGGCACAGAGAGTCACAGCCAATCCACGAGTTAGTGCCTGGAACCCAGATCTGTTCCCTTACCTTTGTTGCTGGATATCCGAAGAAATACTGCTTGCAGGGAAGTCTCTAGGGTCCCCAAGCCCAGACCTCTCACTTTATTCGGATGCCTCGGACAAGGGCTTAGATATAGTTATGGGGAATCAGGTTGCTTCCAGATGGTCACCAGTCAAAAGAAATCTGCACATAAACTTCAAGGAGTTGTTGGCTATCTAGAATGAGCTGCAGAAGCTGAAAAGTACAGTGACCAACAAAGTAATTTCTGTCTTCTCCAACAACTCAACGTCTCTGTCATATCTAAGAAGACAAGGGGGCATGAAGTCAGAAACATTAGTAGCCATCACCATGGATTTACCCTTCTGGATGGAGGAGAAGAACATTGTTCTAATGCCCAATTTGCACCCAGTCGATTGAATGTTCTGGCGGACATGCTAAGTCATCTGGGGCAGGCACTCTCCCAAAAATGGACGTTAAACCCGGCTGTGTGTGTGTGAGGCAATTTGAAGAGAGTTCAGCCAACCTCACATCAATCTCTTTGCAACAGAGATGAATCATCCTCTCCAGTTGTGCATCTCACCAGTTCCGGACCCCCAAGCCTGGGCAGCAGACGCTATGGCTTCAGACTAGGCAAACCTATTTGTATATGCTTTCCCTCCGTTTCCACTGTTGAAGGAAATGCTAAAATAAATTGAGGGAATCCCAGAACACCACCATGATTCTAATCGCACCTTGGTGGCCAAGGAGGCATTGGTTCACAGACTTTCTAGAAATGTTGATAGAAGTTTCCAGACAATTGCCTTTTATGGAACCTAGATGTTGTCGTATGACACCTTAGAGGCCCTCCTGAGAGAGGCTTCTCTCAAGGCTCTTTCTTTGAAAACCCTCTTTCTGGCGGCCTTGGCTTTGGCCAAAATAATAAGTGAATTGTAAGCTAAATATCATCTTTAGTAGGGTTTTCACATACTGGAGCAGTTTTCTTTTCTGGCTTCCTTTCTTGTCAAGAACAGTGTTAAGGCCAAAGCTCTTCCTAGAGTTTTCCCCATCCCTTCGCTATAAACTCTAACTCCTGAGGAAGGAGAGCTGGTTTTATGCCCTGTTGTTAGGACTCTGAAGTATTACAGTAAACCCCCTGTATGCGCGTTCTCACAATTCACGGACTCACGTATTCACAGATTTCTCTGTGGAACGTATCTACTAATTATTCGCGGAAAAATCGCCTGTTCGTGGTATTTTTCACCGAGAAATATTCACTAATTATTGTATTTTCATCTCACTTTCATGAGTAAATGCACTTTTTGTGATAAAACTATTAAAATACTCAGGCAATGCTCGAGTCACGATAATTCACCTTACGACAGTTCGATTTTGCAGTGGGGTAAGCAGTTAATACCGATACAACAATATTATTTATAAAATATTTTTAAATTTCGCACAGGCGCAGGCTGCAGCGTAATCAGGCAGTGAGGGAGACCAAATTACAATAGACAACTTTTCCTCCATCTCTTTATCCCATCTTCTAGATAAAAAAGTAAAAGAGAATGATAAAAGTACAGTATTGTTAGTAACGTTATACTCTTGCATAAATGTGTACGGCCACAAACAACCGACTGAGAAGCTGTTGTTTTGCTTATAAATAACCGAATCGGATAACAACAGCCGTTTACCTGGTATTTCAACCATCGTATGGTAATAAACAGTCACCGTAGTTTATAGCACAAATGATGTTAAGTAAAATAGGACTGATATATTTTTACATTATATCCTTATTTGCTATGGATAAAAGATTATCGAGGAAATATACTGCTAAATTTAGGCAGCAAGTTGTAGCTGAAGCTGAGAAAACAATTTTCAAGCTGCTAATGACTATACTGTAAATTGTCGTGCATCGGCAACATGGATGAAACTCGATAGTAATTAAATTGGAGAGAAAGTATTTTAATCAAAACTACTGGGCATGAAAGAACACATTACTATTATTTTTATACCGATAAACAATAAATAATAGATAAGTTAATAATAGATAAATTAATTTCACAACGAGACGTATTTTAGTTATATTTCGACTTGAAAACACTTCGTATAACGAAAATAACCTTGCCCCATATAAATAAAGTATCTAGAGATTCATTTACGCTAACTAGAAGCGCTCTGAACTGAGTTAAATGTGGCAAAATAAACACCGCATAAACGATTTTCAAACCAAAACATTGATCGCTATGACTGCAATTTATAATACAAAAGCAATATAAGAATATATATACAATATTATTGGATACAGTGAATTAAGGCATAACATTTTAAAAGATCCATGGAAAAGATGCATATTCATTATGTTGACGTTTGTATAATACGATATGTGAATTTAGAGTACAGTATAATGTAGGCTACACTAATGTTTATGTATACAATATACCGTAGTGTAGGCTAAGCTATTTCTTGTTTGTTATTCAATTTCACTTTGCATGAACCTCCAGAATTAGCTGATATTAATAATTACTATACTGTGTATGTATAGAGTATACTTTATAGTGTAGGGTAGGCTACCATATATGTATACATGGTACCAAATACCCTAGTGTGGGCTAGGCTATGTTCGAGATACGTTTTGGTATGTCTTAAGTTTTTTCTAACAAACGATGGGTTTTTTGGAACCTAACCCCATCATAAGTAGGATAATACATGTATAAGCAGTTTTAGTTTGTTTTGTGTGTGTTTGAACTATCAAAATAGGCAGTTCTAAGTGTTTTTAGAAGGGTTATAAGTATTTGCGGGTTTTAGCTATTCGTGGGGGTGTGTGGTACGCATCCCCCGCGAATACGGAGGGTTTACTGTATACGTCCCATCTTAAACCTGTAAGAAAGCAGTGTAGGAACGTATTTTCTTCAGTCAGGAAGCTTGAGGTTCCGATGTCTAAGAATGCCATGTCTTTCTTGATTAAGTCCTTAATTGTGGAGGCACATCATGCAGTCTCTCCAGATGTTTGTCCCCTTTTGAAGGTGAAACCACACGACGTCAGAGCAGCGGCTACATCTATTAGTTTTCACCAACACCTCTCTCTAGACCGTCTAGTCTTGGCAGCACAGTGGAGGTATAGCTCTGTATGTATTCGCTTCCAACTACTTGAGGGTCGTAGAGATCCAGTATGAAGAATGCTGTACACTAGCACCTCTGGTTTTGGCGGGAGAGATTATCTCCTAGTCTTCCCTTTATGTGTTACGAACAGATAAAGGTTCTCTGTAGCTACAGGGGAACTGTATGTGATGAGTTTGTACATGGTAATTTACTCCACTTTATTTATTTAGATCTTTTTGTATACTGTAGTTGTTCTTGTTTTGTTTGTTCTTGGATGAGGGGCAAACAAAGTTTCTTTTTTTTTAGAGTAATTTATGGTATTTTATGTTGCAGAGCCATTGCTCCTCATTGGAGAAAGCTACTATGAGGTGATTAAGTACCATTTCACTTGCAAATTGGGCTTGTTGTTTTTGGGTGTGAGGTGCCACAGCAACTCGATTAGGTAGGTGGTAACTTTTGAGAGATCTTGGTTTAGTTGTGGTTGTAGCTCCTGTCAACTCTGCAGGCCTGAGGCACATGGGCCAATAAATAGCCATTCTGCATTGCATATCATGAACCAATGGCCACATTTGGGGGTTCACATTCCACTTCCTAAGACACAGGAACTCACTTGATGAAGATCCTCATCCGACAAGTACTTGCCTTGGGATCATATTCATCAGGTAAGCAGCAATGATTATATTTATAATATCTGATAATTTGGTTATAGGGAATTTCTTGAGCGCCTCCAGCACACAATGTTGGAGTCCTCTAAATAATAGAGGGTAAGTTTAACCTCAAAAATAATTATTTTTATGATAAAATAAATTTTTTAGGTACTACTTACCCTCTATTATTGAAACCCTCCCTCCTCCCCTCTTAAGAGATTAAGAGTAGAATGAGCAACAAAACTTTTGCTGTCTTACCCCCTACCTTACAAAGGGTGTTGGAGTAACTATTGGGAGCGTTCATTAACAATTGTTTCGATTTTAACACTGTCAAACCCGCACCAAGTAGTCGCAGATATAGTAAAGCTAAATGATAGAGGGTAAGTATAGCTAAAAACTTGACTTTATAAAAATCAGTATTATTTGGATACTTACCTACTGTTAAATTGGAAACCCACCCAGCCTCCCCACATTTTAGTGGGTGGTCATGAAGAATTCTGACAAGATTGTAAACATTCCAGTGCCACCTGGTGGGAAACAGGTGATTACAGAGACAGCCCTAGTGGGTTAGCCTAGCATTATTTTTTTAAAATTTTGATGCCAATCACACCTAATGGGTCGAAGATGTAAGCTAACTTTAACAGTAAGTACTGTATCCAAATAATTAATTTTATCATGAAAATTATAATTTTATCGTAAAAATCATTATTTAATATACATGATATTAATAATTATATCCAAAATACATAAAACAATGCCAGTATTGATACAGTAAAAATGGAAAAATCTTGGTCAGTTAGATTTACACTTCATTAACATTGATTATAACAAGCCATGCATGCACCTAGCTTCAGGTAGGAAGTGGAGTGCAGTTGGTGATTCTGATTTTTGACTCAGAGTCAGGGATTATGTAACCTGACCTATCAAAATTGATTGGCTGCGATTTGACTGATACTGGAGACAACAATCATTTATGAGATTTATAACTAAATTAGATCGGGCATGCATTCCTAGGCAAGAAATAGCACAGCGTCTCAGTATGCAGCAGAGAGAAAAACTATACAGCATATTGATGGCTGGAGAGATATCATGGAGGAGGAGGACTGGAAAATCAAAGGTCTGGCTGACCCCGCTGCATGACAGAAGAAGAAGAAGACAGGCTGATATAATTGACATTGGAAGCAAACATCCCATCATATAACATCAATAATATTTAAAAGAGGACTGAATCTCTGTATATCAAACTGCACTATGAGACATCATTTAATGGGTCTTGAAAATAGAACTCCTGTTGCAATGCATTTCTTTACCAAAGCCTACAAAGAACAGCGACTTTGCTTCACACTTCAACACCTTCCTTTGGAGAGCAGTTTTTGGGAAAACATCAAGTAGTGCGATGATAAAATGTTTTGTAATGACAGGAAATGCACACTATTTGAGTGTTCTTGAAACATATCAGGTTAATAAGCTAGGCCTCTTCATTGTTTAGTGAGGTCTAGGCCTATGCATTGTTTAGTCTAGTGGAAGAAAAAATGTAACCCAATTTGTATATTATTTTTATGACAATATGTCAAGATAGATTTCATAATTATTTTCATGGAAAATAAATTATGAAATTTATATCTTTATATTTAACCTCCTGTATTATAAAATCATGATTACTGTAATTGTTTGTGTGTGTGTGTGTGTAAGCTACATGGGCATCAACTTTGTGTTACATGATTTAAAGTTTAAGCAACAGTTGCAAAATGAATGTCCTGTGACTTACTGTATTAATTAGAACATTCTCTAATTTACTTGCAACCTGTGTACTACATTAAGCTGAGCCACAGAGGTGCCTGATTGACAACACCGAGAATTAGACCTACAAAGACTCTGCTGTAGCAGCAGCGAATGATTCTGTCTTTGAGCAGGCAATATATCTAATCGTTAAATTATTTTTTGCTTTATTAATAGAAAGGATTATTTCTTTTGCTATAAAGCTATAGAAGCAGAATGAAAGTTAATTTACAATTCACACTAGGCCAATGCTCATGCACTTGGTTAACACAACTCAATAGTTAACACTTGTTAAAACACACTGAGAGCCACAGATGTTTCTACAGGGAAATTATTCTTTTATTCTTTTTCTTTTTATTAATTTTACTTTTAGATAATCACTGAACTTACATCGGCCATCCATCAGGAAAATACCTTCTTCTGCGGTTTTACTGTTAATTCTCGATACTTATTACAAAGGAGAAGCAAAACAAAATGATGATAATCATAAAAAAAATAACTGGCAATTGAAAGAGTCTCTTAAATTGCACAACAAATTAAGAAACTTGGGGGATCACATTTAACTCTTACTGTACCACCCACTCACCTGTTGGTAACCCAAAACTTTTTCTTTGGCTGCCATCCTGTGTAGGTATCTTCCCCATTTTTAATTGACTTGCACATTGGAACTACTTCTTGAGCTTCTTCTTTCTTGTTGGTGACTGTTCCAATGGAAATACAAACCATTGCCATTTTTATGGGAATACCCAATGCCCTTCAGCACAAGCTGGAAATGGTTGTTGAACTTGGCAACTTTGGGGTATACTTCTCACTCACCTGTCTCTATGCACTTTTTTTTTTGGCAGCTGTGAAGTGTGGATGCCTTTCTGTGTTCCTTTTGACTGCTAAGTTGAACTTGCATTTTTGCTTTGAGTGTTTTGTTTACTTGAGAAATAGTTTCATATTCAGAAGTATGAAAAGCATTAGCAAGTACCATGAACCTTCACCCTTCCATTTAGGTGGATCCTTTCCATTTAATACTTTGTTGTAAGGGAGAAAGCTGTTGGGAAGTCAAGAGATTGTTTTGGGCAAGAAGTTGGGGGGGGGTCATCAATACATCTATCCTTACTATGTTGACTGCTACATATGCTATTGCTGGAACCACTAGGAGCTCCACTGCTGAGCTTCCATTAGCAGTCTTCCTTCTTGTGGAAGATACCCTAGGGGATCAGCTACTGCTACTTCCTCAGAGGAGAGTAAGATGCAGGTTAGGAGCAAGGAAAGGAAACAAATGCTTGTCTTCCTCTTCCTCTTTTCTGCCATCTTGCTCTTCCTAGTCCTCCTCTCATCATCTTCTTCTTCTTCCTCCTGCAGAATGAACAGGAATCCAAGATCTTGCTTAACAGGATGCCCCATAGGAATTCCAGTAAGCACTTTTTCCAGTTTGGGAAGGGATAGAATTCGGCCACTCATGGGTAACTGATCAGCTATTGGTTGGGCTGGCATGGGCCTCACTGAGCATTTTCAGTACCTTATCCAGGCCCACTTTTTCTTGGACATATGGACTACTCCAGGGTCTTGTTCTCATGTTTTTCCAGAACACGCTTGGTTGAGCTAGTGTGTCCTGCTCTCTGAACTATGCTTATGCAGGCAGTTGGATTAGCTCTTCTACATTTCATCAGAAAGACACTAGATGGAGCCCATGCCACCCACTCATTCTGCACACGCAGATAGCAGGCTCTTCTTCTCATGCTTCCCTAGGACTGCCCGCTTATGGGTGCCTGCTTGGTCTCTGGACTGTGTGAGTGCCAGAAGTGGGTTCTCTTGCTGTGGTGAGTGCCATGATTCTTACCCATACATCTGTGGGCATGTGTGATTGAATCAGAGCTACCCTCTCATTCAGTGCATACAGTCATCAGACTGTACGCATGTATAGTGTACTGTGTTTGCATGTGACAGGCCTCCTTTTACAGCACAGTACTTATGAGTGCCAGGGTGATCTGTTTGTATTTGATTGCGTGGCACCCAGGTATGCTGGTGGTTTGCCACAGAGCCAGAATTGTTTTTACACAATAGTGCTTTACATGTGCTCTTCGAGTGGTAATACTGAGCGTGTGCTTCTCCCAAAGCTCACAAAGTTGAGTTAAATTACCCTTCTGTCAGTGTGTGTGTGTGTGTGTGTGTGTGTGTGTGTGTGTGTGTGTGTGTGTGCACAGTGCTTTACTGTTTGCATACAAACAAGATTTTTGCATTATGGTTCTTTGTGGTATGACTGATTAGAGATGCTCTAGTTCATTTAGTACGTGTGTGCAAGCACTTACAAATACTTTGTAGCAGTAAGTTTGGTTTTGACTGATCATTCAAAGTCTATGGATTTTCTGCCACAATTTTGAGAGCTTTTATATTACCATAAAATAATTTTTTATACATGAACTTACCTGTTGTTTACATATAGCTGTAATTCTCAATCTCGACAGAAAATTCAAAACTGGCGGTCCCGCTAATATATGGTCAGGTGATACGACTACCCCGCCCTCTACCGGGGTACCTGGATCCATTTCCATCAACAACTAATCATATTTTTTCTCTGTCGGGCCGGCGACTAGCCGTCTGCTCCTCTTCAGGAAATTCATCGGTGCTTTTCGATTTTTTCTTTGGTGAAGTACCCACTTTTGTTGACGGTTCTGGCCTGTTTTTGGCTTTGGTTGAGATTTTTCTAGTTATGTCTGATTCAGGATCTCAAATTAGATATTATTGGGGGTTGTAAAACTCGAATGTCTCGGTCTAACATAGACCCTCACTCTTCTTTGCTCTAACTGTAGAGGGAAATTGTGCTCGAATCTGGATAGATGTGATGAATGTTCGTCTTTGTCTGTGCTTGATTGGCAAAGTTGGCTAAATATCAGGCAAAATTAAGTAAAGATAGGGCATGTAAGGCTTCGGCCAGAAGTTCCTCCCAGAGTAGGAGTAGTATTGCCTCTTGTTCTGTTCCTGTTACCCTCCTGTTCCTATTCCTGCCCCGGAACCTGTTGTTTCCAACCCA
Source organism: Macrobrachium rosenbergii (assembly GCF_040412425.1). Lineage (NCBI taxonomy): Eukaryota > Metazoa > Arthropoda > Malacostraca > Decapoda > Palaemonidae > Macrobrachium > Macrobrachium rosenbergii. The sequence goes on from NC_089747.1 coordinate 26,609,672, forward strand.
CTACCGTGTCAGACCTTCGGGCAGAATTTGATGGTAAGATTTCGGCTCTTTTCTCTGCGATAGAGAAGATTGGCCAGGATGTGAGTGCGATGTCTAGACATCGAAGTGTTGCGAGTGATAGTGTTATGGAGGAGGTGACTGTTCGTCCCCCTGCTCTCCTAGGTCGAGGCCTCTGTCCGGCTCCCAGGGCTCAGGAGAAGACATGCCGAAAGCCGAAGGGAGGCGAGTGGGGTCTGCTCACGAGCAGTTGCTCCTCTAACAGTCCTGTTGCGTCCCAGGCTGTTGCAGCTCGCTATAGTAAAAGCGATGCGAAGTGTCTTCTTGTGCTTCTGTTTCGTCGAGGAGGAGTTGGAAGCAGTCAGAGTCTAGTAGGCCGCTGAAGAGACGCAGAGCTTCCTCTCAAGTCAAGTTCCTATCAAGAAACTTTCGGCACGTTCTCCTCTTCCGTCTTGTAGCTTTTGGGATAGCCCAGAGATCTCTTCTTCTTCAGGCAGTCCGGATGTACGTTCTACGGATCGTGCGGCGCCGGATCCTCCTGTTAGCATGCAAGTAGCGGCTTCCTTCCCGTTGGATCCCAAGTCGGCTTTTATGCCTCCGGTTCCTGCCCCCTTTCGCAAGAGGACAAATTGGACAAGATTTTGAGACTTTTCGAAGGTTTTAAAGCTCCAGCACTTCAGGTTCCTTCTGCAACTGAGGCTCCGGTCTCTGCTCCGCTCACGCACCTGGCGCGCTTCGCTCGCGCCTGGCTCCGCTTCGATCGCGCTCTGGCGCCACTTCCGCCCGCACCGGCCGCACTCACGACGCTATTTTGGCGCTTGGCGCCTCTCCACAACACGTTTCAAGGCGCACAATGTTTGCGCTTCTAGCGCTACCGTGGTTTTGGCGCCTCTTTGGCTCTCGGATCTTCTAAGGCTCTGACTCCTCTCAAGCTCATGTTTCAGATACGCTTGACGCGGGTCGGGCACTTGTGCCTCGGTGACGTTCGGCGATACTCAAGAGGATAACGCAAGTTTGGCTCCCGGAGACGTTTCTATCCGCATGTGCTCCAACTGCTTCAGAGATTCTCTCCCCAGTTTCCGATGTTTCGGAAGTAGATGATGTTCCGTCTGCTCCTACGTCCAACTTTAAACATCTCTTACATCTTTTTGAAGAACATTTTCAAGAAGACTTTGCTCCAGCTTCCCCTTCGTCTCCAACTACGCAGTTTGCCAAGGATTTTAAACCTCCTTCCTCTAGATTTCTGAAGCTGGTCCTGTCTGTTTCGCGAAAAGAGCTCTCCGAAGGCAAGAAGGATGGTTGAGCAAGAAAAGATCTCAGGGTAAAACATCTTTCTGTTTTCCCCCTCTCAACTGTCTTTTAAGTCTCGTTCGTGGTATGAGACTGGGAAGTCTTTTCCTTGGGAGACTCTGCCTCCTCTCAAGGGGGATTTCTCCAGCCTTGTGGATTCTGCCCGTCGCTCAGCTTTTCTTCGTCCAAAGTCGGCTTCGTCTTGGAAATTGACCATCTGGTGAAGAGTTCCTATAGGATCTTGGAGATCTTTTCTTTTTATTGACTGGTCTATAGGAGCCTTGAGCAGGATAGTGAAAGTCTGTGATCTTCCCCAAGACTGCTACAAATCTTGATGCTATTTTGGCCTGCCTGGACAAGGCCATCACGGACGGAACGTCAGAAATTGCCTGAGTGACTGCTACCGGCATTTTGAAGAAGAGAGAGCACATTGGATTTCGTTTGTCGCGAGAGGAGTCTCCAGGAACCAGAAATCTGCTCTTCTTTTTGCTACTTTGCTTAAGGAATCCCTTTTTCCCGCCACGTTAGTTAGGGAAATTTCGGAGGCTCTCTCGCGAAGTCTACTCAAGACCTACTGGCTCATTCTTGAAAAAGACCCAGGTTTTCGACTTCTCCAGTAGTACCCAAGCCTTCTTTCCCTGTATCCTCTAGGCCTTCTCGGGGTACTCCTTCTCGGCCCTTTTCCCGTGCTAGGGTAGAGGAAAATTCTCTTCTCATCCCCAGAAAGCTAGTACCAACCGATGAGTTCAAGGTCCTTCATGCGACGGTCGGAGCCAGACTAAAGTCGTTCTGGCAAGTTTGGGAGGCCAAGGAGCAGAACCCTGGGTGAACAACGTTCTGAGAGAAGGCTACACCATTCCCTTCTCAGAGAGTCCTCCTTTAAAGTCTTCGCCAGTAGACTTCAACGTATCATCAGGGACTCAGAGAAACTTGTGGTGTTGGAGGAGGAAGTTACTTCCCTCCTTCAAAAGGGAGCCATAGAAGCAGTCCTCGAACCTTCATCTCCGGGTTCTACAACCGTCTGTTTCTGGTTCCAAAATCGTCAGGAGGATGGAGACCAGTCCTCGGCGTAAGCGCCCTGAACAAATTTGTGCTTCAAACACCATTCAAGATGGAAACCACACAGTCGGTTATCAATTCCCTGAAGGAAGGAGACTGGATGGTGTCCCTCGATCTCCAGGACGCATACTTTCATGTACCTATCCATCCGAGATCAAGGAAATTCCCTACGGTTTGTGTTCAGAGGCAGGGCTTTTCAATTCAGGGCTCTTTGCTTCGGCCTATCAACAGCCCCACAAGTTTTCACAAGGACGATGGCTCCAATTGCGAAATGGCTTCACTTAGAGGGAATTCACATTTCCCTTTACCTCGACGACTGGCTGATCCGGTCTCCGTCAAAAGGCCAATGCATGAAGGACCTACAAAGGACCCTTTCTCTTACCGACGAATTGGGACTCATAGTAAATCTTCCAAAGTCACAACTCTCTCCATCTCAAGACTTGACTTATTTGGGAGTTCGGATGAACTCAGTTCTTTTCAGGTTTTTCCGACGTCACAAAGGATCGAGAAATGCCTGCTGAAAGTGAGATACCTGATGGCAGCCAAGACTTGTTCTGCCAAGGAATGGATGAGCCTTTTAGGCACCCTCTCATCGCTAGAGATGTTCGTCAGTCTGGGGAGGCTACACATGAGACCTCTTCAGTTCTTCCTACAGCAGATCTGGAACAGGAAGAAAGACACGGATTCGTTTGTTTTCCTCTATCCACTCCGAGTAAGCAAGACCTGTCATGGTGGAGCGACAGGAGCAAACTAGATCGAGGTTTGTCACTGAGACAGAGGAACCCAGACCTGATGTTGTTCTCCGGCGCTTCAGACAAGGGTTGGGGGAGCAACATTGGGGATCTTCAAGTGTCAGGCAATTGGTCTTCATCCCAACGGGACTGGCACATAAATGCGAAAGAGTTGAAGGCAATACATCTAGCCTTGGAACATTTCGTGCTTCTGGTGGAAAACAGAAAGATAGTAGTGCACTCGGACAACTCCACAGCTCTGGCGTGTGAAGAAACAAGGAGGCACTCACTCCTTCTCTCTGTTCGAGATCGCAAAAGACCTGCTTTTGTGGGCGGCAACCAAGAACATAGACCTAGTAACTCGCTTCATCCCGGGAGCTCTCAACGTAAGAGCGGATATCCTCAGCAGGTCACTCCAGGTCATTCTGACGGAATGGACCCTCCACCAGAAAGTCTGCCAAGGCCTGTGGAAGGTTTGGGGAACTCCCATGCTAGACCTGTTACGCAACGAGGGAAAACCGCAGACTACCTCTTTTGCTCTCCTGTTCCAGACCCAGAAGCATTAGCGGTGGATGCCATGCTCCTGGACTGGTCGGGTCTCTTCCTTTATGCATTCCCTCCCTTCAGGATGCTGGGAGAAGTCCTGAAAAAGTTTCGAGCACACAAAGGTGTGTCAATGATCCTTATAGCTCCATGGTGGCCAGGAAGATCATGGTTTCCAGAACTACTGGAGAAAGTAGTGGATTGGCCAAGGAGGTTGCCATTCAGACCAGACCTTCTGTGCCAGTTGCACAGCAGAAAGTTCCACAGGAACCCGTCAGATCTAAATCTGACAGGGTTCAGACTCTCGAGCGACTCTACAGGAGGAGGCTTCTCTAGAAGAGTGGCGCAGGCAATGGCTAGATCAACCAGGCCCTCGTCTACAAAGGTCTATCAAGCGAAGTGGAAGCGCTTCAGGGAGTGGTGCTCCGAGTCTGGAGTGTCTTCCACTTCTCGACTCTAAGCCAGGTGGCGGATTTTCTTTGTTTCTGCACAAGGAGAAGAAATTGGCTGTCAGCACGATTAAGGGGTATAGGAGTATGCTGGCGGCAGTTTTCAGGAATAGAGGTATAGACCTTTCCTCGGACAAAGATATTGCAGAACTCCTTAAATCCTTTGCTACCACTAAAGGCAAATCTCTTCGTGTACCGCATTGGAATTTGGATGTGGTGCTAAAGTGGCTTACCTCAAATCTTTTGAGCCTTTGAGTTCCTGCTCCGTTAGGAATCTAACTAAAGAAAACTCTCTTTCTCTTGGCACTGGCCTCGCAAAGAGAGTAAGTGAGATTCATGCTCTGGACAAAAGAGTTGGTTTTTGTGCGGATAAGGCTGTAGTTTCCTTCACCTTGGGTTTCTAGCTAAGAACGAAATCCCTAGTAATCCATGGCCAAGGGAATTTCCCATTGCTAGCCTATCCTCCTTGGGTGGAAGAGAAAACGGAGAGACTTCTCTGTCCGGTCAGAGCATTGAAATTCTATCTGGACAGGACCAGAAGTGTAAGAGAACTCATGATTTTTATGGTGCTCAACTAAGAACCCCAAGAACCCTCTATCTAAAAATGGGATTGCTTTTCTTTTGAAAGAACTGATTCAGGAGGCACACAAGGAATTAAGGGATGTGGATTTCCCTTAGTTAAAGTGAGGCCTCATGAAATTAGGGCTATTGCAACTTCTTTAGCCTTCAAGAAGAACATGGCTTTAAAGGACATTCTAAGTTCAACTTATTGGAGATGTTCGTCTGTTTTTGCCTCGCATTATCTGAGACAGATCCAAACCACATATGAAGACTGCAGTACGTTGGGCCCCTTTATTGCGTCTGACACGGTGATGGGCAAGGAAACCAGAGGCTCTAGATCCTCTCCTTAGTTTCCTTGGGTGCAGAAGTTTTCTTTTTGGTCGACTACTAGAGCCTAAGAGGTTAGATGGCCTAGTAGGTCTAATTTTAATAGGTTGGTGTGAGTTTTTATGGTTGGGTGATATGATGGTGGATGCTTTGAGTACTGCGCCCTGAGCAGGGGCATTATATGCTTTGGTTGATTGTGTCGAAGACGGCTGGGCCAACAGACCTTTCTCCATATAGCAACCTGCGCTGAGCTACTAGGCCCCGCAGTTGCACTAAGGATAGCAGGTTACAGAGGCAGTAACCGAGAAAACAGCTTCCCTTAGCAGGTAAGGATCCAAAGTTAAGACGTTTTTCTTAGCCTGATGATCTCAGGTTTTTTTTCCATTTAACACTTACAGCTGTCCATGCCCACCGCCTCAATGTGGCAATCAGCTATATGTAAACAACAGGTAAGTTCATGTATAAAATGACATTTTTATAATAAAATAAGATTTTATATCATACTTACCTGTTGTTTACCTAAAAAACATTCCCACCTGCCTCCCGCAAGGACAAGGGGACATAGAAAATATGATTAGTTGTTGATGGAAATGGATCCAGGTACCCCGGTAGAGGGCGGGGTAGTCGTATCACCTGACCATATATTAGCGGGACCGCCAGTTTTGAATTTTCTGTCGAGATCGAGAATTACAGCTATATGTAAACAACAGGTAAGTATGATATAAAATCTTATTTTATTATAAAAATGTCATATTGTTTGGAAGTGTGCAAGTTTGTGGGCCATAATTTTGAGCTCTTACTTCAACTGGAGTCGTTTTTGTTTAGCAGTCAGCATCCAAGTTTTTGTGTCCACAATCCAGAGGAGAGCTGAAAGCTATTTGTTTGTCAGCTTTCTTTGTGGGAGATTCAAACTCTGGCTTTAAGGAATCTTTGAACCCTTTTGTCAGTGGGGCTCTTTATAGGGTTTACTGAGGAGGAGTAGCGCTTGTTCTGGCTGCTGAGGTGGCTTGCTTGTGGTGCTTTGCATCAGGTTAATAGTTTTGTCTGTGGATCTAAAGGCACTCTTTCATTCAGCAGTCAAGCCAACTATTTCCCTACTACCGTGGGAGATGACTTAGAAGCATCAATCACTGCTTCTTCAACAATAGCACTGACAAAACTAGCCTGGAACAGTTCCCTTGCTAAGGGGAAAGCAAGATTTGAGTCAGGAGCAGGAAGAAAATTACAGACATTTTCCATATTCTTTATCCTTATTAATTTCGAGCATTTATCCATCCTCTTCATTATCTTCTTCATCTCTCTTATTGAGAAAAAGAAGAAAAGAAGTCCAAGAGACTCTCAGACGCCCTGTAACACTTTAAATGAGCATCCTTCCTAGGCACTGGGAAGCAATGGTGTTAGGACACCTGTGGGTGACCCAGATACTGTGAACAGGGCTGGAACAGGTCTTATTGACCTGGTACCCTGTTTCAGCCCACTCTCTGGGGTAACAGATTTGCTCCTGGCTCTTTTACCAGTGTTTTGCCTGAAACACACTTGTTTGAGCCAGTGCTTCCTACTTGTTTGGTGCACATGTCCCTGGACAATACCCACACACACTCAGGGGGTTCTCATGTGACAGGTCTCTGCTCGGTACTAACTGGCATCACCAATCTCAGGACTATCTTGCCTGCAATTATGCAACTCCCTGCCTGGCCTGTGATCTACTTGTCTGCCATGCCGCTCCTTGTCTGGCCTATGGCTCGCCACTTCCCCTGTAGTTGCATTTGCATAACAGTACATGTACCCATTTTACCTGTACCCTTTACTAGGTTGGATGCTACTGAATACAGGGAGTCGTATGAATCGAATGACTGCAGCTCAGAACTCCTTTTCAGGTACTGGCCTCACATTAGCCATGTGCATCAACCAGTAATGGCTATACTGATTGTGTGTCATGGTGCTGTGAGTGTGCACTGGGACAACTGGTATAGGAACCAGGAAGCACCACCACTTTGTCTCTAGCAGGACTATCTACCAGTCCAAGCTCTATTCTTTCTACCAGCAAAGGGGCCATGGGTGTTTGGATATCTTCTTTGCTTTCAGCTTGGACCCATTCAAGTGGTATATAATTTGGCTGTGTTACCTAGTTAACTAATTTGTTCTAATATCCTCAGAGGTATAGTTAATGCAGAGCAGAAAGAGCCTGTTCATTTTTGTCATAATGTCAAATGTGCAGGGGGGAAGAACCGTTGTTCCTATGAAAAACAAACCATTGTCATTTAGGTAGGAGTATCCTCCAGTGTGAACAGAGAGACAGTCATTGAACTTGGCAACCAGGTGGTTAACTGGTGGTTATGGAGGGTAAGTAGGGGAATACCTCTCACTCACCTACTGTCTCCAAGTACTTATTCTTTGGCCATCTTGTTGAGTTGATGTCTGACCACGCTCTTTGTGCGTTTGTGGAATACAAACAAAAACCTTTTATATTGGAATATCCTTAGCATGAACTGGAATGGTCGCTAAACTTGGCAAAGAACATTACCTGCCTGTTATGGGGTGTGAGTGGGGAGTACCACTAGCTCGCTTATCAGTGCAAGAAACTTTCATTAGCCACTGTGAAGAGTAGACATCTCACTTCACTGTCCCTCTTCATTTCCTGTCAGCATTCAATGACAGGAAATGAAGAGGGAGGGAAATACTCCTTTTATACAGGATTGCTTCCATAGCATGAGCTGGAGTGTTCGTTGAATATGGTAACAAGGTCATTAACTGGTAATTACTGGGAGATTACAGTACTGTAGTGGGGAATACAGGCAGTCCCCGGTTATCGGTGGGGGTTCCGCTCTGATGGCGCTTTTTCGGCGGCTAAAATCGCTGATTTTTGGTTATTGGCACCTCTGTTAGGTATGTATCGGTGCCGATAAGCAGAAATTGGCGATTTTCATTGCCAAAAATTGCCGATTTTCATCGCTAGGTAAGGCCAGTAAAACCAGATCGCCAATAACCGAGCCTGCCAATAACCGGGGACTGCCTACCCCTTACTCACCTTAGTCACCATTCACTTGTTTACTAGCTGCGCTTACTTTCTTTTTGCTGTTGTTGAATGCTTGGAGATGAGTAAAAGATTAGTTTCTTTGCTTATAGTTTTGTATTATTTTTGCCTTTCTTACTGTTTTTTATCCTAGGATGGAGAAAAACAGCGTCATTACTGGTGCAACGGTGTTGGTTTCCTTGCTGGTGCTTTATGCCCCCAGCAATGGTTGATCCTCACAAATACTGTTCCTTTTGTAGGGGAAGTGTTTGTTGGCTTCTTCATAGGAGAATATGCCTTTGATGATGTATCAAATCCTTTTGTTTCCTGTCTTTATCCTTCTTCCATTTCTTTTCCTCTGTCTGCTGGTAGTACTGCTCCACTCAGCAGGGTAGTACTCTGGTTATGCATAAGTCAAACCATGCCCTATGCATAAGTCAAACCATGCCCTCTCTTTGGAGGATGAAGCACCTGGTGTTGGTGGTGTGCCATTAACAGCTGTCTTGCCCTAAGCCTCATCTGGTCTTGTTGTTCCAGTTAACAAGATGTTATCTCTACAGTACATGCAGGACATTTGGCCTACTCTCAACATTCCAGGTAACCCGTCTTCTGTGGCATTCCTGGACAATCTGGCAAAGGAGAAGGAGAAACTGTTTCCAGCATCACCTTCTCCCATTGTGTATGCTGCTGCTGTGTCTACAACTGCTTCGGCTTCCTTGGCTACTGTAAAGAGAGGTCCTCCTGTTACAGTATTCTTTTCAGTAGCTGTTCCTCTGGTTGCATTGTAATCTTTTGTTCCTTCCTCGACCTTCCCTTTGTTGTTGAAGACTTGCAAGACTTGGGAGAGGAAAGGAAAGACACAATTGCCATTCTTCCTTCTTGTCTTTGTCGTCATCCTCATCAAGCTCATCTTTGTCCTCCTCCTTGTCCTTGGCTGCTCTTCCCTCTTGTAGGAATAGGAAAAAGAGGGGGAAGTCTTAAGGCATCATGCAAGAAGTTCCAGCAGACTTTGTGTGTGTGCGCCCCCTCCTTGAGGGGTAGTGGGGTCTCTCAGTCACCAGTGCATGATTGGTGTGCCTCTGGCAGGGCAGATGCTCCTGCGCCTTCCAACCTAGATGAGAGGAAAGGACTGCTTCTTCCTCATCTAAGTGTGTGCCCTTGGGCATTCCTTTGGATGCATATGCGCATGATTTGGCGCATGTAGTTGCTCAAGACAACCCTTTTCCTCATGCCTCCAAGGAGATACACAGAGGGGCACATGCAGCCTGTTTGCTTGGTGCAGGTGAGGTCTTTGGATCATGCAGACTCAGCATGTGTGTGTTACATGGAACAAGCATGCACCAAGCAATCACACTTGAGGGAGAGGTCTCTATTAAGGCCCTCCACTGAACTCTTTCACCCTGTGTTGGTAGTGGTCTTTGGCATTGTAATGGTGTGGTTAAAGCAATAAAAGATATATATAAAATTTATTCACAAACCAGATAGATATATAAAATTCATTCACAAACCAAAACATGTTGATGTTCACTTTGGGCAATTGAAACTCATAGATGTAGCCTGACTGTGGTTGAAAGGATGCTCTTTTCTTTAGAACAACTCATCACTTCCAGCTAACGTTTAAATGATTCCCCTTTAACTGAAGTATATGTTCTGCTTGAGATGACAAAGGGGAACAGAGTTTTCTTCTGCTCTCTCTGCTCTGCTGTTGTCTCCTCTCCTCCTTAGCCACTATATGTAGATGCTCTAATTCTTGTTAATTCCAATATATGCTTGCATTACCACGAGTAGACAATTACATAATCCTGGTTAACTTGGCCAGTCTGGAAATATCTTTAATAAGCAGATTGCATAAAACCTGTAAGAAAATTGTAACTAAAGTGTTTATAAGTAATTACAGTCAGTAAAATCTCACTTATGTCTATATAAATTAATTTTCTTCAAACTAAGCTTCTTTATGAAATTAATTTATGTTAATGGTTCTGGACCAAAAAGAGAAAATTCAATGAATTTGTCTTTCTCAACACTGCTAAGGGGAACTGTACCAAAGCAAATGGTAATCTAATCAATTGTTCTTTGACAACACACCCCCACCTAAGAAAATTTGCATCATTTTTTTTTTTAGCCTGCTGAGGTAATCTGTGCCAATGTTGAGCTCTCCTGGAATACTCTCCTCTCCAAACTTGTAGCTGGGGAGTTTCATGTCCCACTTCATGATCCTTGGTCGTTCTATCTTGCAACATGGAATATATGCAGGTGGCTTGTATCACAAATTCTGCCCGTACAAGTACAGATGGAATCTCTTTACTGCAAATATTATTGCTAGGCACCTCTTCCAAATGATACAGTAGTTGCACTTGTTCTTCTTGAGTTCCCTACTTGCATACACAGTTGGAAATTTCCTATCAGAAATCTCTTGCAGCAGTACTGTACCACCTAGACCTTTCATTTGATGAATCCCCCCTTCATGATGGAAGTCCTTTTGAAGTGTGGTACTCATAGTATCGGTGCCTTTCCTAAAGCCTACTTCTGTGCATATGATACCTTTTTTAAGGTTCCTTTCACTCCACCTTGTTCAGTCTTCTCTTCTACACTAGGTCAGTCAAAGACTGCAAGATTAGTGAAGTTGTTCATAAAATGCCTATGGTAGCCTGTCAAACCTAAGAGTGATCTCACTTGCATCTTGGTCCATGGTGCTGCTGCATCCTGGATCTTTCATCAGCTTTGCTTCATGCATGGCTATGCTGTTACGTCTGACCTTGTGTCTGAGGAATTCTGCTGCTCTGTATATGTGATAACGCTTGGACAGTTGGGTAGTCAGTCCTGCTTCCCGTATTCTGGGACTGGTCCCTTAGCCCTTGGATGTATTCCCATAGTCCTTCAGTGTGTTCTTATGATGCTGCATGGATTAACATGTCGTTCACAAAATGGTTAGTGTTCTTGGCTCCAGCTAGCATCTTTTTATTCATCCTGTTGAAAGTTGCTGCTGGGTTCATTCATTCCAACAGCACCCTCTTCAACTAGTAATGTCCACTTGAAACTGTGAAAGGTGTATTCTATGATGCCTCTTCCACTGGGATCTGCCAATAGCCCTGACTAGAGTCCACCTTAGTGAAAATTCCGTCATTGCTAGGTTTTACCATCATAGCTTCAGATCTCCCGTGGGTTCATTGTCAAACTTGGTTATGGTGTTAATTTGACGGTAATCCATGCAGAACCTGTATGATCTGTCTTTCTTCCCCACCTTCACTGCTGGCAAACAGTATGCTGGTGTTGATCTTTCAATTATTCCCATCTCGAGCATATCCTCGGCTTCTTCCTGGATGAGTTTCCTAGTAGCATACAGTAATGATGCATCTTTGCTTTGACTGACTGCTGTGTCTTCTCTTCAGTGCAGTGTTCTCACAATGAAATTTTTCCTGGATTGCTGGTGAAGATGTCTTGGTGTTCATCCAACAATTGCAATACCTGCTTCTTCTGCTGCTAGATTAACTCATGGTGTGGTTCAGTGCTTGGGCCAAATATATCTCTGGCAAAAGGATTTGCTGCATTTCTCCAGCCAGCTGGCCTTGGAAAATCTGGTTTAATTCATCATTAATATCCTCGAACTTGAGGGTTCCTTCATCCTTGGTTGCATATTTGGCATTAGTTTTGGCTCTTGCCCACTCTCTGGCTACACTGGGAACCTTATGGGCTTCTTTTAGCTGCTCTGGTCTTATATGTGAAATGCTAGGAGATATTGCTGGACTTGGACTTTGGTTGCAGTCACTGCTATATTGGTACTAAGCCTTTCTAAATCTATCCATGCACTACTTTCCTCTGGCTCTTCCCTTTGTTAATTTTTTCTGACAGCTTTGTCAACTAATTCAGCCTCAGTCGTAATAATTTCTTTGTGGTCCTTTGTGCATGAAATGTTTCCAAGAATAGGGTCATAAATAGGGTTATCTAGGCCAATAGTATGTAACTCTTCCATGCAGTACAGGATGTTTACATAAATCTTTGCAACTGGATATCTATAGATACCCCTTCCAGTGAGTGCATAGATCCCTTTCTTATTAGTCGTTTGGTCCTCAGTTACCAAATCTCTACGTACAACATCACCTGTACAACCTTCACTAACTAGTAAGTTACTGTCTCTCTCTCCTAAGGCAACAGGTAGTTCAGCTCTGTCTGCCAGCTTCAGCATACCATCTTCAACATAGCCTTCCAACTGGGCTGTGTTGACATCCTCACAAATCATGATAGAGATTACCTCCCTCAGTTCTTCCTCTAATGTAGCACTGGCTGCCTTTTGCTTTTACAAGTACTGTATACAGTTGTAGGCTAATTGTCCTCCTTTGTACAGTAACACCTAAAGCACTTACCTTCACTTTTGTCAGTCTGCTGCTGCTCAACCATCTGGGGACTCTGGATGCACCCACAAGACTTCATCATTGGCATCTGGTTTCTACTAAGCATAGCCCATGAACCTCCAGGTATTGTTCACTAATCTTCATTATCTCACTAATGTCTCTTATTACTTTTTCCCTGAGGAATAATGCAATCTCAGTTGAACACATGCTGAAGCACTGTTCCCTGATAAGCAAATCTGCTAATTAATCAAACTCTTTACTTAATTCAACCATCTCAGTCCACCTGTTGAAATATCTCTATAGCCTTGCTATACACTGATCTGGACTAGTCTCACAAGAGCGCTTACCAAACCCTTCCGTAGTCATCTTATATCTTTAAGTGCAGGGCCTCCTCAGAATGCATACTTCTTAGTAATGGACTTAGGCAAACAACCTACTTATTCTTATGCCAGCCTTTACTTTCTGTATTCAGATTTTTGTATGGAAGTGTCCATGTTGTCATGTTTTTCTTTAAATCATGATAATTTTGGCTTTACAGAGGCTATAAGGGTGCTAGTGTAGCTTGCTTGCCCTTCCACTTCTGCCTTTAGTCTTACTACTGTATTTGAAATCCAAGTTCCCACTATCTTTCAGTTTCTTGTCTCTGTTTCTCAGTTTGTTGTCTCTGTTTCTCAGTTTCTTGACTCTTGTTTTTCAGCTTCTTCTCTTTGTACTATCCTATTATTTTGGCTGCCACATTTAGAGGGCTGCTTGTCTTGCCTTTGGCAATACTGTAGTATGAAGACAGAATGGAGTTCTGGTTACTTCAGGCCTTTGGGGCGAGCACCCACCCCAGCCTTATTGAAACTACCGCCCTTCCTCTCTCTCAGATGCCAATCTGTCTTATTTTCCCCTTCAGATTCCCCAAGATCTCTAAGCCTTGCTGGCAGGGTTTAAAGAAATGATGAAGACCCTGGAAGTCATGAGGGAAAAGTGTCCGAAGTATTTCACAGTTGCCTTTCTTGAGTGAGATGTCGACTGGGACTTAAGTCTCGTCTACAAACCCTAACCGTCCAGGAGTATTTGCTACATCCTCTCTGTAGATAGAATGGCACAAGGTGTGTGGTAATTGATCATTGGAGATGATTTCATGTTTGGGCAACCCTGAGAAACATTTACTTTTGAGTACCTATCCAGCAAAACTACAAGGCCATCAATTTTTATTCTCTGTTATGAACTGAAGAGAGCTCTGCAGTTGGTTATTATGTTTCCCACCTGAATATCATCTTAGGCTTTTATTAGGTATTCTAATTTTTACCTGGTCAGTGGGTTTTTCCATGGTTTCTTCTCCAGGAAGGAGTCCTTTCTTTTAACATGCAGGGCAAAAATATAGAGGTTGAATCTCACACCCCACTAGCAGACAAGTATCTGGGTTTGCTCATGAAATGGCAAAACTCAGGGAGGTGTTAGTTTGTGATTCCTGGCTTTGCCAGCTGTCATATCATAGGAGCTCTCATTGCAACAGAGCAGATTCCTTCTTTCCCTTTGGTGGTGCTGAGGCGCTACTGTCAGGTCCAAATGACCGTTCTTCTCTCCTGATCCAGTCACAGAAGTGCTAGTGCAGTGATAGACAATAGGAATCTCTTAGGGGTACTTCTGTGAACTCTCCCTCCTTCCAGAATGCATTGATTTTTGTATGCTTTGATGGAGGGCTAGAACACTTCAGGACTGTTAATGCAGTTGATAGGCTACCCAGCATAGCTGTTTGTTACAACATAACTGTAGTGGAACCTTGCCAAGCAAAGAAGGCTTTGCTTTTGCTTCGTGTTGGGCAATTGCAGATGCATAAGTAAATGATTTGCCACACTATTGGGCTGTCAGCCTTTGGGGATGGGGCTGGCAGACCAGCTCAGTGGTTGGAGTCAGATTGGTATGGGTAGTCTGTATTCCCACAAATGGTAGAAATTTCAGTTTGAGCTGGTGTTATTACCCCCATGCTCAGTCTTTTAGTTTCCAGAGTGAACAGTAATTTTACAATATTATGTTCTCCCGTCCCATTCCTGGGGGGCAATAATGAAGGTTATATTCCATTATCCTGGGCATGATCTGGGTTCTAAGCTTTCTGCCATTTAACCTGTTTCTTATCCTCAGGTGATGAATAGTGTTGATCACTCATGTTTTCAAGATGACTCTGGCTATTCCCTGTGTCAGAAGTTGAGTGGCAGTGTTAGCATAGTATGTAAGATGTGTCTTCCTCCATTCTTTCTTTTACAGGTGGGAGGGGCATAGGTAGAGCTACTTGCTAGACCATTTTGGGTTTTGACCATAAGTAGCTTCCTTCCACCTTGAATTCCCTTATAAGGGATTTCATGGTTCTCCGATGTTTTTCCCTTACTTAAATAGTACTCACTGGTAATGCAGGGTATTGTGCCATAGGGCATTACTGCTCTGGTCAACCTTTTCACCAGACCAGTAGGAGGTTACAGGAGTTGTGACATCCCAGTTGACTGTGACTTTTTCCCTCCTGATGAATGTTTCATGTATAAAGAGTGATTGTATGTAATTCCTTAGGAACAAATAACAGACTTAAAAAATAATTTGTATTTATCCTAGGTAAGCAGAGCAGAACCCTTTATATAATTAAAGTCACCTCAGTTGCCCTGCTTGATCCTTGCAGCCAAAGGAAGAGTGGCTGGAGTAGGTAGGTGAGTGAGGGGTATTGGTAGGTGAGTGAGGGGTATTACCCCACTCATCCCCCTTAACCATCAGTTACCAAGTTCAACGACCATCCTAGCTTACACTGAAGGATACAGTACTCCTATATAAAACACTGAATTTTAATCCTAAGAAAAATACAATTTTTTTTTTTTTATTTGTTATACCATACTTCATTATAACTGCAGTTCTAATAAATTTTTCATGTTTTATTGTAGGTAATGAATCAGTATGGTAGTCCTTCATATAAAACAAGGTGATGAAAGCCAGTTTCTTCTTGAAACATCGGTACTGGCTACTGTTGATGATACAATGAGAAGAATTGTCATGATTTTCAATGGAAGGATGAAAGTCTATCGTATCTGTGCTGGTAAGAGGAAATTTTCATTACAGTATGAATTTTTATTTGTGAAATTCTCATTACAGTATTAATTTTTACTTGCATACCCAAAGTTTGTATTGTAATTTCTATTTTAACAAGATATGTGATTTGTCATTGTGTTGCCTGTAATCTACACATATTTCTAATTCCCACTACATAGTTCAGAATAATGTCATTTTGTATAAGGTCCACAATAATATATCAATGGTACAATGTGAAGCTTTATAAAAATGTATAAAAAGCCTTCAAACCCAATCCTGGGTTCGTCTTCAGTCAACTAAGTACAGTTAAGTGTTTTGTGTCCTTTGTGCACTGAACAACAGAAAGAACATGCCCATATCACAGAACTGGAGGCTTTCAAAAAGGGTAAATGTTAATGCTTCCTTTGTGCACTGAACAATAGAAAGAACAGATACGTGCCCATATCCCAGAACTGGAGGTCTTCAAAAAGAGAAGAGAGATTTGGCTTGCCTTCCGGGGGAAAGTTGGAGAAGCCCTAGCCATAGCATGTGACTACAATGATACAAGCAGTCCTCAGTTATCGGCAATCCGGTTTTTCAGGGCTTATTTAGCGAAGAAAATCAGTGATTTTCAGCACCGATATGCGCCAATTTCTGCGTATTGGCGCCGATACATACCTATCAGAGTCGCCGATTTTCGGTTATCGGCAATTTTCACTTATCGTCACGCCGTTGGAATGGAACCCCCGCTGATAACCGGGGACTGCCTGTATACCAATCATGGCCAAAGTAGCCAAGATACTGAGGAAGCAGATGCTTGAACATGGGACAGAATTTGATGGAACCTCAACAGCAGGCACTAGAAGAGAATCTGTGCCACCAAGTGTGCTGCAAAATGGTTGGGATATAAAATCCCAACTTCAGTATAGATCATCTAGCTTTAGCACAACTTTTGTTCTTCAGCTGTTGGAAGACTCCAGCATCTTCCACAGCCACCAGACATTCCAAGTCAAGAGAACCTTCACTTCCAGTATACCTTGGTCTCCTGGTCTTTGCAAAAACCAGAAAGTGTTATTTAATTGATACACTTCATCTACACTTCATCAGCATGGAATCAGCATCAGCTGTGATAGGTTTCTGGAACGGACAAAAGGTTGGGAGAAGCAGTTGTAGCAAGGGTTGTGGAGGAAGGAGTAGTTTGTCCCATTACTCTAAGAGAAGAGCTCTTTACAACTATCGATGCTAACAGTTTGGACCAGTGTCCAAGTGCCACAGCAGCACAAATATCTTTCCATTGCTTTATTGCAGCATCCAAGCAATGATAAGGATGAGGTCAGAAATTTGGCCCA
The DNA here is from genome assembly GCF_040412425.1 of Macrobrachium rosenbergii. Classification (NCBI taxonomy): domain Eukaryota; kingdom Metazoa; phylum Arthropoda; class Malacostraca; order Decapoda; family Palaemonidae; genus Macrobrachium; species Macrobrachium rosenbergii. The sequence continues at coordinate 26,626,376 of NC_089747.1, forward strand.
AATTATCCAAAATGGAATAAAGTTAAAAAATGCAGAATAAAAATTTTAAAATTATCTTCTTTTCATGAATATTACACAAATGTACCACCTGCTCACTGTAAAATGAACTTCCCTCCCTTCATACAGTGGAAGTGAGGGACACCAACAAGTTGTGCTATCTAAACACATTTCTCTTGAGTGTGAATGGCTTTAGAAAGTCAGTCTGTTGGACAAGAGTGAAAATGCTGTGTCTGTATCGTAGGCAGCACATCATGCTTCTCATAAGCAACAGGAGCCCTTTGAAGTATGCTTGTTATCAAAATTGCCTCTTTTGTTCATGAAACTTACCTGTCAGATATATATATAGCTGCATTCTCCGAAGTCCGACAGAATTTCAAAAAAAAACTCACGGCACACGCAGTGGGGCCAGGTGGTTAGTACCCATTCCCGCCGCTGGGAGGCGGGTATCAGGAACCATTCCCGTTTTCTATTCAGATTTTCTCTGTCGCCGGTACTGTCAACATCTGTTTTCAGTACCTCCGTCTTTGGATTTCGTAAACTCGTTATTTTGACTTTTGGTTTTTATCACGGCTGCATCGTGATTGGATTGTGAATTGGCATACGCTTTTGTGGACTGTTTTTTAGATCTGATTTTGATTGCTCTTTGATTGATGTCTGGATCTAGTTCTGCTAGCTTCAGAGTATGTTGTGCGAATGAGTGTAAGGTGAGGCTACCGAAGACTTCGGTAGATCCTCACACTGTATGCACGAGGTGAATATTAAATGATCGCTGCAAGGAGTGTGAGACTTGCCGAATGCAAGCTGGAAGGTGTTTGTTGCCTATATCCGCAAGTTGGAGCGTCATAGGATCTGGAGGTCTTCCTCCAGGAGTGCTAGTAGAGTAAGGATATTTATTCCTCTCCTTTAAACCCGAGCTTCTCGGGGAGTAAGCAATTAGATCCAAATTTAAGACAACAATTTGGAGCGGAAGGTGATACTTTCGCCTACGTTATTTTTGTCAAGTACTTGCTTCGGCAGTAGTTATACTAAAATTGGAACGTTACTAATTATAAACACCATCCGTGCTCTGGAATCGAAAGTGATTTCTCTTTAAAGTGCAGTAAGTGTTGTGATCCCCCTAGTGCAGTGGAGGGGGCCAGATCGGCCGTATAATGCCTCTAGGCCTGGACCTCTGTCGGACTCCCAGGACTTTGGGAGTGCAAGTCAAAAGCCTCAAGAGGGTTCGCGGACCCCACCGATCTGGCGTCCCCTTCGGGACCTGTTGACGTTTCTCAGGCTGCCAAGGATCGTGCTCGTGCACGTATCCTGAAGGTTTGCTTCTCGTCCTCCGAGGCGTCCTCCCCATGCAAGGGGTGGAACTCTCGGAAGGACTCTTGCCCGCCTTAGAGAAGCTTCAGAGAAGAGGACGCTTCACGTCCTCTTTCTCAAGGCGTATTTTCGTCTTCTTTGAGTGTTTCGACGCTTTCCCCCGGCTGCAGCGTGACGCTCCGCAGCAGCTATCCTGGGCGCTTCTGTAGCTGCTCGTCAGGACGCCCCTCTCGCTGCCGTGCACGGCGCTTGGATGGGCGGCGACAGGACGCTCATCAGGACATCTCTTTGGTTGCTCGTCGTGACTCTTCAGATCAATCAAAGACCGCTCGCTGGATCACCATCGTGGCGATCGGCTGCAGCCTGACGCTCCGCAAGCAGCTATCCTGGACGCTTCTGTAGCTGCTCGTCAGGACGCTCCTCTTGCTGCCGTGCAGGACGCTCGGCTGGACGCTTGTCAGGACGCCTCTTTGGTTGTTCAACGTGACGCTTCAGAGCAATCAAAGACTGCAGGGAATCGAATCTCCTTCTGCGTGTTGCACCGCAGGTCTTCCGTTCTCCCAAGGACTTGGGAGACTCTCTGGTTTCTCCCATTGAAGAGAAGTCTCTTGTGAGTCGGAGCCTGCAGACCTTTAGCAGCCTCTACTTCCTCGTCTACGGACTTCCAGGTGTTACCCGGTCTTCTCAAGGACTTGTTTGGCGACAAGTTCAAACCCTCGGCTCCTCTCTCTCTCCTCCTTCGAGTTAACTTCATCCAAGGCGATGAGAGCGCCGGGGTTTGTTAAGATGACTTCGTCTCTGGCGACGAAGAAGGCCTTCAAGAAGGTTAACACCTGGATTGAGGAAAGAAAGACCCAAGGCAAGACTTCTTTTACCCTGCCTCCGTCCAAGCTTTGCGGCAAGGCAGGTTTATGATACTAGACCGGAGAGGACATCGGCTCATGTGTTCCTTCGTCATCCCAGGGGTCTTCGTTACCTTGGTCGACGCGCCTAGAAGGTCCTTCCTATCTGCAACCAAAGCGTCGTGGACTTTGTCGGAGACGGATCTACATTTGAAGGGACTTTTTCGTCCCATAGAAGTCTTTAATTTCCTGGACTGGTGTTTGAGGACTCTAGACATTAAGATTAGAAGTTCCTTCTCTATCAGCCTGAGGGAGCTGTCCAGCATCTGGATCTGCTTGGACAAGGCTGTCAGGGATGACTAGGAGGAACTGGCTTCCCTCTTTTGTACGGGCCTCTTGAAGAAGAGGGCCTTGTACTTTAACTTTACACTAAGTCAGTTTCTCCGTCGCAGAGGGCAGAATTGCTGTTCGCCCCGTTGTCAAGCCATCTCTCCCCCCTGTCTTTGATCAAGGATCTCGCCGCCAGGAAGGCCACTCAAGATCTCTTGGACCACTCGTCAAACGCCCGGCAGTCCCTTTGTCGTCGTCGTCGAGTCAGACCTCCAGGAAGCAGAAGCCTTTCATAGAGGAGCTTCTTCCTATAGATCCTCTCCCCGAGGAAGAGGTCTTTCAGAGCGGAGCCCGCCTAAACCTAGGGGCAAGAAGTGACCTGCAGCGCCTCAGACGCCTGTAGGAGCCAGGCTTCTTTCGTTTGCGGGAGCCTGGAGAGCAAGAGGGGAGGACTCCTGGTCCCTCCTATTTTTCGAGAGAGGATGCAAGATCCTTTTCTCGACATGCCACATCTGTGCACGTTGCCCAGGGATCTGTCGCCCTTCTACCATCAAGAGAAGCAAAAGCCCTTTTCGAGTTATTAGTGCAAATGCTCGAAAAAGCTGTGAGCTAGTCCTGGAGTTGGACTCCCAGGATTCTTCTGCCGACTGTTCCTAGTTCCGAAGCAGTCGGAAGGATGGAGATCAGTCCCCAGATGTCAGCGGACTGAACCGCTTCATGGCGAAGGGAAAGTTCACGATGGAGACGTCCTAGTCTGTTCTAGGAGCATTTAGACCAGGAGATTGGTTGTCTCGCTGGACCTTCGGGACGCCTTCTTTCACGTCCCCATACATCTCCAGTCGAGGAAGTTCCTGAGGTTTGTATCGGGGACGAGTGTTCCAATTCAGAGCTCTTTGCTTCGGGCTAAGCACAGCCCCTGTGATCTTCACGATCATCATGTAGAATGTGGCGAGATGGCTTCACTTAGCGGGCATACGAATCTCGCTTTACCTGAACGATTGGCTCTTTCGAGCCTCTTCACAGTCAAAATGTCTGGAGGACCTGAAATCGACTTTGATGTTGACGAAGTCCCTAGGACTTTAGCAAACGTAGACAAGTCCCATCGGATCCTGACGCAGTCCTTAGTGTTCTGGGGATTCAGATGGATTCAGTGGCTTTTCAAGCTTTTCCGTCCCAGGAACGCAGCAATGCTTTGGAAAAGTCTCATCCTACCTGGGAAGGAAATATGCCCGGTGAGGAATGGTTGAGATTTGCTGGGGACCATTTCCTCGCTGGAGAAGTTGGTTTCCCTGGGAAGACTGCATCTCAGACCCTCCAGTTTTTCCTGGCGGAAAACTAGATAAACTAGGAGGATCTAAAAGGAGTCCCTGAGGATCTCTCCGTAGTCAAGATCTCCTGAGGTGGTGGCTCGTCCCTCAAAGTTGGCAGAAGAGGTTTTCTCTACACCTTCAGAGCCCCGATCTAGTGTGGTTTTCCGACGCGTCCAGGAGGGATGAGGAGCAACACTAGGGGAAGGAAGTGTCAGGCACCTGGAGAGGGGAACAGGTGTCCTGGCACATCAATCTCTAAGAGTTTAGGGCGATTCTGCTGGACCTGTTTTTTTTCTTCGAGAGCCAAGCCTCAGGCCGAGTGATACAGGTAAACTTCGGGCAACACCACAGCCCTGGCATACCTCAAGAAACAGGGAGGAACTCACTCCCGGTCCCTGTTTGTACTGGCGTAGATTTCCTGCTTTGGGCGCATGCTCGGTATCACGATCCTTACGAGGTTCGTGGCAGGAGTGGAGAATGTCCACGAGGACCTTCTCAGTCGGGCAGCGTCATCTTCCGCCGACCGAGTGGATCCTTCATGAGGAGGTGTGTCAGGAGCTGTGGAGATTATGAGGACGTCCCTTGGTGGATCTCTTCACGACATCCAGGACAAGGACTAGATCCAGGAGCAGTAGCGGTAGATGCCCTCCTCTGGGATTGGAAGGGAATGGATCTTTACGCCTTTCCTCCCTTCAAGATTCTGGGGGAGGTCATCGCAGCGCCAGAAGGGACGTCAATGATGTTGATCGCCCCCCTTTTGGCCGGCGGCAGGGTGGTTCACAGAGGTCATGACCTTCCTGGTGGATTTCCCAAGAGAGCTTCCCCTTAGAACCGATCTGCTCAGACAGCCCCCACTTCGAAAGGTACCACAAAGCCTCCCGCTCTGAGTCTGACTGCGTTCAGACTATCACGAGTTGGCGAGAGTGAGGGTTTTTCATGAGCAGTGGCAAGGGCTATCGCCGGCGCCAGGAGACCCTCCTCCTATTTGGTGTACCGATCTTAGTGGGCCAATTTCAGGAAAGGGTGCAGAAGCAATGGGATTTTCCTCACCTCGTTCTCTGTGCTGCAGATAGCGGACTTCCTGCTTCATCTTGGGGAGAAGGAAAAGCTGGCAGCCTTGACAATTAAAGGACGTTGAAATGTGCTCTCGGCAGTCTTCAGACTTAGAGTTTTAGACTTTACTGACTATAAGGATCTTCACGATCTCTTGAGGTCCTTTGAGACTTCTAAGGTACCTCATCTGTGGACGCCTTCCTAGAACCTGGATATCGTCCTAGAATTTTTGAAGTCGGTTACATTCGAGCCTCTTCATTCGGCATCGCCCAGGAATGTGACAAGGGAGGCTTTTTCCTAACTGCTTTTGGCGACAACGAAGAGAGTTAGTGAAGTTCAAGCCATCAACAAGCACATAGACTTTAGAGGGCATAAGGCCTTATGCTCCCTTTAGCCCTATGTTTCTCGCCAAGAACGAGAACCCTTCTCACCCTTGGCCCGAGAGTTTTGAGATCAAGGATATAGCAGAAATTCTTGGCAAGAATAAGAGAGAGTCCTGTGCCCTGTCAGGGCTCTCAATTTTTCTTAGATAGGACGAAAGGAGGCCGAGGCCCGTCGGACAATTTGTGGTGTTCTGTCAAAGGCCGGACTTTCCGATATCCAAGAATGCTCTGACATTCTTTTTAAAAATACGTTCAGGAGGCTCATTCTACCTGCCAAGACAGCGACATGAGACTCCTGAAAGTCAAGGCTCACTTAGTGAGAGCTATCACGACCTGGTGGCTTTCCAGAAGAACATGTCCCTTAGCGATCTTCTGGGTACCACCTTCTGGCTTAAGCGATTCGGTGTTCGCTTCACATTTCTTGGGGACGTGAAGGCGACATACGAAAACTGCTATCTGTTAGGACCATACGTTTCCGCATGCTTGGGGGCAGAGAGCAATACTCATCCTATCCTTTAGAGGTTAGGAAGTATTTTTAATCTAGATTTTGTGTTTTTATGGTTTTGGGTTGCACCGAGGTGCACGTCCCAGTCTTTAGCTTATACTAAGTTTTATTACTTAGATAGGCTCGGTCAGGTGGTTGGTCGTTGCTCCTTTTGCCCTCACAGTATGGTCTTATGATCTAGTCCCATTGTGGTCACGCCCCCGTGGACAGATCATCTAGAACTCACCAGCTATATAGGTCACTACCTTGCTGGAGACTCTAGTAAAGCAGAAGCAGGCTTGGGTGACAGTATCACGAAGTCAGCTATGCTAACAGGTAAGGAACCAAGGCGTCAATCGCCTACATATATTTGTTTCCTAAATCCTATTCTGTCTCTTCCCACCTCCAATGGTGGGATTCAGCTATATATATATCTGACAGGTAAGTTTCATGAACAAAATGATATTTTAATAATAAAATAAAGTTTGTTCATGCCTGGCAGATATATAATCATAGTGCCCACCCTCCTCCCCTCAGGAGACAGTGGCACTAGAAGATCTGAATAGAAAACGGGAATGGTTCCTGATACCCGCCTCCCAGCGGCGGGAATGGGTACTAACCACCTGGCCCCACTGCGTGTGCCGTGAGTTTTTTTTTTAAATTCTGTCGGACTTCGGAGAATGCAGCTATATACTGTATATATCTGCCAGGTAAGTATGAACAAACTTTATTTTATTATTAAAATATCATTTTTCAAGAGTCAGCTCATTCAATTGCAGTTATCAGATGTGCCATGGATACTGCAAGAGCAACCACAGTTTCTCAGTCCTGGACAAACCCCAGTTCTAGCAGTTGATCAGCCAGTATTTACAATTGCCAAGCAAATCCAATGGCAATGGCCTTTGCAGTATGGTGATATGGTTGTCGTGTTTGGAGGGCTACATTTAGAAATGGCAGCATTCAGAATTCTTAGTGATCTCTTGAAACTTCAGAAAACAAGCTCATAACTTACAAAAGCCTCATTGGTAGTAGTCTTCCCTGTCGAAGAACTCCACAAAATCTGCAACAAAGGTGAGATTTAGCTGTATTCACCTCCATAAAAGATTTACCAGTGGTGATTACTGGAGCTTTAAGAACATATTCTTTCTTGATGAGGATGCTGTAATTGCAAATGGCATGAAGAAATTCAACAATGCATTGAATGAATTATGTAATGTCACAACCAATCCCTATCATTAAAAGAAGGAGATCCTTGGGGACAGACCTAAATGAGCAATACTATTCCCCAGCTTGGAATGGCAATGCATAATTTTCATGGCTTCTTACACATCTTCCCTGCATTGCATGTCCACACCTAAAGGATGTAGCAGGGAGGTGATGGCCTATCATCAAAGTTAACATTAATATTAAGGGCATCTGTAGGCTTCACAGGTGCAGTGGCATCTCTAGATCGTGGACTACACCTGATCTGGCAACCAGTCAAAAATGAAAAACCTAAGATTTTAGATGAAGGCATCATCTCATGGAAATTATATCTGGGAATCTGAACAAAGAAGAATAGGAACTTGACACCCAGGAGAATTTATGGTGTGTTGTGGACACATGCCTTTGTCAAGATCAAGAGACAGCCAAGTATACAGGTCTTGAATAGTGATTTACAATTGAGTAATAAGTATGGTACAAATAGAAATGGGTAGAAATTTGCATAAGGGATAAATGGGAAAATCTAGAGAAAACCCCTTACAATGCTTTGCCTCATAAATAATTTTAATAATACCATAATTGACTTTTTAAGGTGATTTAGCACTTTAATTAATTATAATTCTGTTTTGGCTGAAATAAGTAATTTTTTGTATGGTTTGTTTTTATAATTTTTCTTTTTTTCTATTCAGAAATGGAGATGCTTGCAGAACACGGTCCTTCACTTCCTTCTGAGATGCAGGGTTTAACAGAAGACCAGATAAAGGACCTTAAACTTGAAGATGAGTGGGCTGAAGTCTGCATTCCAAGTGGAGGCTTCTGTATGAACAAGTAGGATAACATTTGATGTTTATATACTGAATTAAATTTTATATATTGTTGGCAAACCTGGTTAAGATTTTTCTAAATTAAAACTGATTGTGGCAAATCTCATGAAGAGCTTTACAACTGCCTTTGGGACATCGGCTACCTCTCCAGGCAAGCTCGCATATGTGTACAGTAATATCTCCTTATCCACAATAATAGACCAAGGCCCTGCCAGATAGGGTCGAAATCCAGATAAGACTCTCTTGGCAAGGGTTAGTATGGCTCAGTTACAGGATTCAATAATTCAAAAGCTTCATTTGTTATTTATGGAGACTGTCATGCAAAACACTTTGAGTGCCTGAATTCAAATTCCACAGATCAACATGGCCAGTCTGCTCTTGAGTTTTGTGCATCCTCCAATTTTGTCCAGGTAATTGAGGAACCCACCCATATTTCTGGTAATACAGATTAGCCCTCATATTCGCTGATGTTCCAGCTATTGTCAAGCCCAAGGTCTGGGAATATATTGGCATGTCTGCCATTAAGATGGACATATCTGTCAATCAGTACACTGTATACCTAATGCCACCATTAGGAAAATGGTCTGGCTGAAATCTAGGCCCAGTTGGGATCGCGCTATTGAAGCATGTCAGGCACTTAATATTTCAGATGCTATATTAGATCCTGATCCCAAGAAGTTAAATGAAATGCAAAGTGCCATTTTAATAAGTTATGTCCTTACCAAGGTCATTAAGATTAGGACAAAGGACCTGCCATGATTTGATGATACTGTATACATGTAGACAAGCTTACCATGACAAACAGACCAAATTCAATACTTTTTTTCTTTTTTTTTCTTCGTTTTAACGTGCTTTTTCCCATTTTTATATGGGGTAAGCCGCGATGCCTTCTTTGAAGGACTTTGATTTGGCGTTGGGGTAGGCCGTAACCTCGATCGGCTGCCCTGCCTGACATCGCTTAGACCCGGTAACGATGTGTGCGTGTATCGTACCAATCCCCAGCTCCCTTTCTCCCAGCAGCGAGGAGAACTGGGCGGTTAGGTCGACAGTTCGAGACGTGTGAGGTGTATGTTATGTTTTTAGAAGATGTTGGAGTGGCTTTGTTTATGTGTATTAGTCTGTAACACCCATTTGCTTTCAGCAAACCTATCCGATGATTACATACGTAATCCCGGGGTGTCTACACGGATAGGAAAGTGTCCGCCTTCTCTGACCAGTCGGCTGCAGATTTGAACCCGCGCCACGGACCTCTACGAAGTCCTAGGCTGCTGCTCTACCGACTGAGCCATCGAGGCTCCAGACCAAATTCAATACATGGAGACAAAATTGTTTAAATGAAAATTACATATCAAAGTCTAAAGAATACAAGGTCTTCCCATGTGCAGGTAGATTGAGGATTTGTTGGCCAGTGAAGTGCATGGCATCATGTCTGCTTCTCGCACTCTGACTATGCTTAATGATTCATTAATATTTGGGGTTTATTCCTACTATTTTACTGTCAGATATTATGCAGCAATAAATACTTTTATTTACTGAATAAAATTATTTAAAAGGAATAAATTTTATGTCAACCTACAACAAACAACTAAAAATCATTTACTGATTTGTAGTATCCAAGGAGAAAACTGTATGTCAGCCAACAAATAAAAATATATAAACAATAAAAAGTATAAAAGAAATACATATTACATACCTTTAGTATTATTTATTACAAAATGATATTCATCTGTCATTTTACTAGTAAAATTCTGTAAACGATAAGACGGATAAATGAAACTTTTATTACATACCGTTAAGATTAATGTGTATGACTGATAATCCTCTGCACCTTTCTGTACAAACATACTACATTAATTTATTGGAAAAAATCAGCAAATAGTGGTAAATATCTATGACTGCAGTATATATACATAACATAATCACTATTTTTTAATAATTTTTTCAACTTAATGTTTAATTTTTTATATAAAATGATGGTCCTATTCAGATTTTGCATCCTAAAAAATGTTCTACAATGATAAAAATATGAAATTATATCAGCAGGAAGCAAAACCAACTTTGCAATGTTTGCCTGTAACCCACTTGCTTGGTCTTAAAGATTTTTCCCATGGTGACATTTGAAAAGTTGTCTATCACTTTCAATTAACCTTTGTCAGTACCTGGAAAATCTGAGCTAGTATGTAAATCTATAATGATAGATAAGTAAAAATTAAAAATGATGCAGAAGTATTTTTTCCTGATCTCTACACTGCACATATTTGTAAACAAAGGGTCTGTATGTTTATTCTTGCTGCCTTAGGTCAAGGTTGAATGCGGTCAAAGCCTCCGGAAGATCGGACATCACAACCTAGGCTGCGCAGAAAAGGTCTTATTTTTGTTCGTGGATAGGTAGACCTTGTATTCTCTAGAGCTTGTTTATATCAGGTTCATTTTTCAAATATGAGCATCTTTAGATATGAAGTGACACATGCAGAATTCTCCAAGGTGTGAAAATCAACCAGTGAACCAGGGTTGGCGTGGGTAGATATCCAGGGACCTACCCACTTTCCTGCCCAGGCCGGGTTTTTTAATCTAAAAAACCCAGGCGGTTTTTTTTTAAGTTTTTAGCTGTTTTCTGCTTCTGTAATCCATTATCATTGTTCTATTATGTAATTTTTAGTTTGATACATAATTTAAAGTAGAACAAATATACTGTATTTACAACCCCCTTTTTTTAAATTATGGAAGATATAATAGAATAGTTTTCTAATCTAAAAAAAAAGGGCAGGTTTTTTTTTCCTTTTTTAGCTGTTTTCTGCTTCTATAACACATTATTATGGTACTGTTGTGTAAATTTTAGTTGGATACATAATGAATAGTAGAACAGTATACCTAGAAACCCATTTTTTTTTTATTTTAGAAGACATAATATAGTACATTACAATTTACAGTACAGCAAGTCTCCTACTGCGAGATTAGTTTCTGAGACATGTAAGACAGATCTGTTCTTAAGTCAGATTTATGGTCAGACCAGGCACATAAGGTACTTGAGATTTAGCATAGGCCTACTAAGCAAACTGAAGTCTCAGCTTTTTTACTGCAACTGGGCATTACTGTACTGTACAGTTACAGTATACAATATGCACATACATTATAAAATATCAGGAATAAAAGAAAATCCAGTGTTTGTTATGATTTTATATTGAAAAGTAATGTAATTATGAAAAACTAGCGACATTTAATACTTTAGGCCTAAAGACAAACTTGGCATTGATTTTGGGTGGTACAGAACTTAAACTTTCATAGGCCTATTCAAGCAAAAATAGTAAAGATGCATTTAAGCAAAGAGCTAGTACAGTACAGTAATTCAATAGACCACCGCATTTTAAGTAATTTGGTTATAAAAAAAGGTACCTGTTGACAAAACAAAACATAAAGTACAGTAGCTTACTTTTGCCTGCTGATGTAAAGCAATCATTAGTTTTTTAATTTTGTGTACGGCAGGTAAAATACAATGAATTAGGCTTATACCCTTGTAGGGCCTGTAGGCACTTTACATTCCTATAGGTCAGTATACACTATTTCGCAATTACCATTCTGCTGGTTCTCCCTTGAGCATTCTGTTGCACTTCACCAGCTTTGCAGTCTTCTCCTTGTCTAGTCTGTTTCTTAATTTAGTGTGAATTTGACCAAAGTGGAAAAAATTCTTTAAACTGATGCTGAAGAAGCTGGCAGGGAACTTAGTATTTCTTGCATAAACTTGCAACATTGCAGTGTAACTGGACCACTTATTTTTTTCTGTTTTTGCTTCCATTATTTTCCCCCACTTGGATGGCAAGAAAGTTTCAGTTACTTTGGCTGCCAACATTGATTTGGGATAGGCTGCTTAATCTTCAATAGACAAAGCCATCAAAGGTGCTACAAAATCTGCATTAATTGAGGATAGCCACACAGTTGCCACATCACCTTGATCAATGGATAATTTTTTTCCTTTATATTTGGGATGAGCCTGATAGGCAACAAAATGAATGGGGGTCACACACTGTTGAAATGGTTTTTTGATTAATTCATTGAAAGGTTGAAGAACAGGAGCTTCCTGAAAATCTAGCCACACTTTCACAGACTCCCCCAAAGTACAGTGGTCACTCTGAAATGTGTTTAAGGCAATAGACACTAATTTCAGTTGCTGGATGAGGTTCATTGTTTCCATTTGAATGCTGGCATTTCTTACAGTAGACAGAATATTTTTATCAGTCTCAGGATGCTCACAGCTTATCTCAAAATATTTCTGATAATTCTTAAGGAAAGTGTCTATGCATGCTTCTTGGCTGTTCCATCTTGTATCATTGGGGATCTGTGAGCTTAATCCCCCCTTTTCTCTTAAACATGCTTGTGGTAGATGATGATTTCTACTACTTTTAAAAGCACAGTTCTAGGGGATACTTCTTTCTCCACCAGGTTCAAATAATGTGCCGCGCACCCATAGACATACAGCAAACGCCCTCCATCTGCACATTGATCTCCTCTATCTTCAAATATGTTTTTCAATCTGTTTCTTGCACCTAACATCTTTTTTTCACTGTCAGAACAAAATGCAAGTACCTGAAATTATAAAGAAAGATTTGGATACTGTGAATGTGATACTGTACTGTATATTCACTTTTATCAAAAAGCAGTAATATAGTGTGGACACTGTGAATGTGATACTGTACTGTATATTCACTTTTATCAAAAAGCAGTAATGCAGTGTAAGCTAGCGACTGTGAATTATAATTTTAATATAATGACACTGTACAGCAATGTTAATTAAAGTGTAATCTATATGAAGTAACAGTGTAATAATGAATTTACAAAATACAGTACATTAGAGTACAGTACAATATTATTATAATTATTATACTGTGTTTACAACAAATGTGTTGAGTCTCGTCAAGTCAACACGAGTCTTGACATGCCTTGAATCACCACCCCGAGTTATTATTAAAGTTGACAATAATTTTTGTATCTTAAATCTTTGGAAAAATCGTTTACACGGGATGTGTCGAGTCAGTTCAAGTCAGTGTTACATTGAGTTACAGATAGGTCTGGGCCTATTTTCTACATCAGTCACACACAGTAAGTAAAAGCACAGTGGTTAGTCATTATCATACTATATAATAGCAATGTTACAAATGCTGTCTTGCGCAGCACCATGAGAATCTGTTAAGTTAGCAGAAAAAAGATGTCACAATAATAAATATTTTTTTTATAATCAGTTTTATTGAAATAAAGTGACATTCATTCTAATGAACACGTAATCATACCAATTTTTTTTTTTAAGAAAATGTTGCAAATGCAGCAGCATATAAAGAATTTTGAACCTTTCAGCTTTGATATATACAGTATCAATAAATTATCAAACCTTAAGTAATGATTGTCAGTTTATGTAATATCTATTAAAATCGAAGTTTTTATGAAATATGCAATTTATTTGTTACCACTGCCAACTGTTTTTTTTTCTGCTGATCTAAACAGATTTTCTCAATGCTCTACCAGACAGCATGATGTCTTGTAACCTGGCAAGGCACCAACTTGACAAGTGTTGATTTTCATTGACGTAACTCAATGCGATGCAAATCATAAAATCATACAGTGCATTTGGATTTTAGTGAAAATTTAGCATATTGGTCACAATTTAAATACTTCTACAAGGAAGTATTGTAGAATAGTAATTCCACATAAAAAGATAGTTGATTATCTCACCTTGCATTTATAGGTTTCCTAGCAAAAATCAATCTCTTTTTCTGCAATGGTACTGCAGTACTCAGCAGTTTCCTTTTCAGAACCTGTATCCACTGAATGTATGAAGAAAGCTTTAGTACCTGTGTGAAGATATGTTGCAATGATCGGTTGGTTATGTACGTTTGACCAACCATCTTGAATAAGTGTCACATTCGTCCATTCTAATTCAGCTGTTAATTCCTTCTCACATTGCCCATTTACCTCGTCGAGCAAGTATCCACCAAGATCATGTCTATCAGGGTGCTTGTATGAACCTCCCCTGAGCATTGTCATCAGTTTTTTCATTAGATAATTATCTGCCACATTGAAAGGAATATTGTTTGCATAAAATGTTCTAGCAAACTGTAGATCTAGAAGTTTCTTTTCTGATTCTGTTGTTTTGTGAACAAATTTGTCAACCTGTTGGAGGACCCTAGAGCAAAAGGGCACGTCACTGTCAGCTGATTTTGTAGAAGTATTTGACATTGAGCTTGCACTTCTTTTCAAAGGTTGTGAAGTTGGATCAAATGTAGATGTCTTTTCTAGATTAATTATTTCAGCTGGTAAATCATCAGGGTCTAACTCTTCCTCCTTTGAGAGCACATATTTAGCATATACAGTACACCGTTTCAAGTGTTCTCTAAGTCTCTCAATTTTTTAACTGATTTTCTGATCACAATGTACACATTTTTTGTTGTTTCTTCAAATTCCATCCATTCTGTTCCTTTGAATCTTCCTTTGCTTGTCATGATGAATTCACTGTGCTCTAAAGATATCTTGATCCTACAGTGCCACTAAGTAAAGTGATTGCTCTTCTTTCAATGAAGTGCTTATATAGGCCTTACAAGTTTCAGCATGTATGCCAATCAGTCCATTTTCCTCAACTTTAGTATTTCATGTTGCAGCATGATGTAATTATGATTATTGTATTCTTCAATCTGAGCTCACATGTCCCAGAATCTACACGCTATCAATAACAGTATATAACAAGTCAGTGTAGTAAATGTTTCAATGGAAAAATGAAAATAGCCACAGTTAACTGTAATGAACTAAAAGAAAAAAAAGTCAGAGAACTTAGAGAAGGAATGCATTTCAAGCTCAACAAGTTTAATCATGTACATTAGGCATTTGGCTCTGTGGTTTCTCTTTACTGTTACATCATCTTGCATGTTGTATCTTGTTTTATGTAGGTAAAATGGCATGACAGGCAAACAAACCTCAGTTGCTGTACAAGTTGCCGACTAACTCACATATCATACTTACATGCGACATATAGGCAAATGATGATAAATAAATTATTAGATAGATAAATGGCAATGGGGAAAAAATTGTTTAATAAAAGTTGCTGTCAGAAACTTGGGACTTCAGTTTCCCAAACTTTCCATAGTAGGCCTAAGCTAAAGAAGTCTTTAATTACCATATATACCTGGTCCTGGTCTGACTTAACCCTTAAAATACGGGACTGCAATATTGGTACAGACTGGACTTAAAATCGGTCTCAGGAAAGGATCTTGTACTCAGTTGGAAACTTGCGTGTCTGTTCAACTTATTTTTAAAAAGCCTGCCCAGGCTGGGTTTTTCTAAAAAACCCGGGTTTGTTTACCAACCTTGCGTCATTACCCTAGAAAAGTTTACATTTCACATTTGATGCAATTAATTGCATCACCCTGAGAGAGAGAGAGAGAGATTTTGCAGTTTGTGAAAGGTAACAGCTGATTGAACAGTGAACAAGATCTGAATAATATCCAATCACAGTTCATCTTGTCTTGGACTCATATGGACATGCATTACTTGTTCCACCTAAACATGACCTAATTTAATGGTTGCAACTGAACAAAAAGTGGACAAGAATTAAATGCAACACCTAGTCTTTTGTTCGCGTTGCACGGACAGGCAATATCTTCATGTAACTTAGCACTTCTTTCAGCAATCATATTTGTCTGTTTATTACTTTCTCTCTCTCTCTCTCTCTCTCTCTCTCTCTCTCTCTCTCTCTCTCTCTCTCTCTCTCTCTCTCTCTCTCTCTCTCTCATTGTCATTTTTTTGGTTTTTAATCATTTTATGTAGTGAAAATGTACAAAACACCAAGAAATAAAAAATGAGAAGTGATATGAGAGAGAATGAAGGGGTTTGTGGGGTTGTGCTCTAGTTATGTAGGTTTTTTTTTTAACTGTGGCTCTCTCTCTCTCTCTCTCTCTCTCTCTCTCTCTCTCTCTCTCTCTCTCTCTCTCTCTCTCTCTCTCTTTGACATTTTTATTGGTTTTTCATCATTTTATGCAGTGAACATTATGACAAAATGCCAAGAAATAACAAGTGAGAGGTGATGTGGGTGTGCGTGTGTGTAGGGGAGTTTCTTACTGTGGTATGGATGGAATGCCCCCTCTCTCTCTCTCTCTCTCTCTCTCTCTCTCTCTCTCTCTCTCTCTCTCTCTCTCTCTCTCTCTCTCTCTCTCTCTCTCTCTCTCTCTCTCTCTCTCTCACAAATAAAAAATGAGAAATGATAAGGAAGTTGTGTGTGTATAGTATATCTTATAGGTATGGAGGGGAGCTTTTTTGTGCATTATTGAATCTCTCTCTCTCTCTCTCTTGCATTGCACATGATTATTTTATTACAAGCTAATATCTTTTGATAAAATGGGAAAAAACACAAACGTGAAAAACATAAAGCAAAGTATTTTTACCAACCGTGAAAGCTCTCAAGAAGCAGACATCCCCCCTACCACTCTTCACCTATCTTACACAGCCTTCTAACCCCTTCCCCAGCTGGGGAACCTCCCTCCCTGGTCACCCACCCCACCTATAACCCTTTCTCTGCATGCTTATGCCTGTGAACAGCATTACTAACACTTCTCTGCCTGCACAGAGTGACCAGAGTGCCCATCCCATCTCACCCAATCTTGCCCTCCTACCCAGGAAACTATTTCCTTAGCATCCAACTATTATCTTTCATTTCCTTATCTTTGTGATGGTTTTAACTTAACAATTATAATTTGTGTTTCTTTGGCTTTAATAGTTGTATAAAGTGCCTGCTTATTTGAACATTCTGCTAAGTGTCTGTTTGCTGCTGCTGCTGCTGCACTCTGTATTTTTATTTTGAACAGTATTTCTGATGGCCTATTTATTGTCGTTGAATTTAAAGCCTGTTTCAGAGAAGGTAATACCACTGAGAAGGCAGAGCTAGCAAGTTTTAAGACCATCATAATAGCCAGTAGTCACTGATATTTAGTTTTAGTAATATCTTGGTTGGAATTATTATATAATGAGTGCCAGAAATTCATTGTTACATGTGAATTGTCATCTTTTATATTTTATATTTTATATTTTTTATCCGTTATTAAAAATACTGTGATCATTGCCTTGCAGGGATGTATGTGGCAAGCGCAATGGACGTCAACCTGTAGAAAACATGCTTGAAGTTTTGCACAAAACAATTAAAGAGGCCAAGGGTATCATATCTAAGGTATAAGAAAAGGTTTTGACCTGCCTTTGCATAACTGCCATCACCATATAATTATTACATTGGTCATCTTTATGACTATATCAGCCTTTGATGCACTGCAGTATAATTTCACTTTGTATTTTTGTCAACAACAAAAAATTATTTTTCTCTAGTAGTTTGTTTCAACACAAATCCATTACTTTACTGTAGCCAAATCTGCATTTACAACACTCTCCAGATGCTCCATTAAAGCATCTCTTGTAGCTGTAGTGGAATTGGCAATTTTTCTCTGTGATGAATGTCTCACATGCAACCTCACTTCCCCAGAAGTTTGCTAGAATTTGTTCATTGCCACTTTCAATTTCTAATTTTATAATTATTCAACTTTGCATATTATTATCTTCAGAGTTGGAGTTATTATTTTACTCTAATTGCTGTTTTCATATACGTAACTTACCAAGTAATTACATAGCTACAGTTTCCACTCACTCGGCAGCTTCAATTTTAAAAAGCAGTAGAACATCAATAGTTTAGGGTAGGTGACGAGCCCCACCCACCAACGGGAGTGCTGGAAACGACTTAGCAGAAAACCTCATTCTGCTTCTGCCGGCTCTCGAGTAACATCGGGGTTTGCTGCAGCTTTAGTTTACTGATTTTTGGTTGTATGACTGCATTTTGCTGAATTATTGTCGCTTTTTTGAGTAGCCTTCAAGCTTTAATAGCTTTTAGGATCATATTTCTAGTTCTTTGGTTGTTATTATTATGTCTGATTCAAGTTCACTGATTTTCGCCATTGTAGCGAAAGTTGCAAAACCAGATTAATCAATCTTCATATGATTCTCATACAATTTGCAGTAAATGTAGGGTGCAGAAATATATTAGGGAGAAAACTTGTGCTAAATGTAATGATTAGACTAGCCCTCCTATTTTTAATCCATCTACTCCCGTGCCTGACTCCCGCACTTCTGAACCCAATGCCATTGCCAGCCTTGAGTCTCGGTGTAAAAAGAATTTCACATAGTAGTGATAC
Organism: Macrobrachium rosenbergii; assembly: GCF_040412425.1. Lineage (NCBI taxonomy): Eukaryota > Metazoa > Arthropoda > Malacostraca > Decapoda > Palaemonidae > Macrobrachium > Macrobrachium rosenbergii. The sequence continues at coordinate 26,644,321 of NC_089747.1, forward strand.
AGTGAAGTGGAGGTGTCTACTAGTCCTGCCGACGCTCCTCTACAAAGGTCCCAGTCAGACTCCCCTAACCTGGGAGGAGGCATATTTGAAGTTCAAGGGAGGTCAGTGGGGTTTGCTCATGGGTAGGCACCCCCTCAGTCGAACCTGTTGCGTGTTCCCAGGAATTGGCAGACAGCCACTGGAAAGGTGTCTTGACAGGAGAAAGTGTTGTGCAAGTGGAGGAGGTGACTGCTTGTCCCGCCAGTTCTTCTAGACGAAGGTCCCTGTCAGATTCCCCTAAACCTGGGAGGAGGCAAACCGGAGGTCCAAGGGAGGTCGGTGGGGTTTGCCCACTGGTATTCGCCCCCTCAGTCAAGCCTGTTCATCGATCTCTGGCGTCGACAGACAGCCATTGGAAAGGCATCTCTGTGGATGTGCATCAGTTGTCATATGACTCTCAAGACTCCAGCCCAGACTTGGAAGCCCCGCAAGCTCTTTCTAGATTTTTCTTGTCCATTGAAGAGGTAAGCAGGCGATACTGGCCGCTCTTCCCTGCCCAGTTGGCGGTTTAAGGAGCCGGGTGCAGTCCTCAACCTTCCCCAGCTGACATGAGCATCCGCTGCCAGTTTCGGAGTACTTGCCGCCAGCTCCCGAGCACTCGGCACCAGTTGCCAAGCGCACTGCGCCTGCTTCCGAGTACCCGGCTCCAGCTCCCAAGTGCTTGATGCCAGCTCCCAAGCACTGAGCACCAGTTGCCAAGCACCCAGCACCCACTTCCAAGTACCCAGCTCCAGTTCCCAAGCTCTCGACGCCAGCTCCTGAGTGCTTGGCACCAGTTGCCAAACACCCAGCGCCCGCTTCCAAGCGCCCAGCGCCAGCTCCCAAGCACTTGGCACCAGCTCCCTAGTGCCCAGCACCAACTCTTTAATATCTGTCTCCTGTTTCGAGCGCCAAGTGCCCGTTTCCAACCGTGGGTCTCCTAGCCTATGCAGTTCTTCATATTTGTGGGCGAGCTTTCCTACTTTTTCTTGGGGCTCCTGCTGGCCCTGGTCTTGCCTACCTCAACCTGCCTGATGAGGACCCATCCAGATGGCAGACCTAGGCTCCCCACATGGTGCTTTCCTCATATTCTAGGAAGACACTCAGCGAGATTGAAATTTGGTTTTCTGCTAAGTGGGAGCAAGATAAGGTTTCCTTTGTTTTTCCTCCCTTGCACTTAATCCATTGGAGGTTTCTTTCCTACACCATAAGGGAAGTTCCTCCTTACCGACGCTCGGTGCTTTCGTCAGTGAAAATCATGTTTTTCATCAGCAGAACTTGACCTCCTTGCCAAGACCTTTTTGAGTTTATTTGAAGCTTTTTGGACTGGATGGTGAGAGCACTAGCCAATAAGATTGAAGATTGCGATGATTTGTGGAGACTTTGCCTCAGACTGGCTAAGAGTCCTTGCTCTTGCAAACAAAACCATGAGGGATGGCTCTCTTGAACTTGCCGCTCTTTTCTTTTTGGGGGTTTTGAAGGAAAGGGATTTTTGGTGCTCCTGTTTCACTGAAGGAGTCACTTAGACCCAGAAGTTGAACCTTCAATAGAAGTCGACTTTGGATCTTCTGGCACATTCTTCCAAACATCCCAAGGATTTGTCCGCATTTGTTCCTAAGACAGTCTCACCTCTCCAATAACATTCCTTTCGTGAGAGTAAGCCCAAGCCCAGTCTAGGACCCTCTCTATTGCCTGCTTCTCAGCTGGGAAGTTTCCAGGACATGGTCTCCAGAAGGCAGAACCTTCACATCAGCGTCAGAGAGCGCTGAAAGCTATTCACTCAGGGCTTCAGCACTTCTCATCCCCAGTTCACAACCAGACTGTGGCCATCCATTCGGACAATACCACAGCCCTAACATCGTACGAAAGCAAGGCGGCTCTCATTCTTTTCTCTCTGCCAGACAGCAAGAGACCTTCTACTGTATACAGATTAAATCGAGTGAGTCTAGTCACTCAATTTTTTCAGAGCAAACTAAATATTTTGACGGACCATCTGAGCCATCAAATAGTAGGTCCTTCCCACTAAGTGGACCTTGGATCCCCTGGTCTATCGGAATCTGCAATACTAAGGGACAGGCCAACAGTGAACTTGTTTGCCACCTCTAGAATCCATTGCCTTCCTCTTTTTTGTTCTATGGCTCTGGATCCTCTAGCATGGGCAACAGATGCCATGCGGCAGATTGGTCCCACTTGGAACAAGAACTATCAAGAGGAGCTTAAGTCCTTGCCCAAGAAATGAGGAAGAAGTCCTCCGTGCACAAGTGGGAGCCAGTCTTCTTGAGTCCTGGGAGAAGTGGAGTATCAGAGGGACACAACAGTGGATTATCAAGGTTCCAAGGGAGGGTTTCTCCATTCTGTTCATGGAGAACCCTCCTTTGGTCCCTTCTCCCATTGGTTGACGGTCTATTCAAGAGGCTTGGGAGAACATTTTCCCCTTATGGAGGAGGTCTCCTCTCTCCTTTGAAAGAGAGTCATAGAAGAAGTTGAGGACATCAACACAGAGGGCTTCTTCTACCATCTGTTTGTGGTCCCCAAATCATCAGGGTTTGGAGACCAGTCCTAAACATGAGTGACCTCGATCTCTTGTCTGGCAAACGAATTCAGATGGAGATGAACCAGTCAGTCCTTTCATCCATTCTCTAGAGCGATTGGAGGATAACCTTGGATATGCAGGACACATGCTTCTATTTTCCCTTCCATCTGGACTCCAGGAAGTATCTAAGGTTCGTCTTCCAGGACGCTCTTTCAGGCACCCCACGTCAGCGTCTAAACACCTTTCTCCTCTCAGAGCACCTGGTGCCACCTGAACCCCCGGTGCTCTCCAAGCACCCGGTGCCACCAGAGTGCCTGGCGCCAGCTCCCAAGTGCCCAACACCAGTTAAATCTCCAGTTTCAGGCTCTTTGCTTTGGCCTCTCTACGACACGTCAAGCGTTCACTCAAGTTCTCACTCCTTTAGCAATGACTTCATTTAGTAGGCATTGACATCAGTCTATATCTGGACCACTTGCCTCTTCGATCCCCTTTGAGTAAAAGTGCATGATGGTTTTGTACATCCCCTCTCTCAGGAACTGAGAATTATCATCCACCTTGAGAAGTCCCAGTTGGCCCCGTCGCAAAGTTCCCCTATCTGGGGATGAGTCTCAGCTCTCGGACTTTTCGGGTTTTTCCTTCTGCCAATAGAATCGCCAGCTTTCAGATGGTCCACAAGTTTTTAGTCTTTCGTCTTGCTTAACCTATCAATGAATGAGCCTACTGGGGACTCTGTCATCCATTAAGACGTTCATCAAGTTAGGCAAACTTCTCATGAGAGTTTTGCAGTTCTTCCTCTAAGCCAGCTGGGACAGGGAAACGCAGCTGGAGACCGACGCATTTCCCATAAACCTGGTAATGAAGTTGGACCAGCATGGGGACGGTCCGAGCGTAGATTTTCGAGAGGAAAGCCCTTCATCCTCTGAGCCCAGACTTAGACTTTTATTTTGACTCCTCAGCTCTAGGTTGAGGAATCCTGTTGGGCTATGCCATTCCACGCGTCAACATGATCAGTGAAGTGCTGAACAAGTCTTGGGCTCATCGCAATGTTACGATGATTCTCACAGCCCCGTTCCGGCCCATGAAAGAATGGTTCCAGGGCCTGCTACAGTAGTGGGTGGACTTTCTGAGACTCCTTCCCCTAAAAACCGTGTCTGCTCAGATAACCTCACTTTAAGAGACCAAAGGGTTGTTCATTCTTGCCCTGACAGGCTTCAGACTGTCCGGAAGCTTGTCAGAATGTAAATGTTTTTAAGATGCGCTGCAGAGGTTGTTGCAAGATGAAGGCGTCAATTTCCTAGCTGCATCTTTCAGGCTAAGTGGCCAAATTTCTGAAGCTGGTGTCTCAGACTCAACGCCTCTTCTTCGGAGACATCTGTGAACCAAATTGCAGATTTTCTTCTTTATCAGAGGAGATCTAGGAATCTCTTGTCCTCCACCATTGAGGGGTATCAAGCTGTGTTTAGTTCAGTGCTTAAACACAGGGGTCCTGAATCTTGCCTCAATCCCAGATCTTAATGACCTCGTCAGTTCTTTTAATACGCCTAAGCAGGAAAGGAAGATCCAGTCTCCTGGAATCTGGATGTAGTGTTGAAGTGGCTGACAGATCCCATTTTTCAACCCCTTTGTTCCTCTTCTCAGAGAAACCTTACTCGGAAGACTCTCCTCCTCATGGTCTTGGCTACTGCTAACATTATTAGCGAGTTCCAAGAATTTGATAAAGGGTAAATTTTTTCACAAGGAGACGCAGTTTGCCTCTTTATCCTTGGATTTTTACCCAGGAACGAGGACCCTTCCAAGCCCTGGCCCCATTCCTCTCCATCAAGACATTTTTGAGTACCTTGGCTCTGAGAAAGAAGAGTTTTTTGTCCTGCTAGGGCTTTAAGGTATTACCTGAGCAGGATTGAGAAGATCAGAGGACCATCTAGTAACCTTTGGTGCTCTATAAAGAACCTGTCTCACGCTCCAACTAAGAACGCATTGTCCTTCTACATCAGAGACTTAATTTCTGAGGCACACTCAGTTTCAGGAGGACATTTTGCCTACTTTTACAGTGAAAGCTCATGACATCAGGACAGTCCTCCTTTTTAGCTTCAGGCACTTATGCCACTCACTTCCATTCCGCAGTCGGCCTACTGGAAGTGTGAACTGATCTTCACCTCTCACTATTTGAAAGAAGTTGAAAAAGTGTTTGAAAATTGCAATACCTTGGGGCCATTATCAGTGGCTGACATGGTATTGGGGGGGAGGAAGCATAGGAATCTCTTTTCTCCTACTATCTCTTCGCCTTAAAGTAGGGTGTCAAATTTTCGGGAGCCAGCAGGCACAGTGTACCTGGAGTACCCACCAGTCTCAGTGGATGGGTTGTGGTGTTTTCAGTGTGGGTGAAAGCGTTGTCTGGTTGTTGTTATTGTGATACTGCACCCAGGGCAAGGGCACTTATTGATGCTTTGCTAGCCATTGGACATATCCTTCCCTGCAAAGCTCCCACCTGAGTAGAGGCGCTCCATGGCTATACCACCATGCCTCTACAGGTTAAGTTGAGCACCAACCAGAGGCAGTAATTACCTGCAGTAGCTCTCTTACCAAGTAAGGAAATGACAAGCATTGTCTTTAATGCTAGCAACTTTTCTGTTTCAAAGTCATTACCATAATGTAATGTTTTGGAGTAGAATATGTCCATGCATCCCACCTCCTGTCAGTGTGGGATTCAGCTATGTAATTACTTGGTAAGTTACTTATATGAAAATGTTATTTTCATGGCAAAATTAAGTTTCATATATACTTACCAAGTAATCACAGATTGGAGCTCTCCCACTTCCCCTCTCTTGGACATAAGGGCATAAACAGAGTGAGGTTTTCTGCCAAGTTGTTTCCAGCACTCCCATTGGTGGGCGGGGCTTGTCACTGACACTAAACTATCAAAGTGCTACCACAAATTTTAAAATTTAAGCTGCCGAGCGAGTGGAAATTATATTTATGTAATTACTTGGTAAGTACAGTATACATGAAACTTAATTTTATCATAAAAATAACATTTTTGATAGTTCTGCTGCTTTTCATCACAAAGGAGCTGCCCTTGTGGACAGACCAACCAATATCAAAGAATTCTCTCATAGTTGGTCATGGCCTGAATATGGGCTATTGACACAGTGATAGAGTATACAAGGACTCAAGACAGGAAGCCTATCTTCCTTGCCTACAGCAGTTACCCACTGTCTCTTCATTTTTATTTCTCACACAGATATGGCAATAGTGTGGAAGTCAACCATGTTTCCCAGTACTCTTAGGTTGGCCATTGTAAAAACACCAGTTTATTGGCTCTGAGTTTTTTACTTATTTTTATTGCCCTATCACTGAGCTGTTGCAACTATCTGCTAAGAAAAGTTAAATGCATATCCTTAAGCCCTCTAAAAAATTTAGTTTCTTAGTTTTCAGTGGTTAGGCATAACTGTCAAATTTGCTGACCAGTGCATCCCTCAAAGCAGGAATTCTAAACTAGGCTGTAGGCTAGGAATACATTTGCACTTCTCTTTAGCTGTGCTGCGCCTTTTTTAAATCACTGTAATTAGAAATGTTATTACAGTACTTTCAATGCAAGCTGCCTATATGTCTGATAAGCAGATCACACTCTAGTATGAAACAGACAAACTTTGTATGTGGCTATGACAACAAAGTAAGAGACCAATTCTATTAGCTGTAATATAATTATTGGTGTCATCCCAAACATGATTGAACTTGAAGTATCAGTACAAGGTACAACAAGTTCAATATATTAACATATAAAGGAGAGAAAACTATAGCTCACAAAGAAAATCCATGAATATCATAAGAAATGGGTTTAATAAATGTGAGACCTTGACATCTGATTGAGCAGCAAAAATGATAATGACCAATGTGCATGACCGAGAGGTAATGCTATGATAATACAGCATTGTGATGCTCTGGTATTCTATTAAGAGCTAACCTACCACATCAAATTTAAAAGACCACTTATAAACTTAAATTGTGTGACACTACATTTGAAATAGTTATTTAGTAATTCTATAATTTTATTTTATATATTTATTTTACAAGAACATGTCCATGCTTGAATGCTCAGTATAAGTTTCAGATGTATTTCTGACATTTGCAAACTAGCAAGTCGGTCTGCTTGGTCATAAAGTATTTGCTGCCTATCCAAAGAATTTAGGTGACTAACACCATATAGTTTCTAATAATTTTTTGTTCCTTTGATTACTACAAGGCTGCTACTAAGCAGGACCCCAAGGTCACCTGCTTCACAGGAGATTGCTCAGTCTGCTTTTTGCCTATGAGAACAGCCCAGCCCACATACCATGACCACATCCTTTGTAGGAATAAAGATGAATTTGGCTGGTTGTTGGAAATGTGTGACATACATAACATGCTCCTGGTAGTGAGTTTAAATGATGAAAAAGCCCAGTTTAAAGTATCTCTATGGGTCAGTGGTTTTAGTAGAAGTACAAAGGGAGGAGAGTGTTCCCATCCTTTTCCAAGCATAATCCACACCAAAGCAGCATACTGTATTCTAGGGAGGTTGGAGACAAAGAGTATTTCTTTGGGAGAGATGCCACTTGAATTTTCCCTCCTGAATCAGGAAGAACCAGGGACTCAGTCTTCAACTTTGCATGAGTGAGATAACTCAAATTATTGTCTGGGCTCTCCCATACAACAATCAGATATTAAGGACCCGAATAGGGTCCGCCTCCTCCATCTGAAGTATCTGCTTAGGACTTCTAACCTACCGGGCTGCCTTAGCCCAGTCAGTCCATGTGCGTGTCTCTAATTGGGAGATTTTGCATGAAGCTCTATCAGAATTCCAAGAGGAAATCTTGGGCAGTATCAAGGAAGCCCTTGTTGCTGAGTGTTAGTATATCAGAGATGTTATTCAGGATTCCTGGGAGGAATTCATGTACCGTATATGCCAGTGTGTAAGACGACCTTTTAACCTTAAAAAATATCCTCCAAAGGGGGGGGTCGTCTTATACGCTGAGTATACAAAGCAAATTTTTTAGTGACAGGCTAACCCCTGAAGTGTCGATAGTTGGGTCAATAGTTAACTACCGTGACAAATATCGACACTGTAAACAAAACAACTGCAATAATATTAAAAACTGTAGGTAATTCAGGTGAATCACTAGCGACATAACTATCGATAATGTAAACAAAACAACTGTAATTAGTAAACCCCCCGGATTCACGTTCTCATGATTTGTGAACTTGGTGATTTGCAGGATTTTCTGTGGCACCCACCTATAAATTATTTGCAGGAAAACTCATCCATTCGCAGGTTTTTTCTTAGAGCAATATTCTCTATTTTCATATTAATTTCTTGACTAAAATACTGTACTGTACCTACATATACATTTTATGATAAAATAATGACTTACAGTACAGTGCTAATTTTCAAAGATATTAAGTTTAATTGTTAAGGTTAAATAATATTAAATAATAAAGATAATAATTCTCTCTCTCTCTCTCTCTCTCTCTCTCTCTCTCTCTCTCTCTCTCTCTCTCTCTCTCTCTTACTGAGATGAGAGAATTTTTATGCATATGTATGTTTATTTGTTTTGTATGATAAATAAATGATTTACTAATTTTCAGATAATATTATATTACTATTACTAAAATTTTTCAAATATTAATATTCAAATATTAATGCCCTGTATTAATATTAATATATTAATGTAAAGAAAATATAGCAAATTAGTAAGATTTTTTTTCATTATAGATTCTTTCCCTCATCTTCTAAAAGGTTTGGAGTGAGGGGGTTGTTGAACCTGTCAAATATGTCAAATTACTTGACATTTATGACCACAAAGGTAGAAGATGTTGCCACTCTGTGGTCAAATAAATTTCTCTCTTCCTTCCTTCCCCACCTCTCTCTCTCTCTCTCTCTCTCTCTCTCTCTCTCTCTCTCTCTCTCTCTCTCTCTCTCTCTCTTTTGGTCTGTGCCAGCACAAGGCTGGCTGAATATAAGTCGTAGTGGAAACTCTCTCTCTCTCTCTCTCTCTCTCTCTCTCTCTCTCTCTCTCTGTTTTGGCTGGAAGGGTTAGAAGTACATACGTATATATTTTTAAGGGTACTAACGTTTAAGATGACTTTGAAATGATATCGATAATATAATTTCAAAGACCAATACAGTAATAGGATAATAATTTAAGATATATTTGATGTAGGATAATAGTTTAAGTATACATTAGGTATACGAACTTTCAAGATAGGCAGTTATAAACATTTTTTGTGAGGGGTGTTAACTATTCGTGGATTTTAACTTTTCGTGGGAGGTTGTGGTACAAATCCCCCGCGAAGCCGGGGATTGATTGTAGTTATTGTAGGTAACTACCATAATTAGTTCTCACTTTGTTACTAGCTTCACCCAGAGTACCATTATTATATGGCAATAATATTAGACAATTTTGTTATTGATACTTATTATACAGTGCCCTTTTAACCCTTAAACGTCGAGCCTCTATTTACAAAAATGTCTCCCGTATGCCGGCGGCGTTTGGTGAGTTAGCGCCGAAGCGGAAAAAAGTTTTTTTTAAAAAATCACAGCACGCTTAGTTTTTAAGATTAAGAGTTCATTTTTGGCTCCTTTTTTTGTCATTGCCTGAAGTTTAGTATGCACCCATCAGAAATGAAAAAAAATATCATTATCATATATAAATATTGAAATATATGACAGCACAAAAAAAATTTTTCATATATAATTTTATACAAATCGCACTGTGAGCAAAACGGTTAAAGCTAACGGGTTATTTTGTTTTTCTTTGTATTGTACACTAAATTGCGATGATTTTGGTATATAATAAATTGTAAAAAGATCAAAGAAACTTAGAAAAAATATTATCACAAAATGATGCATGAATTCGTAACGTGCGGACATAAAAAAATGTTTTTTTCAAAAATTCACCATAAATCGAAATATTGTGCTAGAGACTTCCCGTTTGTTGAAAAATGAAGCTAATTGATTGAATATTACTAGACTGTAAGTGTTTTAGCTTACAATTGCACTTTTCGACCATTTCGGTCGAGTTAAAGTTGACCAAAGTCGAATTTTTCTATTTATCGTGATTTATATGAAAATATTTCAAAACTGATAAAAGCTACAACCATGAGTTATTTTCTGTTGTATTGTACATGAAATTGCGCACATTTTCATATATAAAAGTTTATGTAACGACTAATATAAAACGGTGCAAATATTACGACAACGTGACGAAAGAATTTCTGAGATGTTAAAGGCCAAGTTACAGCGCGAGGCGTAAGGAAAATGTTTTTCAAAAATTCACCATAAATCAAAATATTGTGCTAGAGACTTCAATTTATTGCAAAATGAATTTAAACGATTGACTATTACTAGAATGTAAGAGTTTTAGCTTACAATTGCGTTTTTACCATTTCGGTCGAGTTAAAGTTGACCGAAGGTTGAAATTTTGGCAGTTATCGTGATTTATGTGAAAATATTTCAAAACTGATAAAAGCTACAACCATGAGCTATTTTCTGTTGTATTCTACATGAAATTGCGCACATTTTCATATATAAAACTTTAAGTAACGACTAATATAAAACGAAGCAAACATTACGACAACGTGATGAAAGAATTTCTGGCGCGGAGGTAAGGAAAAAGTTTTTTTTCAAAAATTCACCATAAATCGAAATATTGTGCTAGAGACTTCCAATTGGTTGCAAAATGAAGGTAAATGATTGCATATTACTAGAATGTAAGAGTTTTAGCTTACAATTGCGTTTTTACCATTTCGGTCGAGTCAAAGTTGACCGAAGGTTGAAATTTTGGCAGTTATCGTGGTTTATATGAAAATATTTCCAAACTGATAAAGCTACAACCATGGGTTGTATTTTGCTGTATTTTACATGAAATTGTGCACATTTTTCATATATAAAACTTTATGTAACGGCTAATATAGAATGGTGCAAAAATTACGACAAAATGACGAAAGAATTTCTGAAATTTTTGGCCGAGTTACTGCGCGGGCGTAAGAAAAAAGTTTTTTTCAAAAATTCACCATAAATCGAAATATTGTGCTAGAGACTTCCAATTTGTTGTAAAATGAAGGTACGTGATTGAATATTATTAGAATGTAAGAGTTTTAGCTTACAATTGCATTTTTCGACCATTACGGTCGAGTGAAAGTTGACCGAAGGTTGAAATTTTTTGTAGTCGACGTACAGTACGTCCACTTGGCACCCAACAGACAATTTTAGTCGACGTATGATACGTCCAGTAGGCGTTTAAGGGTTAACATTGGGAAATCATTTGAAGTTACTGAAAGGGTAAATCAGAATAATCTGACTTACTTGTTTACGAAACATAGCCATGTTCGTAGTTCCCAGTCGTGCTTGACTTACAAGCCTTGTTGTTTACCAAAGGGTAATATTTCCAATTTTAAAGGAATACATTCATGCAGATCTACTTCCAACAGGTATTACTCTACCAATAGTGATGTCACAGGCATTGAGCTTTTTTAAAATCTTGAAGATACTGATTTTACGCAATTTGGTATGATAATTGCAATACAGTAATTATTGATTTTATTTATGTACGAACTAATTTGCATTAACTGATAGTGTTATTAAATTTAATAAAATGGGGTCGCCTTATACGGTGAACATACCTCTAAACCTACATTTTTACTTGAAAAATGGGGGGGTCGTCTTATACGCCAAGTCGCCTTATACACCAGCATATATGGTAAGTTCTGGATGCTGAGTTGGATGTGATGTGTACAAATTTTTTAGCCCTTAAAAGAGAGAACAGGCTTCAAAATCCAGCCAGATAGAGATTGGTCCTATCGTGGAAAAGATTAGGTCTTGGGAATGGTAACAAAAATCCCAAGACCAAAAAGAAGCTAGAGTCGGTCGTTTGGAGACTATGTAACCACTTCCATAGTTCCAACTGGTACTAATACCATAACCAGGTCAGACTGTAAAACCCCTAGTCAGAAAGTATCAGGGACACCAATACCCACCCCCCAATTATGACACTGATAACCCTTGGTGTGAAACCTCAATGTGCACCCTTTCACCAAATGTAAGATACCTTATTTTTGAAAGGAAAACTATGAGATTGACATGTGGAATATTGGGACAGAGCTGCTTTTCCCAACATAGAATGGGTGCTTGGTCCCTCCTTCAAGAGGAATTAAAAAATTGCCAAAGGAGACAGTTTTTCTTCCTGCTAATGTAGCAATGAAAGCCAGAGAGGCAACTTTTTTCCAGTTTAATGAAAAGTATAGTATGTACCTACACAATCTTAGTTAATCAGTGCCCTCTGCGGGTTGCACCAGCTTTCTGTCCTTTCAGTTTCAAAACAATAAATCATGTTATAGCAGTTTTTCAGAGTTTTGCAGTTACATAGAAGCAAGAGATGGCAGAAATAAAGCCATTTGTTTCTGCCATCCCAGTATCTTATAATTCTAGCAAGGAATAGACAACAATTGTCCTTCCTTTTGAGCAGAAAAAGCTCCTGCTAGATGTAGCCACCCTGCAGTTAGGGGTCCCTATGAGAAAAGTCAGATGGGACATCTGTGTGTGAATTCATGCAAGGGTCCACCTCCTTAACACCCTAACCTCTTCTACTATGCTGGAAATAGCTATGAGAGCTTCCAGATTCTTCCAGGGCTGTCCTAACTGCAGTTACCAAGACACTTATGTAGTCCTTATGGAGAGAACTCTGTGACTTCATGGAGTAGTGCATCAAGGCTTGGAAAGGAGCATTGGCAGGTTTTAACATGTTGCTTCCCAGTGTGACTTCATTATTACACATTTGTGCCTTCTGTCAGGAGCTTTTTGAAGCCTCTGTTGTTAAAGAACTCACCAAAAGAGCTCAGCAATGTAGTATATTCTCTTCTTGGTAGGGTGGAACGTGGGAAGCAGTATTCCCAAGAGTTTCCTCTACCTAACCTAAGAAGGCTTGGTGTGACTTGCAGCCATATAAGCCTCCAGTCACTACAAAAGAATCTCTTCAGCAACAAAAGAATGGACAACAGCAACAGCAACAGCAGCAGCACCCCATTTTAAGTGGACAAAGACACACCTACCTGAGAAAGGAAAAGCAACTCTTGGATTGCTTATTAAGGGCAAGGGAAAGAGGTGGGACCCAGTAGGATTTGCAAGGTTGGGGTCACCTTCTACAGCATCACATGCAGTGGAAATCTTCTCCTTGTGGACACAGCAATATCTTCAGTGGGATGGGGTGGCAATGGTTTCAACCTCCTCCACTCCTCATTGAGTTTATCCAAAAAGCAGACTCCTCCTTGGAAGAATACGTACAGAAGGCTCTCCAAAAGAGAGCTATAGAGAAAGACGTGTTTATTCATTATTAGGCACATCTCTTCAGGGTCTACAAGAAGGATTCCTCTGAAAGGAGAGTGATCTTCAACCTGTCAAGTTTGAACAGACACATTTTCCACAAGTTCTGGATGACTACTGTTGCCCAAATATATTTGCTCATTCCACATGGAACTTAGATCACCTGTATCGATCGGAGTCTCATACTGGCACATCCTAATTGCCGTTCCCTTCTGGCCCTTCCTAGGGTTTTGGATAGGGAAGAGCACTTACAAATTAATGGTTGTGCCCTTTGGGTTAATGTTTGAACATTTTCCCAAGAATCTTCACAAATTAGCAGTAGTAGTTGTCTGAGAGCTCAGCAAAGAAGGAATTCAATTGGTGGCCTACTTAGGCAGTTTGCTAATCTGGGGAGCCACCAAAAAGAGTGCTTATGAAACTTGAGAGTGGTAGTCAACAAACTCCAGTCAAAAGCTTTCTTGATACTCTGGAACAAGTCCCAACATGCATCAGTCATTTTTTATAGTTGGGTCTTTCCTGGGAAACTCTTTGCAGCCAGTTGTCTCTTTCCAGCAAGACTAAGGAAGGACATGGAAAAGTTCCTTACACAGTCCAGTTTACTGACAGCAGTTGGAATGAATTCTGGACCTGTTACAGTTGGTAGATCCAACCCTCAGGCTGCGACTGGAAAGGGATTTGTGATCCCTTCACCCACGAAGTCAGATGCTGTAGTTGGGAAGATGCCATCCATGGACTGGGAAGGGATCCCTGGCAAAACACAGATGCCACTTTGACAGGTTGAGGAGGCCACTGTGAGGATTGTCAGGTAGTGGAAGATTGTCATCTGTTTTGAAGAGGTGTAATATCAGCTTTCTAGAGCTGATGGCTATCTTTCTGTCTTGGAAAATTGAATCCTCCAAAGAGGACCCACATTATATCAATCCTAGACAATATGACAGCAGTGACTTTTATGGAGAGGTTGGACTCCCATTCAGCCCCTCTCAATGCAGTTATGGTGTCACACCTACGGATGGCTCAGGCAAAGAAGTGGCACTTAGTAGTTAACCTCACGGGGTCTGTCATTGTAATAGCGGACTCACCATTGAGGAATGCAGCAACTTTGACCAAGTGGTTATTGGACAAACCCTTTTTTGCAAACAGTTGCTGATGTGCTTCCATATCTGGAGAGGGCCTGTTTGCCACATGCAAGAAACATCATATTCCAGTGTGTGTATCTGAATCTGGACAATCAGGCAGTAGCTGCATTATCAGGATCTTGCTTTATGGTTTTGGAATTGATTCTAACATTAAAGTTTTTAATTCCCTTCTCTAGTCTTTTGCACTGCAAAGACCAACTCTTGCAAGGCTTCTCATTGCATGGTCCCTGAATAAGGTTCTTTGATTCCTGTCATCCCCTGAATTCAGTGTTCCCAGTGCAACTACAACTCATATGCTCCAAAAGGTGGTCTTCTTGAGTGCCTTGGCACTCTTAGATGGGGATAACGTTTCATCTCTCATTCACCTAGCCATCATCTCCTGGCCTATCATTCCTGGCCAAGAATGAAGGCCTTTTAAAGAGGAGATCTCCTATTCTGATAAGGGAGCTTAGTATTACAGACAAAACATTATGCCTAGTTCAAACACTCAGGTTTACCTAGGTGTTACAGCAAATGCCCCAGGTGGTCTGCTTTTCCTACATCCTAGCACAAACAAACCATCCTCTCTACATAGTCTGAGAATGATTTTAGTCTCAAATTAAAACGGCAGACCGACCCACTGACTACACCATTCACTAATTCGCTCCGTGATATGATTTGAGGCTAAGAGATCTTCATTATTCGTAAACAGAGACATTACTACACCCACAAGTGTTGCATCATTGGCATACTGAACAATCTTATTTTTACTCATGTGAACTTGCCTTAGACTACATTTTCATCTGGGTCATATGGATTTATTTATTAGGAGCTAGGCCATTTTGTCACCTGTCAATTTTTGTATGCTCCTTTAAGGATGAACAGTGGCTACGCCATAAAAAAACAGGTTTTTGGTAGCCATGGTGAGTCCTCAAACTCATCTAGTTTCCCTGATGATTAGACATGGGAATCTATGGTGATTATTTTTTTCTTTCACAAACCTGGCAAGTAATAATGAAAGAGAAATGTAGGCAGTCACAGTAGGTAAGGGACAGAACATTCCTGCCTTGAGTTCTTTATACTCCATCACTGTGCCAACAAGCACTATTCTCTCGTAGACCAACTCTTTGAGATTGGTTGGTCTGTCTTATGAAGCCTTGGGCGGGACCATAACAGTAACTCCTTTGAGGACTCACAGCAGCTATCAAATATATTTTTCCAACCTCAAACCTGTTTTTTATGCTGGGTGTGTACTTCTTCCATCCCTACTGATTGTTGCTGTTATTTAATGAAATATGCTTAAGGTTTTAATTTTTCCAGGAACAAGTGAAGAGTAATACATGTCTTACTGAGCAGCACATATATGATGCACTTGATATATTGAAAGGAGCCATCATGATCGTGTATCCTCAAAATTTACCTCCATATGACCCCATTCGCAAAGAATTGGAAAACCGAGAGGACTTAGAAGGCACGGAGTTACATAAACAGGTGAGTGTTTCATGATTTTACAGTTTTTAGTTTTCTGTACAAGAAAATTACTGAGATGGCTATTTGTCTGTCCATCCGCACTTTTTCTGTCTGCCCTCAGATCTTAAAAACTACTGAGGCTGGAGGGCTGCAAATTGGTATGTTGATCATCCACCCTCCAATCATCAAACACACCAAATTGCAGCCCTATAGCCTCAGTAGTTTTTAGTTCATTTAAGGTTAAAGTTAGCCATGGTCATTCATCTGACATCGCTATAGGTGCCAACAACACAGGCCACCACCGGGCCGTGACTGAAAGTTTCATGGGCCATGGTTGAGAGTTTCATTCAGCATTATATGCTGTACAGAAAATTCTATTGTGCCAAAGAAACTTTGGTGCATTTTTTACTCTCTCTCTCTCTCTCTCTCTCTCTCTCTCTCTCTCTCTCTCTCTCAAGGAGAATTTTTCTCACACAGTTTGTCATCTTCCAAGGTAAAACAGTGTAATCTAGATCTTATTTGAGAGTGGATGGGTTGACATAGAGTGCTATAAATGTAAAGGACATTGGAATGTAATTAACCCTTAAACGCTGAGCCTCTATTTACAAAAGTGTCTGTCGTATGCCGGCAGCGTTCGGGAGTTAGCGCCGAAGTGGAAAAAAAGTTTTTTTCTAAAAATCACAGCACGCTTAGTTTTTAAGATTAAGAGTTCATTTGTGGCTCATTTTTTTGTCATTGCTTGAAGATTAGTATGCAACCATCAGAAATGAAAAAAATATCATTATCATATATATAAATATTGGAATATATGACAGTGCAAAAAAAAAATCATATATAATTGTATACAAATCGCGCTGTGAGCAAAACGGTTAAAGCTAATGAGTTATTTTTTTTTCGTTGTATTGTACACTAAATTGCAATGATTTTGGTATATGTATAACAAATTGTAAAACGATCAAAGCAACAAAGAGAAAATATTATCACAAAACGATGCATGAATTCGTAACACGCCGACGAGAAAAGTTTTTTCTAAAATTCACCATAAATCGAAATATTGTGCTAGAGACTTCCCGTTTGTTGCAAAATGAAGGTAATTGATTCAATATTACTAGAATATTACTAGACTGTAAGTGTTTTAGCTTACAATTGCAGTTTTCGACAATTTCGGTCGAGTTAAAGTTGACCAAAGGTTGAATTTTTTCTATTTATCGTGATTTATATGAAAATATTTCAAAACTGATAAAAGCTACAACCATGAATTATTTTTTTTTGTATTCTACATGAAATTGCACACATTTTCATGTATAACACTTTATGTAACGTCTAATAGAAAATGATGCGAAAATTACGACAATGTGACTAAAGAAATTCTGAGATTTTCAGCCGAGTTACTGCGAGCAGAGGTAAGGAAAAAGTTTTTTCAAAAATTCACCATAAATCGAAATAGTGCTAGAGACTTCCCGTTTGTTGCAAAATGAAGGTAAATGATTGAATATTACTAGAATGTAAGAGTTTTAGCTTACAAATGCGTTTTTCGACCATTTCGGTCGAGTCAAAGTTGACTGAAGGTTGAAATTTTGGCACTTATTGTGATTTATATGAAAATATTTCAAAACTGATGAAAGCTACAACCATGAGTTATTTTTTGTTGTATTCTACATGAAATTGCGCATATTATCATATATAAAACTTTATGTAACGGCTAATATAAAACGGTGCAAACATTACGACAAAGTGATGAAAGAATTTCTGAGATTTTCGGCCGGGTTACCACACTTGGACATAAGGAAAAAGTTTTTTTTCAAAAATTCACCATAAATCGAAATATGTGCTAGAGACTTCCAATTTGTTGCAAAATGAAGGTAAATGATTGAATATTACTAGAATGTAAGAGTTTTAGCTTACAATTGCGTTTTTCGACCATTTCGGTCGAGTCAAAGTTGACTGAAGGTTGAAATTTTGGTACATCGTGATTTATATGAAAATATTTCAAAACTGATAAAAGCTACAACCATGGGTTGTTTTTTGTTGTCTTTTACATGAAATTGCACACATTTTCATATACAGTCATACCTCGAAATTACGCGAGGTTAGGTTCTGGAGCCCCTCGTGCAAGGTGAATTTTCGCGTAAGTTTGGCATGGTCTTTAAAAGTGCTAATAAATGTTTATTTCCAGAGTTTAAGTACTAAATATGACCCTAATCATGCTCCCAAAGTATTAAGCTAACTTTTAAATGAACTAAAGTTAGTGTAATTTTATTTAAAATTTAGCTTATTACCCTTAAAAAAGGAATACAGTAAATGGTTGACATAAAAATTGAGTACTGCAGTTTCATAATAGCGCATTTACAGTAGGTGCGTACGTATAATAATGTTACCCCTAATTCATGGGATTCCGTTTTCTTAGTCACTTAGAGTAAAAGCCGTTTTCTTTGCGTCACTAGGCAAAACGTCACAGTCAACAAAAGTACAATTCCATAAAACATCGAAAACATGTACATAATGTTTGTAGAAGGTAGTACAGTACAGGTAAAATTCAACCAATTTAAAATTATATACTCTACAGGTAATGACGTACAGAGAAATAATAAGTTGTAAAAGTATGTTTGAGTGCTAACTACGAATGAGAGAGAGAGAGAGATACTGTAATAAAGTAACTGTACTGCTTTTGTATCGTATTTATGCGCAGATATATAAATACAAATTTTCCATTCTGATTTTACACCTAAAAACACGAAAACTTAAAAATGAAACACACTTTCTACAGGGGTATCATCTTTGAAAAATGCAGTAACTAAGGGTATCACAGCTTGTAAAAGTACACCAACTGAACGTGCTGTAATTACATGCACATACAGATTGCACCAGCACTTTTCTCCGAGGTGAACAGAGTAATTTTTAAAGAATGACACTTATACAACTCTTAGTTACATCTCTGATATTACATTAACCCTTAAACGCCTATTGGACATATCATCGTCGACTAAAATTGTCTGTTGGGTGCCAAGTGGGCGTGCCGTCGTCGACTACAAAAAATTTCAACCTTTCGGTCAACTTTGACTCGACCGAAATGGTCGAAAAAACGCAATTGTAAGCTAAAACTCTTACATTCTAGTAATATTCAATCATGTACCTTCATTTTGCAACAAATTGGAAGTCTCTAGCACAATATTTCGATTTATGGTGAATTTTTGAAAAAAACTTTTTTCCTACGCATGGGCGGTAACTCGGCCGAAAATTTCATAAATTCTTTCGTCATTTTGTCGTAATTTTTGCACTGTTCTATATTAGCCGTTACATAAAGTTTTATATATGAAAATGTGCGCAATTTCATGTACAATACAGCAAAATACAACCCATGATTGTAGCTTTTATCAGTTTGGAAATATTTTCATATAAACCACGATAACTGCCAAAATTTCAACCTTTGGTCAACTTTGACTCAACCGAAATGGTAAAAAAACGCAATTTTAAGCTGAAACTCTTACGATCTAGTAATATTCAGTCATTTACCTTCATTTTGCAACCAATTGGAAGTCTCTAGCACAATATTTCGATTTATGGTGAATTTTTTGAAAAAACTTTTTTCTTTACGTCCGCCAGAAATTCTTTCACGTTGTCGTAATGTTTGCTTCGTTTTATATTAGTCGTTACATAAAGTTTTATATATGGAAATGTGCGCAATTTCATGTAGAATACAACTGAAAATAACTCATGCCTGTAGCCTTTATCAGTTTTGAAATATTTTCATATAAATCACGATAACTGCCAAAATTTCAAGCTTCGGTCAACTTTAACTTGACCGAAATGGTAAAAAAACGCAATTATAAGCAAAAACTCTTACATTCTAGTAATATTCAATCATGTACCTTCATTTTGCAACAAACTGGAAGTCTCTAGCACAATATTTCGATTTATGGTGAATTTCTTAAAAAAAATTTTCCTTACGTCTGCTTGTAGCGTAACTCGGCCAACATCTCAGAAATTCTTTGGTCATGTTTTCGTAATGTTTGCATCGTTTTACATTAGTCGTTACATAAACTTTTATATATGAAAATGTGTGCAATTTCATGTAGAATACAACAGAAAATAGCTCATGGTTGTAGCTTTTATCAGTTTTGAAATATTTTCATAAATCCGATAACTGCCAAAATTTCAACCTTCAGTCAACTTTAACTCGACCAAAATGGTCAAAAACGCAATTGTAACCTAAAACTCTTACATTCTAGTAATATTCAATCGTTTAACTTCATTTTGCAATAAATTGGAAGTCTCTAGCACAATATTTCGATTTATGATGAATTTTTAAAAAACATTTTCCTTACGTCTCTTGTGATAACTTTGTTAAACATCTCGAAATTATTTCGTCTCGTTGTCAATATTTGCACCGCTTTATATTAGTCATTACATAAAAGTTTTATATATGAAAATGTGCGCAATTTCATGTACAATACAACAAAAAATAACTCATGGTTGTAGCTTTTATCAGTTTTGAAATATTTCCATATAAATCACGATAAATAGAAAAATTTTGACTTTAGGTCAACTTTAACTCGACCGAAATGGTCGAAAACTGCAATTGTAAGCTAAAACACTTACAGTCTAGTAATATTCAATCAATTAGCTTCATTTTTTCAACAAACGGAAGTCTCTAGCACAATATTTCGATTCATGGTGAATTTTGGAAAAAACATTTTTATGTCCGCGCGTTAATTCATGCATCATTTTGTGATAATATTTTCTCTGTGTTGCTTTGATCGTTTAAAATTTGTTATATACCAAAATCATCGCAATTTAGTGTACAATACAACTAAAAAATTAACTCGTTAGCTTTAACCGTTTTGCTTACAGCGCGATTTGTATACAATTATATACGAGGTTTTTTCGCTGTCATATATTCCACTATTTATATATGATAATGATATTTTTTCATTTCTGATGGTTGCATACTAAACTTCAGGCAATGACAAAAAATGAGCAAAAATGAACTCTTAATCTTAAAACCTAAAGCGTGCTGTGATTTTTGAAAAAACTTTTTTCGCTTAGCGCTAACTCACGAACATGCCCGCCCGACATGCGGGAGACGTTTTTGTAAATAGGGCCGGTTAAAGGGTTAACGAATTCATTTTATCAAGTGAGCGCAACTGAACAACCTCATCTCAAGGGCATGTAAAGTTCTTGTGACAAAGACTTTGCAAATGGACATAATACTTGTATGATATTTATGTACAGAAATATAAATATAAATTTTCCATATCAATTTTACAGTTAAAAGCATGAAAACTTATAAATGTACTTCAAACATTAAACAAGCATTTTCTGCAGGGTATCATCTTTGTAAGTGCAGTAACTTTGCAAATGGGTATCACATCTTGTAAAAGTACACTTAGTGAATGTGCTGAAATTACCTTTGCATCATATTTATGCATGTACAGAAATAAAAATAATACATTTTCGATACAGATTTTACACATGAAAGCATGAAATGCATTTTCATAAGTTTTACTCATGAAAGCATGAAATGCATTTTCATAGAGATTTTACACATGAAAGCATGAAATGCATTTTCATAGAGATTTTGCACATTAAAACATGAAATGCATTTTCATACAGACTTTACACATAAAAGCATGAAATGCATTTTTCACACAGATTTTACGTAAAAGAATGAAATGCATTTTTCATACAGATTTTACACATAAAAGCATGAAAACTTGTAAATTACTTTAAAAATTAAACACCCACTTCTTCAGGGTTTCTTGAGAATTTCGTGTCTGTGAAAAAATCGCGTATGCCCATTAGTTAGGTTCCAGTGAAAAGTTCGTGCGTGTGAATTCGCGCAACTCGACTCGTGTAAGATCGAAGTATTACTGTTTAAAACTTTATGTAACGGCTAATATAAAATGGTGCAAAAATTACGACAAAATGACGAAAGAATTTCCGAGGTTTTTGGCCGAGTTACCGTGCGGACGTAAGGAAAAAGTTTTTTTTTCAAAAATTCACCACAAACCGAAATATTGTGCTAGAGACTTCCAATTTGTTGCAAAATGAAGGTAAATGATTGAATATTACTAGAATGTAAGAGTTTTAGCTTACAATTGCGTTTTTCTACCATTTCGGTCAAGTCAAAGTTGACCGAAGGTTGAAATTTTGGCACTTATCGTGATTTATTTAAAAATATTTCAAAACTTATAAAAGCTACAACCATGAGTTAGTTTTTGTTGTATTCTACATGAAATTGCGCACATTTTCATATATAAAACTGTATGTAACGGCTAACATAAAACGGTGCAAAAATTACGACAAAAGTGACGAAAGAATTTCTGAGATGCGTCGCTGATGCTCTGTAGTGCGAAAAGAAAGAAATTCGCACATGTGCGGCTCGGTAACGCTTGTAAACAAAACAACAGCGTGATTCGTGAACTCCCAGCATCCCTCAAGGCGCGTGATTTAAAATTTTTTGCAAACTAGACCTATAAGTATTTTTCCACGAATATTTAAAAAAACTTTTTGTAGTCAACGTATTTTACGTCCGCTTGGCACCCGACAGACAATTTTCGTCGACGTAAAATACGTCCAGTTGGCGTTAAAGGGTTAATGTATTTTTATACAGCAACTTCCTTACCAATTGTTACCATATTGTATTACCAAACACAAGATAAAAATGCGTAGTCTATGTGTGAACTGTATACCTATGCTAGCCCAAGTGTTACACTCAGTGTCCATTTGGAAAAGTCAAATAGGGTATTACAGCTGTATTTAAGATAAAGGTAATGGTAATGAAACTTATTTTACTTGCAGAATCCATTTATACTGTAATGTTTTATTGATATAATCATAATATGTATAAAAAACTATCGTCTTGCCATTTGTAATGTTTACATTCTCAGAATCAGCTGATTGAGCCTACTACCAAAAGAATTAGGAAAAGAATTTATTACATACTAAAAGAAATGAATGTATTTAATGGAATAATTACTTTTATTTTTGAACATAAATATAAAACAGGTATAAAAAGTAAACTAGAATACTTCATGTTAAAGTATAATCCCTAAAAATTGTAAAACATTTGTTTCCGAGTGTAAGCATACCTCAGTTCTCTCGATCTCTCTCTCTCTCTCCAAAAAAGAATATTTATCACTGTTGGAATTTCATCTCTAATTGCATTAGAAGTATTTAAAATGTGAATTTCATATGTAAGCAAGACAAATCTAAACAGGCTGTAGCAAGTTAACCCTTAAATGCCTACTGGACGTATCATACGTTGACTAAAATTGTCTGTTGGGTGCCGAGTGGACGTACTGTACATCGACTACAAAAAATTTCAACCTTCGGTCAACTTTGACTCGACCGAAATGGTCGAAAAATGCAATTGTAAGCTAAAAATCTTACATTCTAGTAATATTCAATCATTTACCTTCATTTTGCAACAAATTGGAAGTCTCTAGCACAATATTTCGATTTATGGTGAATTTTTGAAAAAAACTTTTTCCTTACATCCGTGCAGTAACTCTGCCGAAATGTTCAGAAATTCTTTCGTCATTTTGTCGTAATTTTTGCACTGTTTTATATTAGCCGTTACATAAAGTTTTATATATGAAAATGTGCGCAATTTCATGTAAAATACAGCAAAATACAACCCATGGTTGTAGCTTTTATCAGTTTGGAAATATTTTCATATAAATCACGATAACTGCCAAAATTTCAACCTTCAGTCAACTTTGACTCGACCGAAATGGTAAAAAAACGCAATTGTAAGCTAAAAATCTTAATTCTAGTAATATTTAATCATTTACCTTCATTTTCAAACAAATAGGAAGTCTTTAGCACAATATTTCGATTTATGGTGAATTTTTTAAAAAACTTTTTCCTTATGTCCGTGCCAGAAATTCTTTCGTCACGTCGTAATGTTTGCACCGTTTAAATTAGTCGTTACATAAAGTTTTATATATGGAAATGTGCGCAATTTCATGTAGAATACAACAGAAAATAACTCATGGTTGTAGCTTTTATCAGTTTTGAAATATTTTCATATAAATCACGATAAATGCCAAAATTTCAACCTTCTGTCAACTTTAACTCGACCAAAATGGTAAAAAAACGCAATTGTAAGCTAAAACTCTTACATTCTAGTAATATTCAATCATGTACCTTCATTTTGCAACAAACTGGAAGTCCCTAGCACAATATTTCGATGTATGGTGAATTTCTGAAAAAAAAACTTTTTCCTTACGTCTGCGCGCGGTAACTCAGCCGAACATCTCAGAAATTCTTTCGTCACGTCGTAATGTTTGCATCGTTTTACATTAGTCATTACATAAACTTTTATATATGAAAATGTGCGCAATTTCATGTAGAATATAACAAAAAATAACTCATGGTTGTAGCTTTTATCAGTTTTGAAATATTTTCACATAAATCACGATAACTGCCAAAATTTCAACCTTTGGTCAACTTTAACTCGACCGAAATGGTCGAAAAACGCAATTGTAAGCTAAAACTCTTACATTCAAGTAATATTCAATCATTTACCTTCATTTTGTAATAAATTGGAAGCCTCTAGCACAATATTTCAATTTATGGTGAATTTTTGAAAAAAACATTTTCCTTACGTCCGCGCGGTAACTCGGCCGAACATTTCAGAAATTCTTTCGTCACGTTGTCGTAATGTTTGCACCGTTTTATATTAGTCGTTACATAAAGTTTTATATATGAAAATGTGCGCAATTTCATGTAGAATACAACAGACAATAACTCATGGTTGTAGCTTTTATCAGTTTTGAAATATTTTCATATAAATCATGATAAATAGAAAAAATTTGACTTTCGGTCAACTTTAACTCGACCGAAATGGTCGAAAACTGCAATTGTAAGCTAAAACACTTACAGTCTAGTAATATTCAATCAATTAGCTTCATTTTCAACAAACAGGAAGTCTCTAGCACAATATTTTGATTTATGGTGAATTTTGAAAAAACATTTTTTTACGTCCAGCGTGTTCACAATTCATGCATCATTTTGTGGTAATATTTTCTCTGTGTTGCTTTGATCGTTTACAATTTGTTATATACCAAAATCATCGCAATTTAGTGTACAATACAAAGAAAAATAATAACCCGTTAGCTTTAACCGTTTTGCTCACAGCGATTTGTATAAAATTATATATGAAATTTTTTTGCTGTCATATATTTCAATATTTATATATGATAATGATATTTTTTCATTTCTGATGGTTGCATACTAAACTTCAGGCAATGACAAAAAAGGAGCCAAAAATGAACTCTTAATCTTAAAAACTAAGCGTGCTGTGATTTTTGAAAAAACTTTTTCCCTTGGCACTAACTCCCGAATACATGGCATCTGGGAGACGTTTTGTAAATAGAGGCTCGGCGTTAAAGGTTAACTAACAGCATGGAATAAGTGTGTGCATATGTGCGTAGACTGTCACGATTACTTTTATCTGTTGGTTTGTAAAACTAAAAAAAATGAGAAAATACGGTAAAAATATAAACAAGAATACTGTAGCATAAAATGTAAACAAAACTGTAAGAGTGTGTATGTTCCTGTACTGTATTTGACTTTAATGGAAACATAACTCTCTCTCTCTCTCTCTCTCTCTCTCTCTCTCTCTCTCTCTCTCTCTCTCTCTCTCTCTCTCTCTCTCTCTCTCTCTCTCAGGTGTTACATTCATAGTATCCATTTGCAAAAGTGAAATAGCTATTACAGCTGTATTGAAGATAAAGGTAATGGTAATGAAACTGTTATTCTATGTACAGAATCCATTTATACTGTATTATCTCTTATATTAATTTTCTTGGCTACCTTTCTGCATGTGTGTCCCCCTCCCCCTTCTGTTATATTAATTTCCTTGACTGCCTCTCTGTGTGTGTCCCTCCCCTCCCCCTTCCTCCTACTTTCCCCATTCTTCTCCCACACCCCTCCCCTTCCCTTCCCCCTTCCCTGTCCCTCCCTAGTCCCCTCCCTTTCCCTTCCCCATCCCCTCCCCTTCCACATCCCCTTCCCTCTCCTTCCATATCCCCTCCCCTCTCCTCCCTTCCCTCTTTTCCCATTCCCCTCCTTCCTTCCTCTCCTTCCCCAACTCCTCCCTCTCCCCCTCCCCATCCCTCCCCCCCAGCATTTCCCATCCCTCTTCCTCCCTCCCCTTCCTCCTCCTTTCCCCAGTCTTCTCTCCACCCCCCCCTCCTTTCCCCCTTCCCTCCTTTCTCTTTCCTTCCTTCCCCTTCCCCCCTCCCCTCCCCTCTCCTTCCACACCCTCCCCTCCCCTTCCCTTCTTTTCCCATTCCCCTCCCCTTCCTTCCTCTCCTTCCTAACTCCTCCCCCTCCCCTCCCATCATTTTCCATCCCTCTTCCCTCCCCTCCCCTCCTCCTTTCCCATCCCTCTTCCCTCCCCTCCCCTCCTCCTTTCCCATCCTCTTCCCTCCCCCTCCCCTTCCTTCTTCCCTTTTCCATATTTTATGATGAAATAAAACGTGTTTAGATTGAATATTTTTAACAAAATGTTTATAGATTTGTATGGATATTTTTTTTTTATAAAAGTAATGCACAGGTTTTCAAACCAAAGTATAACT
The DNA here is from genome assembly GCF_040412425.1 of Macrobrachium rosenbergii. NCBI lineage: Eukaryota > Metazoa > Arthropoda > Malacostraca > Decapoda > Palaemonidae > Macrobrachium > Macrobrachium rosenbergii. The sequence goes on from NC_089747.1 coordinate 26,670,400, forward strand.
TCCTTGACCTTTAGAATTTGTGAAGTGTTTAATTAACCTGATGTGGTAACTATGAACCACCTTCATTATGAGGATCACAGTAAATACTACTCCTGTCATACAACTGGTGTCTTTAAGATTTAAAAAGACGTTATAATCCAGTGGGCGTTTCTCTAGGAGGTGGAAGGAATGATTCTGAAGACAGTTTCTGGATTTCTTCCATGAAGGGAAGCGGATCCAACAGGATCCAGATTTATAAGCTGAAGGCAGCTTCACAGGATCCTGGAGTCTTTAGGTGTTATAATCCAATGGGCATTTCTCCAGCAATGCTTCAGGAGCTGAAGACTGCTTCAAAGTATCCTGGATTTGTGAAGACGTCTTTCAAGAATAATATTTTAATAACTGTCCAGAAATTTTCAACATTTAAGTGACCCAACAATATATAATAAAGCATTTTTGGCTGAGCTTTGTTATTTTCATTTCGAAATGGACTCGGTGGATAATTCTAGAACAACAGCAGGCACTACTGGTGATGGTTTGGAACCGCCAGTGGCATCAGCATTGGTTCAAAACCCATCAACAGTTGCTCCTGTACCTACACCAAGATATGGTCAGTTGTTTGTATATGACCGGAAGGTAAATGGGCTGGTGCTGCCCATAGATTTTTGCTGACTATTATTAGTTGGGTTAATCTAGCTTTGGGTATGGGTATGGTACAGATGTGGGTATGAGAATGGTATGGTATGGGTATGGAATGTATTTGAGTATGGTTATGGATATAGGTATGGGTATGGTAGGGATATGGGTATGGGTATGGTTATTGGTACAAGTATGAGTATGGATATAGGTATTAGTATGGTACAGATATGGATATGGGTACTGGTATTGGTATGGTATGGGTATGATACAGATATGGGTATGGTACAGACATGGGTATGATACAGATACAGGTATGGGTATGGTATGGATATGGGAACTAGCAAATGTGAGCGATAGCGAGCATCTGCTAGTTGTATTGATATATTATCATCGTAATACAGTAATCCTTCACTTATCGGGATTAATAGAGCAAAGGGTACGGATATGAGCATATCCGAATAATGGCTAGTAAAAAAAATCAGGGTTGTTGAGGGGCAATTCTGTACCCTTCCTCACCTAATCTTGTCAATACCACATAACTGTAAACACTTAGTATGCTTATAAACAACCACATTACACTTTAAACTGACCTCAGCTCTCTCTCTCTCTCTCTCTCTCTCTCTCTCTCTCTCTCTCTCTCTCTCTCTTGTAGCCTATACACAGGATTGCATTCATATTTTGGTTTGAAAAATAATGAGAAAATGCAGAAAAAATGTAAGCGAGAATACTGTAGCATAAAACAGATAAAAAAGTAAAGGAGTGTGTTACTGTACTGTGATTCAAACATACCTTGGTTATTTTCTCTCTCTCTCTATACCATATCTCAGTATTGTATATATCCTTTAATAAAATGGTGGCAAGCCATCCGAACCCCCACCATGTAAACTTATTAAGGCCTCCCCACCCCCCAAAACCCTTTCCTGGTCACTCCAAGTATTGGCAGTGTTACCAACATTTTCTTGAGGCTGCGCAGCACTGCAAACCATTGGAGGGCGGTTTTTCAAATTTTTAAAAATTTTTATATGTAGGCAATCCCTGGTTAATGACAGGTTCTATTCCCACCCGAGCGCTGACAACTGAAAATTGTTGTTAACCAGAACATTACAATAATTGTGGTAATAAATGGCATTTATAATGCTGTAAGCACCAATTAGTTCCAATAAACCACTTACCTACGCTGATAAACCACTTACCTGTACCGGAAATCGCTTAGTGATGCCAATAAACTGAATACCGACACCATTAAAACCTACTCACACCGATAAACTGCCTACCAACGCCGATAAACCACTCACCATTGCCGAAAATCACTTACCAGCTCCGAAAATCTGGCTAACGACGTTGTTAGCCAAGCGTCGTAAAACAGAAACGCCATTAACCGATGCAGGGACTGCCCATATCATATATCTTTGGGGCTTGATCTTTGGTCTGGGTGTGTCAGATAATGTTGATTGTCTTGGTTAATGATGATCCGGATAATTGAGCGATTACTGTACAAGTGTTATGTTTGTTGGCCTGGGAAACGAGATTGTTCTGTATGTCGATGATGCAACACTTTTGGGTGTAGTAAAGTCTCCGCTTATGAGAAATGGTGTACAGTTAACCCCCAGTGTTCGCAGGGGATAGGTACCACAAACCCCTGCAACTAGCTAAAATCCTTGAATACTTGACACCCCCACCTAAAATACCTTATAACTGCATATTTAAATAGGTCAAATACCAAAGACTACCTGTAAAAACATATATAACTGCCTATTTAATAGTTCAGACACCAATTGTATACCTTAAACTATCGTCCTAAAACATTTCAATGTCATCCTACAACATTATCCTTAAAAATATATAGCTTACAGCTAACTGTGAAAGCTAAACTCCATTCCCCCCTACATTCAATCAGAGCCATTTTTTTCACATAACAGGGGAAACACTAGGAATTCACAAGTTCAGTATGTACTTAAATACATTGAAAAAAAATTACATTTTATGATATTTTTCTGTTTTTTAATATTAATATCTGAAAATTAGTAAATCATGTTTTTATAAAAAAAAAATATATTTAATCATGAAAATAACGTCAAAATACACTACATTCAATCAGTCATTTTCTCAGAGTATTGAGGCTGTCCCATTTTCTTTTTTTGCAGAACAGGGGAAACTCTAGAATTCACAACTTCAGTACAATACAGTATGGATTAAAATACATAAAATAAAATACATTTTATGATATGGTGCAATGTATACTTTAATATTAATATCTGAAAATTAGTAAATTGTGTTTTTATCATAAAAATTGTATTTAGTCATGCAAATAACGTCAAAATACACTACATTCAGCGGCCATTTTCTCTCATAGAGTCTTGAGGCTATTCCATTTTTTTACAGAACAGGATAAACACGAATTCACAACCTCAGCACATTAAATACATTTTATGATATTATGCCATATTTACTCTAATATAAATATCTGAAAATTAGTAAATCATGCTTTTATCGTAAAAAAGGGATTTTGACGAAGGAAAAATCTATTTCTGGAGAGGGGCCCGTGTCACCCAGTGAAAAAGTCCATTCAGCACTTATTTCTAGGTAATTCCGTTGCTAGATACCAGAGAAAAGCTAAATGAAACGCTGGAGTTACTACCCCCCGAGCGAGCTCTATTAGATGGATTCGTGTATGGAAAAGGGTGAACGATAAAAACACGGAACCCTGTCCTACAGAGATTCCCAAAGTCAAAAGTCCCACCGAGAGGTGCTACAAACCACATGCCACTCTCTTGGATTGTACATAAGGATCGCTAGCCAGCATTCCATGAAAGCACCACCCCACTAGAATGATGTTTACTATGGGAGGGAGACAACATAAAATAGGGTGGGTCACGGGTGACACAGTCCCCTCTCAGAAATAGATTTTTCCTTCGTCAAAATCCCTTTTCTGGATCGGGTCCCGTGTCAGCCGGTGAAAAAATAACTGAGAAATAAATATCATTCTTATGCTGTAAGAGACAAGGAAATGTTAGGGGAACAGAAGACCATAAGTCCACCGAACAGGTTTAATTGCTAGCAATAATTACAAGTAATGTACAAATGGAACTGGTGGGAGCTTAAAATTAACATGACAATGTATAAAATATACTTAAACAAAACAATTATACAAAATTTGTAAAACTTATAAAATAAATGTGTCACTCAGACAAATATACAGATAACACGGTCAGGGGACAAGAACAAGGTATGCCTGACTGGGATGAATGTAAGGGAATAATTGAGGCAGTGGAGGAAGAACTGACTAGGAATCAGAAAGGGTTCTAGAGGGAGGGACAACATTCCCTGCCACTACTGTTGAGAATTTAAGGGCTTCTAAAGATTTCAAATAATGACGTTTTGAAAACTAAGGAGACTTCAACCAGTGTACTTAGTAAGATCCATGAAATTCATGTAATGGAAGTAGTTAATGGAGGTGGCCACAGCTCTAATATCATGAACTCTTGGGACTGAATCAGGATTAGCTTGTTTGATGAAGTGCAAGATCTGTTGTCTAATAGCAGACATAGAATATTACCCCCTTCTCTGATAAAGAGAGGCCCAGATGAGATGTGAGAGGACCTGTCTAGATAAGCCTTCAATGTATGAACTGGACATAGGGACAGGTCTTGAGGAGGAGGGGAATTTTCCAAGGCGACCACCTATTTTGCGGATCTTCATTTTTCGCTAGGAACTTAGGGTGAGGAATCAGCAAAACCTCCTGATGGTAGGAAGTCAACATGGTTGGTTTCCCTAGAGAGTGCAGACAGCTCTGAAATTCTAGCACCCGAAGCTAGGCTGACTAAAAACAACGTTTTTCTCAACAAGGAAAGGTAGGAACAAGACTGATTGTCGATATCTGATGCTAATTTTAACACGTCATTCAAAAACCAGGAAACCGTGTGTGGACGGATTACTGGTCTCAGCCGTGCACAGGCCTTAGGGATGGAAGAAAAGTAAGGATCTGTGAGGTCGATTTTGAAACCGCACAAAAATACTTTCCGTAAAAAACGACTTGACTGTAGTAACAGTACTTGAGGCTAAACCTTTCTCAAACAGTGACCTAAAAAGGAGTTGCCAAATTTGTAGTCATTACTGTAGCTTTAGATTCCTTCAAAAAGAGTGCTAGCTTCTTAACTGCTGAGTCATACTGCCGGAGAGTAGAGACCAACATCTGATTCTAAGAACACGGTATTAACAGGATCAACATTAGCATCCCTCTGAGCCACAAATTTCATAAAGTCCATAAAGCCAGGGCACCTTGAATTCTTGAGGAAGCTGACACAGTCTGAGTTTGTACTACCTGTGTCAGTTTTGGACTGGGGATTTGGACGCGTGGTTTTCAGTTCCAGCAGAAGTGGAAACCAGTTGCTCTTCGGCCAGTAGGGAGCCACTAGAAACTATGACCCTTGATGTCTGAGCTTGTGAAGGACCTTTAACAACAAGTTTACCGGAGGGAACAGATAAATCTTCTTCCACCTGTTCAATCCAATGACATTGCGTCCGTGGAGAGCTTGAGGGTCCAGGTTGGGAGCCACATAACAAGGAGTTTGTTGTTGAACTTGGTTGCAAACAAATCTACCTCCAGGCCCGAACAGTCGCAGATCCAACTGAAAGAGTCCTGTCTAGGGACCACTCCGACTCTAGAAGTCGTCCTTTGATAGGGAATCCATTGCGACATTCGGACCCCTGCAGATGAGTGGCAGACAGGTGCCCACTTGTGCTTGCTCGCCAGGGAGAAAAGTGCAATCATTACCTGGTTGATCCAGCTGGATTTCAGACCCCTGTTTATGCAGTGGACTATTGTGGCGCTGTCCAGAACCAGCCTTATATGAATCTTCTTGGGAGGAAGGCTTCTTCAAGGTAAGGAAGACCGCCATGGCCTCCAGAACATTTATATGGAACTGGCGGAACATGGTGGACCAAGTTCCTTGCACTTCTTGGTGTTGAGAATAACCTCCCACCCGCTCAGGAGGCGTCTGTGGATAACCAACGCCGGAGGAGGAAACTGGAGAGGAACTGATTTGGATAGGCTTTTGACTGTTGACCAAGGCCGGAGTCTCTTCTTCAAGATGGGAGGAATCAGAGACACCTTGTCTCTGAGCCTGACATTTGCTCGACTCCACCATACTCTGTTATATCTTTCAGTTTTGTCTTCAGCAACAGATCTGTCACTGAAGCGAACTGAAGAGAGCCTAAGACTCTTTCTTGGGCTCGTCGAGAGGCTCGTTTGTTCTTGAGAAACTGCCTGGTTGCTCTGGCTATCTCTTTCCTCTAGGTTGGTGGAAGAGAGAGCCTGTGAGAATTCAGGTCCCACTGGATTCCTAGCCACTGAAAACGACTGCTCGGAACCAGGCGGGACTTCTCCCTGTTTACACGGAAGCCCAGAGATTCCAGAAAGCTGACCACAATGGTTGTAACCCTCCGGCACTCGTCGGCGCTGGATGCCCAGATGATCCAGTCGTCTGAGATACGCCGACCAAGCGCAATCCCTTGAGACCGGGTTGTTGCACGACCGTGTCTGTCAACTGGTGAAAATCCTTGGGAGCTACGTTGAGGCCGAAAGGCATCACCTTGAAAGAGTATGCCTGCCTTCCGAGCCTGAACCCCAGAAGGGGAGAACCTTCTTGCAACCGGGACGTGATAATAGGCGTCGGAAAGATCTGTAGAGGTGGTTACGGCTCAATGGGGCAGTAGGGTCCGAACTTGGGAGACTGTAAGCATCCGAAACTTGTCGCATAGAATATAGGAATTCAGACGACAAGTCCAGAATTACTCTCCGCTTGTGTCGGAACCCTTCTTAGGAACACTGAAGAGCCTGCCTTGGAACTTCAGAGTCCTCACTTTTCTTATGGCCTGCTTCTGTAACAGATCCTTCACGAAGTCCTCGAGATCCTTGGTCGGTGACTGGTAAAACCTGACTGGTGGAGGACCGTCGATCAACTCCACCCCAGGCCCTTGGAAAGTATCTCTGGGCCCAGGGACAGAAGGCCCACGGGCCAGAAAATGGTACAGCCTCCCGCCCACTGGAGGTATGTCATTGGTCGGTGTTTGTTTCCTTCCTCTGGAGCCTCGACTTCCTCTGTTCCTGGGAGAGGGCGGGGCTCCCCTACCTCTAAAATAGCTGCCATGGGGCTTGTTGCCTCTGGTTGACTGCCCAGAGCGAAAATTTCCCCTGGCTTTCATGAAGCATTGAAAGCCGGGGAGGAGACGTAGGAGGGGGCAGCAAGAGACTGATGTGCCGGCTGAACCAGAACATACTGAGGCGGAGGCTGGGAGGAAGAGGTTGATGGTTGCCCATGCAAAGGAACCTGGACAGCGTGAACAAATGACTGAGCCGGGAGGCGTTTGAATTTCTTAAATTTCTTGCCGGACTTTGGGGATGGTCCGGCAAGATCTGACTGCTTCCGTTTATAGGGCAAACCCCAACGAGAACAGAGACTCTGATTGACCCTAGCAGCCTCAGATAAGACTGCGTCAACTTCTTCTTGGGGGAAAAGATTAGCTCCCCAGATGGAACTTTCAAAAGCCTATTTGGTTCATGACGTACTGTGGCTGCGAAAAGATATGCTTCGGCAGTTCAACCGAGCTGTTATAAAGTCAAACAGGTCTTGTTGAAAAACTCGCCAAGAGAGATTTCGCCAAGACCTGGAACAAAGAATCTTCCCTGTACACCAAAGAAGTTGCTTCTGCCAAAGTCAGGAGTTCAAGGACCTGGCAGCCTATCCTTACTTTCAGCTTCCTCCTTCAGGAGCGACTCCGAGATCTTAGGAGCTGCTCACTGAACAGGTCAGAAGCGCAGTCTGGGTCGAGACGAGACACCGTAAACGTATTTGGGGCTCCCTTCCAAAACTCGGTGCCCCCGGGAAAGACGAGAGATGTTGGGTCCGTCTCCCGGAGATGAGGTAGAGGTTTACCTTCTAAGCAAGCTTGACTGGTCAGAGAGGCCACTTTCGAAGTACAAGGAGGAAGGAGAATGTCACTTAAGGTGAACATAGTGAACACTCCTTTAGCTGGTGTGAGCCTAGTGTTCTCCGCTTGCCACTCCGTAAGCGTCCTCATCAAAGACGTTTGGGCTTGATCCCTAGGATAGATGACGGTTTCCTTAGGGACCTTATCAAACCTATTCCAAACCTCCTCCTTCAGCCTGGCAAAACCTGTGAAAGGAGATTTCAGATCCGGAGGATGGAATTCTAATTCCTCCAGTCTCCTTGTGCCCAAACCCTCTATGGTAAGAGTACCTTCGTGCTCGGGAGCATAAAGGGCAAGACGCCAAGGATTCCCCAGGTCGAAGGGGGGTGAGAGTGGAGGGGTCAGGAACAGAATGGGATTTGGCGCGAGGCCCGTTATTGGCAAGTCCTTGGATTAATTCCTGTTGAGAATCCACCTTTTCCGTAAGAGATTGCACCGATTCAGAAATTCCAGAAAGCCTGTTATCGACTCTTGCGTCGATCCTCTCCAGAAGAAGCTCGACGAAAGAGTCTGTATTAAAGGTAGGAGTGGGGGGAACCACCTTCCGCGACTTGGACCCTGCTTGCTTCCTGGAAGGGGAGGCCGCACTCATTGACGGCACGGGGCTTGCCGCCCGTGACGCCGTCGAGGGAACCTCGGACCGAACTGCATGAGATTTCAAAGTCTTTTTCCTTACAGACTTTACCTTAGGGACGGTAGACCTAGAACCGTCCACAAGGTAAGGGGATTTAGCGAAACCTTTAAAGGAGGAAACGGTAGAAGAAGGAGAGCTAAACAGGGAAGAACCTGCCTCACTTCCCCCTTTACCTGCTTGATGCTCCGGGACAATGTTCAAAGATTCAAGGCCGAGATCAAGATCCGCAACGTCTTCGGAAACTGCTTTGCTTAAGGCCGAACTGTCTGGAGAGGGCTGGGTCAACTCCCGGATCCCGGCAATCAAAGGAGCAGCAACATCGTCAGCAACCGATGCTGTGATCCAGGCGCCGGGAAAAAGGACATTACAGATGTCCTTTGAGAGTATGTAGGGGTTTCCTGCCCCTACATTACGTCCGAAGCTGCTGTCCCAGACTTTAAGGGCCTGGAGCGAAGCATCACGAGACTTGCGGTCAGCCTGCCGGAAGAATAACATTATTGCGGTTTACCGAAGGGGAGAAAATTGGTAAATCATATAAGATACAGTTTGGCTGAAAAATGAAAGATGCATGACAAACCTACCGAATCATCGATAGATTGCTCGTAAAGAGCGTAGCAAACATCACAGCCGTCAGGGTGCCAAACTATTAGTTCTCCTACGTGGACCGCACACCCGGAGTGGGATCTACAGACTTCGTGGCCGCTGGCCTGATGCAGGGCTGCAGAGCACCCCTGTTCTTGGCAGCGCACCACCTGTAAGAGTATGAGATTATGAGTACACCATGAAAGGCGCCGGAGTAGTGTGCCGAAGCAGCACATTAGTATAATAAAACCGTGAAACCTGCCGGAATGAACCGGAAGGAAACCGGACTAAAATAAAATCTCATACATAAATCAAATAATAAAAACATAACAAACACACCGGAACTAGCCGGAGTAACATGCCTTAAAAGTATGTGACGGATACAAAACATAATGGGAAGGTTAAAAACTGTCCGGAGTAGGCGCATTCCCGGCAACGAGAGAATAAAATTCTGGGACTAGCGATAACGGTGGGTATGTGACCGGTAAACACTAGAGCCACCGGAGCGGGAAGCAAGGAATGCGCCCCGGATAACAGCATAGCGGACAGTAGTTAGCTAATAGAAGGGAAACATCAAAGGCCCGGAAACGAAGACAGGTGGAAAACACTAACCGGCCGCGAAAGTACATCCAAACCAGAGTGTCGTCTAATAAGAAGACACACCGGAGGAAAACAGGCCTGACGCAAGGAAGGGAGGGATGAACAGACCAGGAGGAAGAACCGTAAAGAAGCGACCAGAGAGTGGGATCGCACTCCCCGGGCGCTCACGGGCCCTCATGTCCACTCGCTAGCTGAGATGGCTACCTGGCTAACGCGAGAGAAGCAGGAGAGGGGGAGAGAGGAACAACCTCCATGGTCAGGGGGAGGGGGGCAAAGAAGGCCAAAAGATGGTGAACGGGAGAGGGGGTAGCACCCCCGGACACCAACAGCCCCTGGAGGGGTGATGCCTGGTAAGGTCAGAGACTGAAACACGGGCAGGCCAAACAATGCAGAGGAAGGGGACACAGGCTATAGGCTCAAAAGGATATTAAATGCTCCCAAGCCTTGATAAGTTAACTAGATTGAAAACGAATCAAGGGGAGAGAGAGCAGGGAGGGAGGGGGGGGTATGGGTGTGTCGATATAACCAGAAGCTGGAAGCCGACCATAAGGTATGACAGAACTAGGGTAGGCTACGCGACATCCCTCGCTATTCCAGCTTAACCCAAGAGGCTTATTAGCCTACGCAAAAAGCCGAAACAGGGAGAGGGAAAACGTATGTTGAAAAAACCCCAGCCAAAACTTATGGAGAGTGCCAGACGAGCAAAAAACACACAAAAACACATTAATGGTCGTGCGTACGTGTACGTACGACCGCCCACCCCCCCCTTTTCCCATAGAAAAGGGGGCTATAGCCTAACGCCTAAGATAAACTAGGATGGGGAAAAACTAAAGCTAACAACCAACCCATGATAAATGGATAAATAAACAAATAATAGTCATATATAAGAGGAGGACCAGACCCAACACGATGTGGACGTGAAGGGAAATGGCCGCCCTCCGACAACAAGAAATATCCATAAAAATCAATATATATCAAATGCATCCGAACACAAGGGTAAAAATTAAACAAATAATCTTAATCGTACCAATGAAAATAAGATTCCCAGAAGCCAAGAGAAGTGAGGGGCAAAAATAAGGCATGATATGGAATTGATAAGAAGCGAATAGGCCCGAGGGGGAAGCTCGTGGCCTAAACGACAGAACCTCACTTCCCGAAGCAAAGGGACACAGAATAAATTAAAACAATCAAATTCACTTAAAGTAGGCATCACGAAAAGGAAATACATCCCCAACATGAAAAGTAACAGTGAAAAATGATAAAAAACAAGGCGACCCAAAACCGAGGGAGGTCACGTGAGGCCGCGAGAGGAGAGCGAGGCGGGCGTTATAAATCCCTCTAATTATTAAACTAAAGGGAAATATGAAGCCTCAACCGCCTCAAACAACAACCAAACACTGGTACTCAACCTTGATGGAGAAGAACCTTGTGAGGATGCCATAAAAGCGCAAAAAAGGCACAAATAAGGAGCACAACGAAATCACGTGCGAACAGAAGTGCTTGCTAAAATGGAATGCGGCTAGTGATGCTTTATGTACAATCCGCGAGTGGTGCATGGGTTTGTAGCAGCACCTCTCGGTGGGACTTTTGACTTTGGGAATCTCTGTAGGACAGGGTTCCGTGTTTTTATCGTTCACCCTTTTCCATACACGACTCCATCTAATGGAGCTCGCTCTGGGTGTAGTAACCCCAGCGTTTCATTTAGCTTTTCTCTGGTATCTAGCAATGGAATTACCTAGAAATAAGTGCTGAATGGACTTTTTCACCGGCTGACACGGGACCCGATCCAGAAATGTATTTAGTCATGAAAATAACATCAAAACACACTAATTAGTGAATATTTTTTGACGAAAAAGTCTGCGAATTGCCAAATTTTTCGAGAAATAATTTGGGTTTAAGTTCCGCAGAAAAATCTGCAAATCGGTGAAACTGTGAACTGCAAGACCACGAATATCGGGGGTTGACTGTAATCAGTGGCATATGAGGCTGAACTCCAGTAAAAGAAAAACACTATGGATTAGCAGATCTTGTACAGATTTTCCACCCCATCCTCTCCTTCAGGTGGATGGGACTCAGCAGAATGAGTCTGAAGCTTTAACTATTCTAGGTGTAACTTTTGACTCACATCTTACTTTTGAGAAACAGTTAATGAAAGTTTCAGCAAATGCCGCATGAAAGTTAGGTATTGTTCATAAGGCCTCATATATTTATAACAATGATAAAATCAGTGCAACCTGTTTTAGGTCATTTGTCCTTCCTTTACTAGAATACTGTTCTCTAGCGTGGATGTCTGCTTCTGCCAGAGATTTATCCCTTTTAGATAGAGTGGTTTGTGGTGGTAGATTTCTGTTTCCTAATACAGTATTAGCAATTATGACTTAGACTATCGACGGATGGTCTCTTGTTTATCAATTTTTCTTAAATTGTATTTTAACAGGGATTCTTTCACATTCACAATTGTTCCCTGATCCCCTTTTCATGTCAAGAGCAACCATATACGCTGAACAGCAGCACCAGTACGCAGTAAATGTGCCTCGTTGTCGAACTTCTCGGTTCCAGAGGTCCTTTATTCCTCACACCATTGGACTGTGAAACAGCCTCCCAGAGGATGTTGTGCAACTGGAACTTCAGAAGTTCAAGCAAAGATGCAATGCATTACAGTGAACCCCCCGTATTCGCGGGGGGATGCGTCCCACCCCCCTGCAAATAGCTAAAGTCCGCGAATACTTAAAACCCCGCTAAAAACACTTAGAATTGCCCATTTTGGTAGTTTAAACACAGAAAAACCCTGTAAAAATGCATATACCCAAGTATTTTAATAGTTTTATCACAAAAAGTGCATTTATTCATGAAAATTATATGAAAATACAGTAATTAGTGAATATTTCTCAGTGAAAAATACCGCGAATGGGCAAATTTTCCGCAAATAATGGCTAGATATGTTCCACAGAGAAACCTGCGAATGTGTGAGTCCGCGAATCATGAGAATGCGAATACGGGGGGTTTACTGTACTACCCAAATAAGATTCTCCTTCTACAGTATCCAAATAATTTACATTTTTATAAATACATTTTTATTTATCTATTTATTTGTTAACCCTTAAACGCCGACTGGACGTATCATACGTCGACTAAAATTGTCTGTTGGGTGCCGAGTGGACGTACCGTACGTCGACTACAAAAAATTTCAACCTTCGGTCAACTTTGACTCGACCAAAATGGTCGAAAAACGCAGTTGTAAGCTAAAACTCTTACATTCTAGTAATATTCAATCATTTACCTTCATTTTGCAACAAATTGGAAGTCTAGCACAATATTCCGATTTATGGTGAATTTTTTAAAAAAACTTTTTCCTTACGCCCGCGCAGTAACTTGGCCGAAAATTTCAGAAATTCTTTCGTCATTTTGTCATAAGTTTTGTACTGTTTTATATTAGCCGTTACATAAAGTTTTATATGTGAAAATGTGGGCAATTTCATGTAAAATACAGCAAAATACAACCCATGGTTGTAGCTTTTATCAGTTTGGAAATATTTCCATATAAACCACGATAACTGCCAAAATTTCAACCTTCGGTCAACTTTGACTCGACCAAAATGGTAAAAAAACGCAATTGCAAGCTAAAACTCTAACATTCTAGTAATATTCAATCATTTACCTTCATTTTGCAACAAATTGGAAGTCTCTAGCACAATATTTCGATTTATGGTGAATTTTTAAAAAACTTTTTCCTTACGTCCGCGTCAGAAATTCTTTCGTCACGTTGTCGTAATGTTTGCACCGTTTTATATTAGTCATTACATAAAGTTTTATATATGGAAATGTGCGCAATTTCATGTAGAATATAACAGAAAATAACTCATGGTTGTAGCTTTTATCAGTTTTGAAATATTTTCATATAAATCACGATAACTGCCAAAATTTCAACCTTCTGTCAACTTTAACTCGACCGAAATGGTAAAAAAACGCAATTATAAGCTAAAACTCTTACATTCTAGTAATATTTAATCATGTACCTTCATTTTGCAACAAACTGGAAGTCTCTAGCACAATATTTCGATTTATGGTGAATTTCTGAAAAAAAAAAACGTTTTTCCTTACGTCTGTGCACGGAAACTCGGCCGAACATCTCAGAAATTCTTTCGTCACGTTGTCGTAATGTTTGCATCGTTTTACATTAGTCGTTACATAAACTTTTATATATGAAAATGTGTGCAATTTCATGTAGAATACAACAGAAAATAGCTCATGGTTGTAGCTTTTATCAGTTTTTCACATAAATCACGATAACTGCCAAAATTTCAACCTTCGGTCAACTTCAACTCGAATGAAATGGTCATAAAATGCAATTGTAAGCTAAAACTCTTACATTCTAGTAATATTCAATCATTTACCTTCATTTTGCAATAAATTGGAAGTCTCTAGCACAATATTTTGATTTATGGTGAATTTTTGAAAAAAACATTTTCCTTACGTCCGCGCGGTAACTCGGCCGAACATCTCAGAAATTCTTTCGTCACGTTGTTGTAATGTTTGCACTGTTTTATATTAGTCGTTACATAAACTTTTATATATGAAAATGTGCGCAATTTCATGTACAATACAACAGAAAATAACACATGGTTGTAGCTTTTATCAGTTTTGAAATATTTTCATATAAATCACGATAAATAGAAAAAATTCGACTTTTGGTCAACTTTAACTCGACCGAAATGGTCGAAAAGTGCAATTGTAATCTAAAACACTTACAGTCTAGTAATATTCAATCAATTAGCTTCATTTTTCAACAAACGGGAAGTCTCTAGCACAATATTTTGATTTATGGTGAATTTTTGAAAAAAACATTTTTTTACGTCCGCTCGTTACGAATTCATGCATCATTTTGTGATAATATTTTCTCTGTGTTGCTTTGATCGTTTTACAATTTGTTATATACAAAAATCATCGCAATTTAGTGTACAATACAAAGAAAAAAAAAATAACCCGTTAGCTTTAACCGTTTTGCTCACAGCACGATTTGTATAAAATTATATATGAAAATTTATTTTTGCGCTGTCATATATTTCAATATTTATATATGATAATGATATTTTTTGTCATTTCTGATGGTTGCATACTAAACTTCAGGCAATGAGAAAAAAAGGAGCCAAAAATGAACTATTAATCTTAAAAACTAAGCGTGCTGTGATTTTTTGAAAAAAACTTTTTTTCCGCTTCGGCGCTAACTCCCAAATGCTGTCGGCATACGGGAGACGTTTTTGTAAATAGAGGCTCGGCGTTTAAGGGTTAATTTATCTGTTTTCCTAATAACTGGTCTCCTCTTTCTGTATTTCCCTTTACCTTCTGTTATTTCTTTTGAATGAACACAATATTCTTTGGAAGCTTGAATTTTAAGTCAGTGGCCCCTGTGATCCTGTTCCATATGAATGGGGTTCATCTTCTGAATAATAATGATAATAATGAAAGAAATTGCTGCATCAGCTGCATTGATCTTGTATAGAGTCTTCTCAATTTTCCTTATAACAGTTTTCTCTCTGTTACTACAAATGGTGAGTAACGTGCCAATGTGATTCATCAGGAGTTAAATTTCCAGTGATTCCGTATACTGTATTCTATTAAGAGTAAGTCAAATGTGGTGAGCATAGCCCGTAGGGTTTTTTTTACATGTAGA
Organism: Macrobrachium rosenbergii; assembly: GCF_040412425.1. Lineage (NCBI taxonomy): Eukaryota > Metazoa > Arthropoda > Malacostraca > Decapoda > Palaemonidae > Macrobrachium > Macrobrachium rosenbergii. The sequence goes on from NC_089747.1 coordinate 26,685,495, forward strand.
GGTAAATGTATCGAATTTGGATACACATCAAAATCTTGAAGTGGCCAACATTTCTCCGGGATTCTTCCGAGTATGATCACGGCAGTGGGTCGGAGTCGACTGGCGGTGCTAGAGGGATCTACTCTATAAATAGTCATAGGTTAGCAGGGTTTTTTTTCATGCAGATTTGTCATTGGTTGGTGGCACATAGCAGCCTCCTATTGGCTGGAGAAAGTTTTTCTCAAGTCCTTTCTCAGCGCTGTCGCAGCCTAGCAGACTGTCGAGGCAGGGGCGTGATGTCGCAGGGTGGTGCGTGACGTCACGGTGGCTCGAATTTTCATTGGCTTCTGGGTTGCCCGCCTCATTAGGAATTCTTGCACAACATCACAGTGGCTCAAATTTTCATTGACTGCTGGGTTTTTCGTATCATCCGGTATTCTTGGGCCGGGAGTGTTGTTCGGTCTGGTATTATTGTCATGTCCTGGTGTATTTCTTCTCAAGCTGGTGGGGAGGAAAAGCACTTCCTTTGTTATGTTGAGTGAGGGCTTCTCTTGTTGAATAAGGAGCGCCTCTAGCAGTCGTAGACGTCGCTGGTCAGGGGCCCTCCCTATTATCCTGGTGTTTTTTATAATATCGTTGCAGGAGATGGCTTCCTAGTGTGGTTCCTAACAGCTCCTTCCTGTGCATAGCATGAAATTCTCTTGGACAGCTTCATGGTAGTCATTCCAATGTAAGAGGTGGGGCATGAAAATTGGTAGACTACATTCGTCGGCTTCAAGGGATCTCTTGCTGGCGGGGTCGGATTGTTCTTCATGATTAGGTCCCTGGTACGTCGATTTTGGTAGTAGATGACAAGTTCGAGTCCTTTGTCAGCTTCAGTGGGGGTCACATTCTCCATGATAATTTTGTTTAGCATGTTTTCGTCCTCATGGTAACATGAGTGCATTCTTGCCTTATAGTACAGCTGGATTTTCTCATGGGGATGTGGCTGTGGTCTCTCGTTCTCATTGTACCACCGATCCGGCGCTTGCGAGCTTCCTTATTAATTTGTTGGTTTGAGTAACTGTTTATATATATATATCTCAATCTGTGTGTGTATATGCACATGTGCACATCACATTAAGGTAAACTATACATTTACTGTACATTCACTCGCCTTTCTCTTCCTGTCAGAATTTTATGATTTTGATAATGTACCCATTGTTTATCCTCAAAAGAGTTACTCTTATGGCCCTGTCATGGCTACATAAGACAGGCTAACCAACATCAAATAGTTCTCTTATAGTTGATCTTGGCCAGAATAGTTTCTTGATAGACACAATGATAAAATTAAAAAGGATTCACAGCAAGAAGGCTCTTTCCATTTTCTACAGTGATTACCTAATTTTCCTTTGCCCTTCTCACACAGATTTGGCAACAGTGCACAAACTGGCTAAGATCCCCATCACTCTAAGGTCTGCTGTACAATTCACATGCCCCCAATTGTGTTCCAGAACATTTTCAAAGACTGTGTAAATGAAATGTTGCTGTTATCTACTGAGGAAAGCCTAGTCTTAAGCTCCTATAAAAACTTTTTTCCATAAAATTTATCAGTTAGGCATAATTGTTAAAATCTACTAGCCAGTGTATCCATCAAGGTGTGAGTTTTTGATTAAGCTACTAGGCTACGCCATGGCTGCTGCTTTGCTGTCAATTTTGTCAATTTTTTTTTTTTGCAATATTCAGATAATTTTTGTTTACAGGGTAAAAACAGGTTTTGACATATGAAACAACTATTTTTGGTGGCTGCTGTGAGTCCTCAAAAGAATTACACTCTCATGGTCCTCCCAGGGCTGCAAAGTCAGACCAACCAGTCTCAAAGAATTCTCTTTTAGCTGGTCTTCTCCAGATTAGCACTTGCTGTCACAATGATAGAATATAAAGGACTTAGGACAGGAGGGCTCTATCTCTTGTCCACACAATGACTACCTTGGTTTTTCCTTCATCCTACTCGCGTGGATATGACAGCAGCACTTATGTCTGCTATCTTCCTCATTACTCGCCAGGTGTGTGCTAGATAAATGTTCACCCCAGTCCCATACTTTGTCTGAAGTATAATCACAAGTTATCAACCATTTTCTTTATTTCAGACACCCATTAGAGTTTGGCAATAAAGAACAGGAAACAACACACGAACCGATATATGTATTATTCTTTGTGGTTCTAAGGTGACTTAACTAATTATGTTTGCAGGATTATTGCACTTTCCCCAGGAATATCTCAGTATGACCACCACTCTCATGGCAATAGTGATTCAGGAATTTTTGATCCAAGGTAAAGTCACAGGTTATCAACCATTTTCTTTATTCCAGATAACCAGTAGGGTTTGGCAAGAAAAAACAGGAAACACATGAGCCTATACACAATGTATTATTCCTCGTGCTATGACGAAACCTAATCATGTTGGGTCTGGCTGGGGATTATTGCGCCTTCCCCGGTTCAGGTATACTGCCTCTAATAACCACCCCATACACTCTGAGATTTCTTCGAAGGAAACATCTTGGATGAAAGTCAACGATGTACTATACTGTACTCACCTTTTGGATGTCATGCGACTTCGGGAAGGAGTGAGGGTCTGCATTTTTAATGAGGGGAAACTAAAATAATTCTTAGCCCATGTAGACAGAGTGGTTTGTTTGGGCTTGAGTTTAGGGAAAATAGGACCATCTGGGATGTTTGCCATAACTTCTAGGTAAACCTTGAGTGCTTGAACCAGGCATAATATTGATTCTAATATAGAAATTGTTGATTCCCTTATCCAGTCTAAAGGCCAGCTCCTGTAAGGCTTCCCTTTATACAAGGTCCCTGAATAAGGTTCTTAGACTCCTGTCAGCCCCTCAATTCAGTGTGCCCAATACAACTACAACTCATACGCTCTTAAAGGCAGTCTTCTTAACTGCTTTGGTATCAGGAAGTTGGACTAGCAAACTGGGTTTTGCTAGATGGGGAGAACATTTCATCACTCATACACCTAGCTGTCATTCACTGTTGTCTCCTGGCCGAGAATGAGGACCTTTTAAAGGAAAAATCTCTTTCTCCTCTTTGTAGTCCTATGGTTCCGGATCTGTCGGCAGCGAATCCCTCTCTCAGATTTAGAACCCCTTCGGTGGTCTCTCTTCTACCCCTGCTCCATCGGCAGTGTATCCTTCTCAGAGCTTTGAAACTCCTTTAGCGGTGATGGCTTTTCTCCCGCTCCGTCGGCAGCACATCCCTTGCGGATCTTAGGAGCCCCCTCCGCATGGTGACTTCTAGCACTCCATCCTCTGATGCTCTCATGAAAGCAGTGGTTGACGGAGTCGACATTTTTCTTTCCTAACATACGGACCCTCAGTCTTCCCTCGATCCCCCTGTTTGTGTTTGTAGGAAGGATCCCATCTCAGCTGCCATGACAGTTCATGAGAACCTCTACTGCGGCGACTGATGGCAATGAGATGATGTCTTCTGCTCCAGCTCTTTCCGCAGAGTCTCTCGCTCGGCATATGATGATAAGGCTCCTGTTATGAAGTCCAGGGTTTTGAAGGCTTCGGAAGTTCAGCCGTTTCCTTCTGGTTTCCGCAATCCTGTGACAGACGTGAGAGATTCTGCACAGCCACGGAACTGTTTCCAGCCAGGCCATTGTCGCCTTGTCACTCACACATCCATGGCATTAGTCTCTATCATTCTTGAACTCCTCCCTGTTCACACTGCCAGGAGGCCCTCTGATCGTCATTCCAGCTCCTACAACCATGTCCTGTTGAATGTCTGAGTCCGCAAAGGCACGCACATATGTGTGATTACTTCAATCCAGTTGGCCATTCAGCCTCGCTCCTTAGCATCTCATATCTTGCGTTCTTGCTCTCCTAGGAGAGACTGGGTTTGTGCAGCCACAGATGTGATAGCACGGACGTACGGCCATATAATGACATCATGGTCATCGCATGGGGGTTTGTGGAAGTTGTCTCAGGATGGCGTGTCCAGGAATGGAACATCGTCCTCGCTCACGTAAAGGTCTGGGAAGAGAACAGGATGGTCTACAGCCATGCCACGTTGTAGAACAGATGCCCGTCTGATCACTGTCTCATTCAATTCTGTAAAACAAAGAGCATTGATAGATCTTTGTTCATGTGTGGAATGAGCCTGGGTCTTCACATTAGGATAGCGGACGTCATTCCGACTGCGGACATCACTCTCCTGCAGATGGACTAAACGCCCTTCTGTCCGTGACCACGGATGTAGCTCTCCTGCAGACGGACGTAAACTTCCTGATATTCGTGGCCATTGTCTTCAATCCCACCCATTTTCTGTGACAAAAAGGCATGGGACTGGAGTGAACATTTATCTTGTGCAGACTTGGCGTGTAATGAGGAAGACAGCCAACATATGCACTGTTGTCACATCTGTGTGAGTGGGATGAAGGGAAAACTGAGGTAGTCAATATGGACTGGAGATAGAACCCTCTCATCCTGAGTTCTTTATATTTTATCACTGTACCAACGAGCACTATTTTGGCCAGAGCACACTATAAGAGAATTCTTATAGTTTTCTATGAAAAATTTCATGAGAAAAGCCATGACAGTTAAGGTACAGTATGTGTTTGTATTATAAAATTTATTTTACTTGTTTCTGAAAAACATTTGTGTCACTCTGTTACATTAGAATTATTTGCCAATATAGAATCCCTGTATTTAACATTATATAGATGCCTATTTTCAGGTCCTAGATTTGTCCTTGACACAATTGTGGTTTGCTGGTAAAGAATTGCAGTGCGGAAAAAAGCTGCTCGACTATGTAGGCAGAAACGAAAAAACAAAGGTAAGCACTTTTCCAGCATTATTTTTTAATGTTTAAAAGTATTGCATTTTTATTTCCAAAACTCCTGTCATCCATTTCTTTTAAGACAATAAAAAATATAATTCAATCATTGAGTTGTTAAAACAGACTTTGACAAAGAAAAACGTATTTTTGGTAGCCACTGTGAGTCCTCAAATGAGTTACTCTTATGGTCCCACCAGGGATCCATAAAACAGACAAATATATATAAAAAAAATTCTCTCATAGTTGGTCTTCGCCAAAATAGTGCCTTTGATTTTACACAGTACATTAATCAAGTATAAAAGCACTCAAGGCAAAAGGGCTCTTTTCCTTGCCTCCAACAGTTACCCAGTTTTCCCTTCATCCTTTTCACACAGATGTGACAACAGCGCATGAGTTGGCCAAATACCCATTACTCATCAGATATATGAAAGTAAAAATTCACCTTAAGAATATCCAAGCCTTATTGTCAGGGAAATCAGGTGGGTTTGAGAACTCACAGTGACTACCAAAAATAGGTTTTTCCTTCTTCAGAAATTTTTTTTTTATAGTGTAGCCGCTGTTTGTCTCAAAGGAGTATACAAAAGAAACTGACAGGTAACGAAAAGGCCTAGCTCATGTAGCTCCTGATAAAAAATTGACTTCCCTAATTATGCTAGATTCTGAGATATTGCATCCCCTCCCTACCAATATCTCAGAATTACCAAGGCATCATGAAGGCCCTTTGCTTTCTACTAAAGTGCCAATGGGGCCAGGACTCACCATAGCACTTATCAAAAAAAAGTGTAGTCAAATTCATTTGATGTCATGGCAGCAGTGTCCAAGTAGCACTGCCTCTGATGGCCGCCTTGTAAGCTTGGAGACTGCTTCGAAAGAAATGCCCCCCAACAAAAGACAGGAATGCCCCCACCTCCCCAGATGTCATGTGAAACAGGGGTGGGGTTCTGCTTTCTAATCAGAGTCACTAAGACAATTCTCAGCTTATGCAGAGAAAGTTGCGTGTTTGTAATAAGCTTTAAGAAAAAAGGACATTTGGTATGTTTACTGTGACATCAGGTAGCCTGGAGTGCTTGGACTGGTCATAATGTCTAATCTGTAATTCCAAGTTCCCAGAGAAGAATGGGGGTTTTCTTCTTTGAAGAGTCCTCATTCTTGGCCAGGAATGACAGATTAGGAGACAACAGTGATGGCTAGGTGTATGCATGATGAAACATTGACCCCTATCTAAGAGAGCTAGGATGCCAAGATAGTTAAGAAGACTGCCTTTTGAAGTGTAGACATATAGTTGCATTAGGGCTACTGAACTGAGATGGTGGGGTCAGAGAACCTTTTTCAAGGACAGAAATGGGAAGACTTGCAAGAGCCAGACTTTGCAATGTGAAAGACCATATTTTAATCAATGCCACACCCTTAAAGCTCAGGCTCCAATAACATGGCCTTGTATGATATAGTAGCAACAAGGTGCTTATTCTCAAACAGGTAGTTCAGAAAATGTGAAAATTATGGCAACCGAAGCTCAACTGGCTGTCAGTATGGAGGTAATCCAACCACACTTTCCATATGGACTGATATTGCTGGATAGTCTGTAGTTTTGTACCAGGTACCTAGCAGTGTTAGGTGAATAATCTTCACTGTAGACTAGATTTTAAAATCTACACTATGCTTGAGGATGTGTAGACAACTTTTCCTTGTCCTGTCTGCGATAGAATGTCAGGCAGTATTTGAATTGTTTTTGTTGCCTGTTGTTGAAGCAGTAGGAACCAATGACTGGCCAATTTTAGGCCACTAGGTCAAAATGTGGAACAATGGTGGGAAAAGGTATTATGTCCTCCAGTTGTTCCAGTCTTGTGGAAATGCATCCCTTGCTATTATCTGACTGTCTAGGTTTGAAAACACATACACCAGAAAGTTGATAGTTTTCATGTGTGACAAACAGGTCCACTTCTTAATGCAGATGCACATTAGGGAGTATTTGAAAGGAGGGTTTGCCTAACATTCACTCTGTTGTGGCTTCCATTCACTTTGACAGCAAATCTGTTATTGCACTGAACAGCCCAGTGAGGTGGATTGTTGACAAGTGCCACTTCCTTACCTTAGCCATTCTTAAGAGAAACAACATGACTACTGTACATTGAGAGGGGCCTCAAGGGAGCCTAATGTCTTAATACGTCACTTTTGTCATATTTTGTAGGACTGCCAAAATGTGGGTCCTCCTTAGAGGCTTCAATTTTCTAAGAGACAGGAAAACAGTCACCAGCTCCAGGAAAATTGATGAGACACCTCCATAAAACAGGTGACCATCATCCCGCTGTGTGACCATCCTCCCAGTGGCCCTCCAAACCTGTCAGGGGAGCACCTGTGTGTATTACTGCCCACACGGATGGTTGGGTCAGTTCAGTCTGTTTTGCAGAGTTCCTTTCTAGTTTCACAGATGGAATATCTTTCCATCTACCTAACTTCATGGGAAATACCTGACTCGGGTAAGGAACCTTTGCAGGTCCTTTCTTATTCTGGTCTGAGTCTGGTTAGGAAGACGAGTGACTGTGAAGGATATCCCAACAAAGTCCCAACCACACAAAACATTTATTGGGTGTGAGGTTGCTGACTACCACTGAGGTTTTGTAAGCACTCTTCTTTGGTAGTTCCTTTGATTAGCCAATCAACTAAGTAAGCTACCAGTTGAATGCCTTCTTTCCTGAATTCCTGAACAACTACTGCTGCCCCCACTGGGGGGGTAGCACCATCAGTGCACCTCGTGTGGTGCACTGTAGGCATTACTTAAGGGTCTTTGCAGTGCCCTGTCGGCCCCTAGCTGCAACCTCTTTCATTCCTTTTACTGTACCTCCGTTCATATTCTTTCTTCCATGAGACTTTCCACCCTCTCTAACAGTTGTTTCATAGTGCAACAGCGAGGTTTTCCTCCTGTTACACCTTTCAAACCTTCTTACTGTCAATTTCCTTTCGGTGCTGAATGACCTCATAGGTCCCAGCACTTGGCCTTTGGCTTAAATTCTATATTCTGTACTATTCTACAACTATTGCTGCTATTTCGTGAAGATTCTCTGTGCGATATCTAACCCAAAGGGTAAGATCTTGCACCTTGAAAATGTACCTGTCCTTCCCTATCCAAAACCCCATGACTGGGTGCAAGGGAACAGTAATAGAGATGTGTTGTTGTGCCCCTTTCAGATCAACAGGGGCAGTCCAAATCCCATATGGAATGAGTGAATATACTTAGGCAGCAGTAGTCATCTTGAGATTGCAGCACACAAGTCTTTTCAGGCCCTGGGCTGCTAATCCATGAAATTGTAGAGTGCCCTCATAGGGTTTGCAAAAAGAGCTTTGAAACTGCAACCAAAACAGTCATAGAAAACTCTGTGAGCTCCCTTATAGTTACTTCCAGAATAGTGCCAGATACTTGGACTGTGGACATAAGCATCTTTATTTCTACTGTTTTCTCTCCCCTCTGATCCCAACCCTTTGATGAGGTGGTGGGGCTTAGGGATCCACTGCAGGGAGAGTATGCTCTTTTACTCCTACTCTCTCTGCTGTGGGTTCAACTGAATATTGGGACATATAGCTGCTTTATGCCTCCTCCTCCCATAAATTTTACCCTTTCACTCTTCATCTTTTGTTGATGACCTTGGCATGGTATTGGATTACTGAATTCACTGCTCTTTTAACTTCATGGAGGATGGAGTTGGACGGCATGCCGCTCCACTCACAAAACTAGAGTACCCAATGTGGTTGAGGCAGGGGAAATTTTGATGTCAAGCAAGGCTGTCAGCACTGGGTCTGATCTCGATGGACTGACGACCCTTTAGGGCACTGTGGGTATGGTGTATATCCAGGTGAGGATCCCAGGGCAGCTACCACTGCGGGTAACTATTGTCGCTCCCCCATTTGGGCCTCCCTGGTCAGAGAGACCTCATCCTGGACAAAATTTATATTTCTCGTTTTATGATGAACATGTCAAACCACCTTACGACTTCTGGCACAGATATGAACTGTTCTAAGGAAAGATTAAATCACAAAAGTCAGAGTGGTATGAAAACATTAATACCATTTACTAGACAAAAAACCTAATTACCATCATGATCCATCCTTGACTCACTTTAAGGGGAGCGCACTCTTAGATTTTTTATGAATATTTTTGAAATTTAAAAAAAATGGTTAAATGGCCGTAAGACATGAGCAACACCTTCGTTATCACGTGACCAAAGCATTTTTCGAAATATTAAAATTGATGGGGTTTTGGGCTTCGCCCACACGGTGAGTAGGGCTGACGTTTGGCTCCTAATGACTATTGTCATTTTTTCCTTTATTCGCCCTAACTTATTCATTATTTTGATTTTTATATCACCTTATCTCCTACGTCTGGCAGTGTCTGGCAACAACAATGGCTTGTTCCTTGGTGAATGCGTGGTAGGAGACAGGGTTGCCACCATCACGTTGAAAGCGGGTGGTGGGACACTTTACTCTGAGCAATTTTTTCGCTATTTGCGTGTTTTTGCTGTCTTTTTTACATCCAGTAACTCTAAATACAATCTATATACTTTCACCTTCAAAAATACGCTCACAGTTGATGAAATGAATAAAGGATGATGAAAAGGGAGTATATGATGACAAGTTCATTATATCAAATCTCGGTTAGATAAAATAGTGTCGGGTATTAGGTGCAAGGTAGGAAATTGCAGGGGTAAAGTTCAGGTCGAATTCTCTGCCAATAGATGGGATACTGATATTTTAATGAAGTGCCAATCGTGTAGGTTTACAGTTAGTGCCCCAGCAAAGCGAATTAGCAATGGAAAATCTCAGCACCATCAATTAAGTGAGATAAATATTGAGGAAATTGAACACAACTTTGGCTATGAGAAATTCAACTTGCTAACACATCTGTTTGGCACAAGTGAAAGTATAGAAGAAGTTCTTCATTCGAGACACAAAAAGGCTTGAAAATCAAACTCCAAAGACCAAAAAGACCAAACAAGTGAAAAAACGACTGAAAATAAGTCAAGAATATCAGCCTGGTAGCTACTAAACTTCTAGTTTCTTAGTTTCAAACAAGGCAACAATGAGTCAGGTGGTACTTGATGATACCCTCGCCTCGAGCGAGTAATACCCCTTTTTATAGAGGGAAGGGGGTGACCTGGAGCCAGAAATCAACCAAAATAATGCTCTAAGGTAAGTTTTTTCCACGAGTGCCAAAAAAAACCACTTGTTGATCTTTACGGTCGTTTTTCGCAGTTTTCACTTTTTGCACTTCAAACGCAAAACTACATTTTTATTTTTAGGCCAATTTTAAAGTTAAATATACCATTGGAAAGAGGAAAGAAAGACGAATATTTGTTTGGGGCTAGATTTTTTCTTAGGTTGACGAGGAACTGGTGATAATCAAATTATACAAATTTGGGGGGAAAATCCCCCCTCGCCCCATCCAAAAAAAAGAGGAAAAGTAGAAAAACTCTTCCCATTATTTTTTTCATACTGTGATATACTTTCTGTGTATGAAGCCGCATTGCAATAGCTCTAAAAATGAAGGCGGTGAATCATTTTTAATTTTTTTATTTATTTTTTATTTTTTTAATAAAATCCAAAATAATCATCCGATCACTCTCAAATTTTAACTGGAACATCACCTTATATATATGTATAACATATAAAAATTCCATAAAAATCGGAGCATTATTTCTATGTAAGCGTGCGCTCCCCTTAACTCCCTCTTTGGGAGTGAAGTTGGTCAAGGTTTCTAACCATGGAAACAGAACAACAAGTTTCAACCCAAAAGTTGTAAACTATTTATTAAAAAGACATCCAACAACAGAAATGTCGTTGGATGTCTTTTTAACGACAGAAATGTTGTTCAGACAAATAAAAGAAAAAACATGGCTCATAGAAACCACACAAAAAACCAATCTGAAGACTATTTGTCCATAAAGAGTATTGATAATGTAAATGTAAAAGTAAAAAAAAAATGACACAATGAACAGCATTCAGAGTATTCCTGAAAATAACAACATACTGGTCGATAAGAATATGCTGTTGGACTCTCTTCAAATGAGATATCCCAAAGTCCAAGTTTGTGAGGTATATATAATACCAAGTAAACAGAATAATAAAATATTAAGAATTGCAAAAAATCAAATTTGTAGGTCAAGATCTACCTCAAAAAATAAACATTTTGGGCCAGAATAGAGAACTGAGACCTTATGTTCCAAAGCCACTATAATGTCAAAATTGTGGTAAAAATGGGCACACAAAGAAAAACTGTTGAAATGAACCTATATGTGCTTATTGTGGATCTGACGAACATGCCACACAATGGAAATGTAGTTAGCCAAACTGTGTAAACTGTGGGCAAGATCCAAGAGCATCACTCAAGGTCCAAAGAATGCATGTATTATAGATACAATACAGAATTGAGAATCTTACAAGAAAGAACTGGGATATCTATAAAAAAAGCTAAATTGGAATTGAAAGTAAGAGGAATTCAAGATCCATCTAAGAAACATACATATTCTACAATAACAAGAACCAATACTGAAACAGAAATGCATACAGATGGAAGTAATGGAGCACAGAAAAGTAAATCTCAAGAAGAAATTAATGCTTTAGAAAAAAGACTAAAATGGTAAAGAGTAAAGACACAGATGCAAATTATATGGATAATATCAAATTCACTTGAAATATTAATGCAAATTGGAGCACAGGATGATGCTACTACAGAAGTAACAGAGGAAAGTTGTGATGGACCGGAAATTAAAGATAAAAAAAAAATACAGAGGATATGAAGAAAGAACGAAAACAAAAACAAGCTAAGAATATACCTTTATCTCCTAAAAGAATAGTAAAACCTATGGATCCACATATCCAAACACCGAAGAAGTGGAAGAGAACCATACCATAGATAACAATTATTATGTCTAGGGAGATGAGGTTACTCCATCACCAATAATTGGTACAACAAGAACAAATGAAACAGGAAATATACATGGTAACACATGTGGACGTAATATTTGTTTCATCGAATTGTGCTGTAATAACAAAAACATACAAAAATGGTTTAACTAACAATATAAGAAATTTTATGAATATACAGTTACAGTCAGCCCCCTGGATTCACAGGCTCACGATTCACAGAATATTCTGTAAAACCTATCTATAAATTATTTGCATGAAATCGCACCCATTCGCAGATTTTTTTTTCTCAGATACTCATTATTCATGGAATTTTTGCGTTATATATGCACAGGTACTAATTTTCAAATAGTATTAATATGATTAGTACTGTAATAATAGTAAATAATGTACATTGATAATAATACAGTAATAGTAATAAAATCAAATAATAATACAATAATAATAATAATAATAATAATAATAATAATATTAATAAATAATAATTCATTAATAATATTGGGAGAAGACCCTCTTTTAAGTAGGTAATGTTAAATGAAATTGCTGCATCAGCTGCGTTTAATTTGTATAGTCTTCCCTGTTTTTCTAATTATTGCTTTATCTCTGCTGCTGCATCGGGCGAGTAATGTTCCGATGTTATTCATCTTCAGGAGGGAAATAATCTAAATTCAGGGACTGCATATATCTGTATATTTAAATATGGAAGACGTAGTCCATAGAGTTTTCTACAATGTATGTAATTTGTCAATTAGAATATACAAAATTATTGCCAATGTTTCTCCCAGTTCCAACTGGGTATGCTCACGGCCGAGGGCAGGAGTAGATTGATGATGATGGTCAAGTCTACTCAATAAATAGTCGGGGGTCAGCAAGGGGTAGGCCTCATGCTGAATTTTGATTGGCTGGGGCAGGATGCTGGTCTCCTATTGGCTAGGGAAAGTTTTCTTCAAGCCAACTTTTCAGGCATGATGGTCCCACTGGTGCAGTCTCACTGACCGGCAGGGTAGGGGCATGGCATCAGTGGGTGGTGAGTGACGTTGCGTGATGTCACGGCCTGGTGTTCTCCTACATCTATTCCCATTGGTGGCAGGATTGTTCATCTGATCTGGTGTTCCTAGGCTGGGGGTGTTGCTCGTTCTGGTGTCAGTCGCAGGTGTTGGTATTATTGTCCCTCTTATATTTTGGGGAGGAAGGGCACTACAAATATAAGAAGTACAATAATACCAAGACCTGCGACTGACACCAAAACGAGCGACACCCGTGGCCTAGAAACACCAGATAAGACGAACAATCTTACCACCAATGGGAATAGATCTAGGAGAACACCAGGCCATGATGTCACGCAACGTCACGCACCACCCAGTGATGCCACACCCCTACCCCACCGGTCAGTGAGACTGCAGCAGCATGACCTTCATGCCTGAAAAGTTGGCTTGAAGAAAACTTTCACCAGCCAAAAGGAAACCAGCATCCTGCCCTAGTTAGTTAGTTATAAATGATTTGTTTAACCAGACCTCTGAACTCTTTTAGGGTTCTTCTCGGGCTGGGAAAAGAAGGGGGGAAAGAGTACATAAAAAATGAAGTAGTTAAATAAATAAATAAATAATAAAAAAAGGGGGAGAATTAGGAAAAAAAAATCAAGAGGGAAAGAAAGAAAAAAAGAGGGAAAAAAGTGGGAAGATTATATTTTACTTATCAATTTAATTTTGTTTAAGAAGAGAATGATATTATTAATTGAAAAGTTATTACCTTCTGCTAGAATATCCTTTATTGATTTATTTTGTAAATAAGTCTTTCTTTCATGATGCCATCTGGGACAGTCAATCAAGATATGTTTGATTGTTATTGGGATGTTACATCTTTCACAAGTTATTGGGTTTGTGTGGAGTTGACATCAGATGACCATGTGTGAGTCTGGAGTGTCTGTTCTGAGTCTTGTTAAAATAACCTCATTAATTCTTTTGCTTTTTTGGTGGAAGAATGCCACTTTTTTTAACTTCGTTCTTAATTTGTTTTAGTTTGTTTTGAGGGGGTATATTTGTCCAATCATTTTGCCAATCCTATAAATTAAGGGTTTAACTGATGCTAGCCAGTCTGATATGGGGGCTTTCGTAGTAGTTGGGGGGATTGTACAAGCCAATTTAGCAGCTTTATCTGCTTTTTCATTACCCTCAATGCCTACATGGGCTGGGATCCAACAAATTTGAATTTGAAGGCCGTTTGTAATTAACTGATGTATTGCCCGTTGGATATTTTTGGCCAATCAAAATTCAGCAAGAGGCCTACCCACTGCTGACCCCCTACTATATATTGAGTAGACCTGACCATCAACATCAATCTACTCCTGCCCTCAGCCGTGAAGATACCCAGTTGGAACTGGGAGAAACGTTGGCAATAGTTGTACAGTATACTCTAATTGACAAATAACATACATTGTAGAAAACTCTATGGACTATGTCCTCCATATTTAAATATACAGATATATGCAGTCCCTGAATTTAGATTACCGTATTTGATGGCTTATAAGACGCATGTCTGCATAGGACGCACCCCAATTTCAGCAGGACATTGAGGGAAAAAAAATAAGGTTTCCTAGCCTATGCTCATATGAATTTGGTAAGTAAAAACTGTAGTACAGTATTAGGTTATCATATGCATATTGTTTCTTACCAACAGAATTAACAAAAACATTAATAAAGAAGTTATTTACCATATTTATATTTATCAAAATATGTATTATACAATCAGCCATTTACTACGATCAGATGTTTCGTCTGCTGCTGAAAGCTACCTCATAGGTTTACCAATAGATTGCAACACATTCATTTGTAAACATTGTTTCTTACCGGCAGAATCAACAAAAACATTAATAAAGATGTTACCTATGGTAATATATGTTATATATATCCATTATTATATATTATAAAAGTATGCAATCAAGGGGTAAAATCCAATAAATAAAAATGTTTCCTATGTAACGGTTCGAGTCTCGTGAGCAACTGAACAAAACCATGTTATTATTCTTAAAAGAGAATGCTAGCACGAGTTACGAAGTATCAACTCAATGAAGCCTTGTTATTATGCCTAAAGAGAATGATAGCAGGAATTGTCAACCACCAATTGATCGAAGCCATGTTGTTATGCGTAAAGAGAATGTTAGCAGGAATTGCCAACTACCAACTGAACGAAGCCTTGTTATCCGTAAAGCTCTCGAGATAATCACCAGTAGGTGGTAGCACACTAACTGTAAGTCTGTAAATGTGGAATGCGGCGAACAGCTGTAGACGACGATAATATTAACACATTTTAATGAAAATATCGATAATAACAACGTAGATATTGATTATAATACTAGCAGTAGTAATTGCGGTGATGGTAAGTGTGATAATGATAAATAATTATAATACTTTGTTTTTTAATAGGTTATTAGGATAACACCGAATGTTAGGCTAGGCTACATCTACGTGACATTTCAAGTATAATTTCGGCCAAAATTCTTAAATTTTGAGCCTACATTATGTACATAGGACGCAGGGGGATTTTTTAGGCCATTTTTTTTTTTTTTTAAAAGTGCATCTTATACGCCGTCAAATATGGTATTTCCCTCCTGAAGATGAGTAACATCGGAACGTTACTCACCCAATGCAGTAGCAGAGAAAAAGCAATAATTAGAAAAATAGAGGAGGCTCTATACAAATTAAATGCAGCTGATGCAGCTAATAATAATAATAATAATAATAATAATAATAATAATAATAATGAAACAAACAAAAACTTCTTTCAGTTTTCTTCTGAAGATGAAAAGAGAAACCCACAAGATTCTTGTGTATAACTTGTTTACTGGTAAATATTTACATATTACTTTGATCTTGAGCACTTTCAGGTCCTAACTGTGACCCTTTTTCAAGAGATGAGGTAGTCAGGATGGTTCAAGGCCCAGCAATCTTCTGGAACTTCTTCTCCCTGTGCTGTCATTTATATGATGGCTGTCCTGGTTTCCATTCTCTTGAGAGTTGTTAATCTCCTCCTGTCGGTTTGATATCCTGATCTGATGGTCAGTGGTATTAATCCTTGTGGTATGTGAGTAGTCATCATTGGTCTGTTGGGCAGGAGACCTAACCTCCAGGTCAGAAGGGTCGATCTTAGCTTCTTTTAATATTAAAGATCGGCTTTTGGGATCTTCTGAGGTGAATCCTTTGTTTCCTTCTGAGGGATAGCTCCTCTCTCCAGGGCCTTTATAGCTTCAGAAGTTACGGCTTTCTCTTCCTAGATGGCGTTGTGATCACTGCCTACGTGGAAATTGCAGGCAGCATGGTTCCAATTTCAAAATGGCAGAATGCATGTGGTCAGCCTGCCAGCTGGCCTGCCTTGGCGACGATTAGCTCTGGTCGGATCCGCACCTGGAATTAAGGGATTCCCAACATCACTTTGGACAAGAAAGGGATTTCCCCAAAAAGGCAGTGGTGAGAGTTTTAAGGGTGAATTGGCAGCATGGTTCCAATTTCTAAATGGCAGAATGCACGTGATCAGCCTGCCAGCTGGCCTGCCTCAGTGACAATTATCTCTGGTCAGGTCCGCACCTGGATTTAAGTGATTTCCGACAGCACTTTGGACAAGAAAGGGATTTTCCCCCCAAAAAGGCAGTGATGAGAGTTTTAGTGGACTCTCTCTTGTCTGATTCTAAAAACAGAGTGTTAACGGGGTCAATGTTTGCTCCCCTTTGAGCAGCGTACTTTATAAAGTCCATAAAACTAGGGCATTCTGAATTCTTAAGGAAGCTGACACAGTCTTGGTTTGTACTATTTGGGTCAGTCTGAGATTGGGAATCCGATGACTCTGCAACCCGAGTTCCTGAAGTAGAGGGAACCAGTTGCTCTTCGGCCAATAAGGGGCTACCAGGGCCAGTTGACCTTTGAATGACCTGAGTTTGTGCAGTACTTTCAACAGCAAGTTTATTGGGGGAAACAGGTAAATCTTCTCCCAACTGTTCCAGTCTATGGTCATTGCGTCCGTGGCATAAGCCTGAGGGTCAGGTTCGGGGCCACATAACAGGAAGCTTGAAGTTGCTCTCCGTCGAACAGATCCACTTGGAGACCGGAACCCGGCAAATCAATTGAAAGACTCTCCGTCCAGGAACACTCCGTCTCCAACGGAGTGGTTCTGAACAGGAATCCGCCACCACGTTCCGTATCCCGCTAGGTGGGTGGCTGACAGATGCCAGCTGTGCTTGTTCGCCAGGAGAAATGGCTACCATAACCTGGTTTACGCGACCTGATTTGGAGCCGCCCTGTTGATGCAATGAACTACCACGGCGCTGTCCAACACCAGTCTGATATGAATCCGGCTGGGGCGGATTTTCTTTAAGGTTAGAAATACCGCCATAGCTTCCAAGGTGTTTATATGGAACCGTTGAAACATTGTAGACCACGTTCCTTGTACTTTTTGTTTTGGCGAATACCCTCCCCAGCCACTTAATGAGGCGTCTGTGTGAACCACCAGCGCGGAGGAGGGAACTGAAGCGGGACTGTCTTGGACAGGCCGCTGACTGTGGACCAAGGCCAGCAGTCTCGCCTTTAAAACTCCGGGATGGAGGAGACCTTGTCTCTGGGCCCTGACATTGGCTTGTGCGACTCCGCCACACTCTGTTTATGTCCTTTAATTTGCTTTTAAGAGCAGGTCCGTCACTGAGGCAAATTGAAGGGAACTGAGGATTCTTTCTTGGGCCCGGCGGGATGCTGCTTTGTCTCTCAAGAATTTCCTGGTAAGAGAAGCTATCTCCTTCCGCTTGGCGGCGGAAGGGATAACGTGTCGAGGACAGATCCCACTGGAGACCAGCCATTGAAACCGGGACTCGAGTCAGGCGGGACTTCTCTCTGTTCAGTTGAAAAGCCTAACGACTCCAGGAAGTTGATGACCGTGGCCGTGGCCTTCCGGCATTCTAGAACTGTTGGTGCCCAAATTATCCAATCGTCTAGCACGCTGCTAGGGATATCCTCGGGACCGAGTTGCTGTACTACCGTGTCCGCCAGCTTTGTAAATATTCTGGGGCAATATTTGGACCGAAAGGCATGACCCTGAAGGAGTAGGCTTGTTTCCCGAGTCTGAAACCCAGGAACGGAGAGAAGTTCCGCGCAACCGGGACGTGATAGTAAGCGTCTGAAAGATCGATAGAGGTGGTGACGGCTCCACGCGGAAGTAGTGTCCATTACCTGCGCTACCGTAAGCATGCGAAATTTGTCGCATTTTATATAATGATTTAGACGCGACAGATCCAGAATCACTCTTTGCTGACTGGAGTCTTTCTTGGAACAGTGAACAACCTGCCTTGAAATTTGAGTGCCTTACTTTCTTTATTGCTCGCTTGTTGAGCAGTTCTGCCACATAGTCCTGTAGGACTCTGGAGGGTGGCTGGTAAAACCTGATAAGGGGAGGGGGGTCCTTGGTCCAGCTCCAACCCAGACCTTTGGACACAATGCTGTGTGCCCAAGGACTGAAGGACCACTGGTCTCTGAACCAGTAAAGACGACCACCTACCTGACTGTTCTCAGTGGGAGGAAGCGGGTTTGTTTCCTCTACCACGTCCAGGTTTACCTCTTGGGGCGGTGTTAGCCTTGCCTCTGTAAGGGGTCCGACCTCTTCCCCCCCTTGCACTCCTATTAAGGCCATGAAAGAACCCACGGCCCTCATAGGTAGGATTGTACACCGGTGAGGCGACGTCTGAGAGGGTGCAGCAAGGGATTGAGCTGGTTGGACCAGCACGTATTGTTGGGGATGAGCCTTAGAGGTGGAGGGCTGAGCTACTGCCGAGACCGGGACAGCTTGAACAACCGTCTGATGATGAGGCCTCTTGTGTCTCCTGAACCGTTTTACAGACTTAGCCTGGGAGCCGCCAGATTCTGGGGTCTTGCGCTTGTAAGCTGAGATACTAACGAGGCGAAGACTTTGGTTGGCTCTAGTAGCCTCGCTCAGCACACTGGCTACGTCTTCCTCTGGGAAAAGGATAGGGTCCCAGATAGAGCTCTTCATGAGCTTGTTAGGCTCATGACGTATGGTGGCTTCAGCAAAGATGAATCTCCTACATTCCAGCTTAGCCACCATAAAGTCAAACAGGTCTGTCTGAAACCCTGCTAACAGGGATTTAGCCAGAACCTGGAAGAAGGGCTCATCTGCACAGGAGACGGCAGTCACTTCTGTGAGGCAGACGGAGTTCAAGGACCGGCCTAGCCTAGTCCGGGCCTCAAATTCTGCCTTCAGCAAGGCTTCCGGGAGCTTAGGCTGCTGCTCTGAACTGAGTAGACGCACAGTAAGCGTCCAGCTTTCCCACAGTAAAGGTGGACGGGCGTCTCTCAGAACTCCTCACCCCTGGGAATACCAGGGATGTGGAGTCTGTCTCCTTAATTGAGGCAAAGGGTTGCCTTCAAAGCATGCTCGGAGCCGTGCCAGAGCCACTTTGTTTATGCACGGAGTAGGCAACTTATCACCTAGGGCAAACATGGTGTAGTTGCCCTTGAAAGGTGTAAGCTTGGTGTTCTCTGCCTGCCACTCCGTAAGAGTGCGCAGGAGAGTCGACTGAGCTTGGTCCCTAGGGAAGATCACCGTCTCTCTAGGGACCTTGTCCGAGCGTACCCAGGCTTCCTCCGTCAGCCTAACGAAGCCTGGGTAAGGAGGCAGGAAATCGGGAGGGAAAAACTCTAGTTCCTCTAAACGTCTCGTGCCAAGACCCTCAACTGTCAATGCATCTTCGTGCCGAATGGCATGAAGGGCAAAACGCCAAGGGTTCCCGACATCGAAGGGAGGGAGATCAGCCGTGTCAGGGATATCATACTGCGGTTCGGCTCCACCGGGGCGAGCCATTCCCGCCAGTATGTTGTCATGGCTGTGAAGCTTCTCAGATATTTGGGAGAGCTTTGACTCGACCTCCGCCGAGAACCTCTCAAAAAGCGAGTTCGCAAACGCCTCAGGGTCAAAGGCAGGCTGGCGAGGAGGGCTTGGTCTTGGTGCCCTCTTACTCGCGCCTTTGCCCGAGGTTCCAGGTTTGCTCCCGGAGGCTACAGGTACCTGGACCTTAGCCTTCGACGGAGGAAAGGAGATGCTTTCCTGGAAGACGAGGACTTAAAGCCCTTCGCCTTCCATGAAGTCTTCAGCTTCAACAGGGACAGCTGATGGAGCCCTGTCACCCAAGGTGGAAGACTTAACAAAGCCTGAAAAAGAAGATACAGAGGAAGATGGGGAATCAAAAGGGCGCCCGCCCCGCAGCCTCACTTACCTTGCTACCTACCACTTGGTCGGCTCTGTATTCATCGGTTCCAGGTCCAAGTCTAAAGCGGCTTCTCGTCCTCTGACACCTCCGCATAAGGATGTCCTCTTGGGGTGGCTGGGTTGCATCCCGGATCTGCTGGATGATGGGGTTGGCCAACTCCTCGGGAACCGCAGCAGCAACCCGGGCGCTCAAGTAAAGCAAGTCCATAACCAGGCGTCGAGGACATAAGGCTTCCCCCGACGGTACATTTCTTCGAACCCAGCCACCCAGGCGCGGAGAGACTCAAGGAAGTCTTCTTAGAGGACTCGTCCCCGCCTGGAAGAGAACAGACAATTAGGGTTGAACGGGAATATAAACCCGAAAACAATATAAGCACTACACAGATATGAGGGACGTAAGAAATGAGAAGCTGTATCTTACCGACTCGTCCTGGATGCTAGCGCATAGAGCGAAGCAAACCTCACAACCGTCGGGGCGCCAAACAATAAGGTCATCCAACTGGACCGCACAACCAGCGTAGGTCCGGCACACCACATGTCCATACGGTTGCTGGAGGGAAGTGGTGCACCCCGGCTCCTCACAACGAACAGTCTGTAAGTGTAAAAAAGTACATGAACCTACCACTCTAAGCAACCTAAAGCTGGAAGGGCAGGGTAATTCAACCTACTACCGGAATGCTCCGGCGGAGAGAAAAACCCCTCGTCAGAGACGAGACCAGCAAGCCATAAATTAAACAAAGTGGAAGGCAAGATACTTCCGGTCACCGGAATACTCCGGCGGAACGGAAGGTTTGAGACAACAGGGACCTACCACAAGGGCTGCCAGCAATAAAGACGGCGGAACCCCAGGGCAGAACACCGGACTCAATAAAAACATATAAAATAAGTGTGGTGGCGGAGTGAGAAGCTCACTCCACCAGATAATATAAATATATATAAGATACAAGTGATGGTAATAATGAAAAAATCATATCCGGAGACCGGAGGTATCCCTCTCTCTCTCTCTCCCCCAATCCCGAATCTCCCCGCCAGAAAAACTAAAGGTGGGTGAGGCGACCTTCATCGCAAGGCTAAGTATAATATAAGCCGGAGTAGGTGCCAACAACCCAACCAAAGCAAATCGACGGAGAGTGGTCGAGAACAAGAGAAAGAATGTTCGAAACCCGCTCGATCTTGGAGAGTGGCAAACGAAACATCAAAACAAACTCAGCTGCCCCAGGACTAGTTCTGGGAGGGAACGAATCTCTCCACCAGAGGTAGTCCCCAACTGGAGAAAACGCCTCTAGCGTCACCCGCAGACGAGAATAGGCAAGAGCTGGCCTGAGATGAAGGGGGAGGGAGGTTGGTTTCTCCTAGGGAAGAGGAGTAGGCTAAGATAGGCAAAAACAGGAGACAAGGGAAAGTAATTCACCCACTCGACTGCAATCACACGCCACGCCAAGAAAATAATACTAGCTATGGCAGGACAAGCCTACTCCTGAGGAAAGGGATGCGACCAAGGACTCAACACACCGACTCCTGCCTAGACAAAGCCTAGGTTAACGCCCGTGCTTAGGCATGGCCTAGGCTAACGGAAGGAGTAAGGGAAGGGTGGGGGAGGAAATAACAGGGAGAGAAATTCTGTGCCGAAAACCAACCAGGACCGAAAGAGAGGGGGAAAAAAGGCAATATAGCCTAGAGGAGGCACACCCAATGAACTCTACTCCTTCGAAAAGAAGGGGGAGGACAAAGGGGTCTCACTCTGCCACCCAAAATCGGCCACTAGAGGAAACAGCAACAAAACTCCCTCAACCTGATGATCCACCCCACGCCTAACCTACGAGGAGGGCGGGAGGTCAAGGAAGCAATACGAGCCTAACAATATGAAAGGCAAGGGAGAAACCCACACACAATACAATATAAAAACCATCACAAATAAACACAATATACATAAAATATATATATATATATACCCAGAATAATGTGCTTATGCGAGGTGCGTAGCCTAGCTCCGAGGAGCGGCCAGACAATCGAGCTGACGCTACCCGGAAGGAACAAGGCAACAATAAGTATAGCACCAATGCAAATATATAATAATAATGGTAAATAAGTAAGACCAACATGGGAACTCATCCCGGAGGGGAAACCTAAGCGGGGAATGACGGGAACCCTATAGAGGAACCCAGTCATGGGGTCAGTCATACTAAACAAAACTCCAATAAAACACCCACCCAGTGAAACACCGCCAGGAAGAGATCCAGGGGGAAAAGATAAGTAATATAACGACAAGGAGACAACCCGAACAGAATAAACTGATAGGTTAACCTCACGGTCGACATGGCTGGCTGGGGGACGCCGTGGTGTCATAACAACAATCTCATAAATGTGAAATACGGACTGATGCAGCCACACTTATCGAAAAAACCCCACAATAAGATGGTACTTAACTTAGAGATGGTGAAACTGCTAGAAGACATGGCGAAAAAGCAGGAAAACACCCAAAATAACACAGGCACAAAAATTCTAGTGATGACGATCATGTGCTAGAAAATGGAATGAATGTAGGTGGCGCTGGTGTCGCCGGCCTGGCGGACGCCTGTGCGTGGGGGCTGTAACGGCTCACCGCTCTCTTCGAGGGGTTTTGACATGGGGATATCTATTGAGTGTAGCTCTGTGGTTGTGATCCTTTCACTCACCCTTGGTTATACCAGTCTTCTTTAGGAAGACAGCTCGATCTGGGGGTAGTAACCCCAGCATTCCTAAAGCTCTTTTTCTCTGGTATATCTAGCATTTTATACCTAGAAATTCATGTTAGTATGGAATTTCACCGGCTGACACGGGGCTGGACTCAGAAAATCTTATTATTTGTCAATAATTGGTATACACCTCCAGCCCTCTTCCAATATCTTTCTTCCAGGAAGAAGGAGCCTATTGATTGTGCTTGTAAGACACTAAAATGGTACAAGAAACTTTTTTTCACATGTTAGATGTCAAAATGTTGGATGCACAAATACTGTCTATGCTCAAGAACCATACAGAAATGTACACTGCCAGATTTCATAATTGAAGTGATACGCCAGCTGTTAGAAGATAATGCTGTTGACCGCCCCTCACCAGGTCATCGCTCTGCTGCTGGAGATCCAACCCAACTTTCTGCACACCATTTCATTCGTACGATGCCAGTGCCACTAGGTGCCAAAAATCAGGGAGTACAAAGGGCTTGCTATGTCTGCCGACATAGAAATCATCGACCCCAGCAGAGAGAAGACACTTGTTTCGACTGCCATGAATGTGATATGCCACTATGTGTGGAACTATGTTTTGAAGAATATCACACACTCTTAGAAATTTGTAAAAGTGATAGAGAAAAAAGAAAATGTAGTTTGTAAGTTGTATTACTGAATAAAAAGTAAAATAAATTTATTTCTAATTTCAATTTTGTAAGAGAAATTTATATAATGAATTGTTCATGTTAGTGGAAAAAAAATGGTGTATTAGGGGTCCTATAACGGGAGGTATGGAGAGTAAAAAAATAAGAGCAGAAAAAAAAAAGCAAAAATGGACAACACCACCACAAGGATATGTCTCAGCAGCTAGCTGGAGGATACACCCCTAATGCAAACTTCTGGTTTTGGACCTTTAAATGTGGTTGTGTGCCTTTTAAATGCTATTTTCTTTCTTTTGGGACCATTTGGCATTGATTAAGCCAAGAAAATAATTTTCAATTTTTTTGTAACCTGAGGGAGTAAACCTTGTTTACAAGTATGTAGCCTCTTACGGGTGAAACACATCAGCGGTCTGTAAAATTGAAAAATGCATATTAATTCACTTAATTCAAAATAAAAGCTAAATTAAATATAGTAGTTACATTCTTTAAAATTAAAAAAATTTATAAAAGACAAAAAGAGCAAAGAACTTTTTAAGCCAACCTGATCACAAGAAAGGAAAAGACGAAGTAAGACCACAAGCTCACACATGCCCAGAGAATGCTTAGGCCAAGTGCAAAGGAGAAGAAGACACGGAGTTTAGAAGAGGTGCGTGATGTTTAATAAGCAAAGATTCAAGGGTCATTAAGTAGACAGATTGTTTCGTAGTTCCAATTATGGAAAAATGTTTTTTATCAATACTAATCTTGCATTTAACACTATGATTTCTAATAATACTGGAAAATTCTTGGTTAGTAATTCGTGAGCCAGTTCTGTAGCTCAAACCTAAGTGGCTGTAATAATGGACCTGCAACACTCTCTTTGATAAGCCAACATAATTACCAAGACATCTTGGGCGTTCAAATTTGTAAATGATGTTGGACTTCATAAAGGTCTGTAGCTTGCCCTTATAATTAAAAAGGCCACCAATCTTTTGTGGATTCATAGGTATCAGATTCAGTTTTAGAAACCCAGACCCTTCTATGATTTGTTTAACTTTGTATCTGAGAAGGTCAGAGTAAGTGTATGGTATTGTGGTGCACATAGCCAATATAGGAACATTAAAGGTGTGTAAATACATATACAGGCAGTCCCTTGTTTACGACAGGTCCGGCTTACGACGTTCTGAGGTTACTACGCTTTTCAAATATATTCATCAGAAATTATTTCCCGGTTTACGACGCATGTTCCAGGGTTACGACGCGTCGTACGCCGATCCGACGGAAGAAATATGGCTCCAAAACGACAGGATAATAAAAATTTGGAGGTTTTTTTGATGAAAAACTCAATAAAAATGCAGTTTACATCGTTTTCAATGCACCTAAAGCATTAAAAGTAAGGTTTTCTTAGGATTTTGACGATTTTCGACGATTTTTCAGTTTACGACGATTTTTGGTTTACGACGCGGCGTAAAAACAGAATCCCCGTATAGGGCAGGGTCCCGTGATTGTGACAATCTCACCCTTTACCATATACGACTCCATTTCTTGGAGCTCGCTCTGGTTTTAAGGCACCTAGCTTTACATTTAGCTTTTCTCTGGTATCTAGCAAATATTTTAGAATTACCTAGAAATAAGTGCTGAATGGATTATTTCACCAATTGACACGGGCCCTCCCCAGAAATAGATTTTTCCTTTGTCAAAATCCTTTATATATATATATATATATATATATATATATATATATAAATATATATATATATATAATATATATATATATTTATATATATATATATATATATATATATATATATATATATATATATATATATATATATATATATATATATATATATATATATATATATATATAATATATATATATATATACACTGTATATATAAAATCTCCTGTCCTTGCTCTAACCTGTCTTTTTTTCATCCTTTAGGATATTAAACTGCCATAGAGACAACACATTTTTCTCAGACATCTCTTCTTTGTAAGCTGTCACAATTAGACTTGGGATTGAAGTTTTGATAGTCCCCCTCAGACCTGAGTAATATCAATGTTAAGTACACATGTTAACCCATTCCTGTCCAATTGACGTAATATTACGCAACAACCCCCTACCCCCCCTTCTTTTCTGACTGACGTAATTTTACGTAAAATTTACCGACATTTTTTCGTACGTGTGGTAGGGTAAATTTTTATTTTCGGACAGTTGGTGGTTTCCATAGGCTAAAGCATACCTTGGACCGTGTAACTCCAGGCATCGTCACGCCAGGCAAGCAGTCCCTATACTGCACATGCGCAATTCCTGGCATAGTAAATTTCTCACAATGAAATCAGCTGATCCTACCCACGTTTCTCTCTCGTATCTTACATTTTTTTATAAAATGTAGGATTACGGTTGAAACACTCTGTTTGGTATCCTCTATTTTCTATAAATTTTTAGTTCCTCTACTGTGCATCAGCAAATCCATGGCGTAGTAAAATTCTCACAATGACATCAGCTGATCGCACACTTAGGCCTGGCAGGCCACACTTCTGTCAGAGACCATGCGTACGAGGTTGGGTAAACACGTGTGGCTGTTTACATACAGCGGCGTCAATCAAGAACAGTTTCAACATGCTTTACGCCAAGTTTTTACAGTAAAACTAGCGGAAATTCGTTAGTGCATCACATAAGAGACGTCTGGAATTTAGGCAGGGCTCTGAATCTCATTTTCATTATCATATATATATCGATATTTAGAATTTTTGTTGGCTTTCTCATAAAAAATAATTCGTTCACTAACTGTTATAGCTTTTGACCACTACGACGATAATGTTAACAACGGTAACATTTTTTCGTTTCGAACAGCTTATAACGTCAAAATGAAACTGTTGCTGTTACCAAAACCATTTTCTTGACTCTCACTTTATTCCTCAACCTTTCCTCTACATTTTTGTATATTTACAAAGTAATTTCTATGAAAAATCCGAGGTAGGGCTCTTCAAAAAAATGTCTAGATAATTCTCACCATTATGCCTGGCAGCGCTCTGTTTTTCTTACCCACTTTTCTATCAATTTTTCACCAACTGGACTTATTCGTTTTTCAATTTTTATATGTTGATATTTAGAAAATTTTCTTGGCTTTCTCATGAAAAATAATTCATTCGCCTAACTGTTATAGTTTTGAGCTCACGAACAATAATGTTGACAACGGTAACTTTTTTCGTTTCGATCAATTATAACGTCAAAATGAAACTGTTGCCGTTACTGCCATTTTCTTGACTTTCCCTTTATTCTTCAACTTTTCCTCTACTTTTTCGTATATTTACAAAGTAATTTCTATGAAAAATAACCGAGATAGGGCTCTTCAAAAAATTTTTCTAGCGATAATTCTCACCATAGGCGGGCAGAGCGCTCTGTTTCTCACCCTCTTTTCTATCAATTTTTCACCAACTGGACTTATTTGTTTTCCATTGTTTTATATGTCAATATTTAGGGAATTTTATTGGCTTTCTCATAAAAAATAATTCATTCGCCTAACTGTTATAGTTTTGAGCTACGAGCAATAATGTTGACAACGGTAACTTTTTCGTTTCGATCAATTTATAACGTCAAAATGAAACTGTTGCCGTTACTAAAGCCATTTTCGTGACTTTCTCTTTATTCTTCAACTTTTCCTCTACTTTTCGTATATTTACAAGGTAATTTCTATGAAAAATAACCGAGATAGGGCTCTTCAAAATATTTTTCTAGATAATTCTCACCATAGGCGGGCAGACGCTCTGTTTCTCACCATCTTTTCTATCAATTTTTCACCAACTAGACTTATTCGTTTTCCATTGTTTTATATGTCAATATTTAGGAATTTTATTGGCTTTCTCATAAAAAATAATTCATTCGTCTGACTTTCATAGTTTTTGGGTTACGAACGAAAATATAAAAATAAGTAAAAATTTTATCTTTTTTGTTAAATAACTCACATTTTTCGTATTTAGAGGGCTGGGACTCTTATTCTGACTATTCCACCATAAAATATAAACATTTAGAAAAAAGGACAGCAAAATGAACGTTGTTGGCATAAAATTTCTATTTTTGCTGAATTTTCAAATAATTATTTTTCACACTGTCAAGCGCTCCCAGACACATCGGGGCTCATGTACCCTCAGTGATGTGATAACTATACAGATATGAAAGGGTTAACATTACTTTGTTTTGTGTTAAGAATTTTTTATATTATAAATACCTAATTTTCTTTTTTAATTAAATCTTTCATAAATTATTTTAGGTGATTATGAAAGTTCAGCATCGAGGCCATGGAGCACCAGGTAGAGAACCTCTTATAACAGAAGACCAGCAGAAAGAGTTGATGATTAAAGAATTTAAAAGACGTGAAGAATTGAAGGTATGGAGCATTGAAAATATTTGTATGCTTCTGATTTTTTTAGTAGGTCAGCTCACATACAGGTATATGCAGCATTTAAGTGATTTGGGAGATTCAGGATACAAAAAAAGTAAGTGTAGTTTTGATGTGTGCCATCTGTACGAGTTTGTATGTATGATTATTAACTTATGTTTAAGGGATGAAATGTTGTGTGGCTAGTATGTTGGATTTTGTAAATGTAGAGTTGGTTTTGAAGTTTGTAATGTACCATTTGCAGTTTGATAGTTACATAGTATGATTAAGACCTTAAATTTAAAGGATGCAGTAGAGTAATAGGAAATCCTTTTATGGCACATGATCATAAGCCCTTCTAAGGAAGGATATCTTTTTGGGAATATACCTCTTTATTACATTATAAACTAGAAAGCTTTTAATCTCGAGTGTACTGTATAATGGGTATAATGGTGTGTGAATAGTGAATTTGTAAGACTTTACATATCATTTAGGGTTGGACTTGAGTACATAATGTAGTGTTACCCATTATGACCAAGTTTCTTTAGTGTAGAGAATAAATACACAAGGTGTATCATATTTCCTGGCACTAAAGGTGCTCCAGCCTCAAGGACACCCTCCAGTTTGACCTGTAAGTCAAGGGAAAAAAATGAGAAGCAAAAATGTCTTAGCACATTCACCTACCATACCAGGACATTTTTTGGGAGGCTTTAAGAAATTTCAATTATCCTGGCTGCTTATAATCTGGATTTTATCTCTTATAATTAGCCTATTGGTAGGTACCAAAGCTGGAGGTCCTTTTTCTTCAGGATACTCAAGTGTGTTTATACTACCCATTACTTGATGATAGCCTTAAATGTACTTCAGCTCATTTTTCAGACGTGCTCAATTAGAAGTAGTTCTTCCAACTTGTTGTTCTTCGCTGAGAGAAGTTCTCTCTGTCTTGGGCTTTCAAGGCTATAGAACTACCCTTTGCTAAGTCCTTTGGTAGAAAGGGGTTGATGTCGTCCTCATGGAGATCTCTGTGCTCCTGAGAAGCTTCGAATAGTCTTTCTCACCCAGGGAACTCAGGCCCCCAGAAGAGGATGTGACTCACATTTTGAAGAGCCTAACATGCACTCCATATGAGCCCTTGAGATAGTCGTTGGACAGGACTCTGAATCTAAAAATTGTTTTCTTGCTAGCCCTGGTGAGCTCCATGGCCTTTCCTTTGATGTTAAGCACTTGAGGGGATGGGAATATGTTACGCTCAAGTTTTTCCCAGAATTCATAGTGAAGATTCAGAATACATCGGTCCCTGATGCTCAGATTCAAGTCCTTTATTATCCCCTCCTTAGAGGACTATGTTGGTAGTGGCCAGGAGGAAATGCCACTGTGTCCACTACTATCTGAAGAAAACTCAACATCTCAGGCCTGAGTGTCGATGCCTGTTCATTAGTACTGGCTCAGTCAAGAAAGAGGTGTCCAATCTCTTTTGGCTTCGTGAGACTGCCAATGCCAAGGAAGACAGGAGTATGGTCCAGGCAAGAGTTCAAAAGGTGAGGGGCATTGCCCCTTCCCTGGCATATTCTGAAAGAACCTGACAGTTTACCAAGTACCATGAGGAGGTGTGGTCACACCAGACCATATTCACCTTGTTTTACCTTCAGGACATTGCCCACAAGTCCTTGGACACATTTTCTTTGGGCCCTTTGGTGGCTGCCCAATAAGTGTAGCTCACCCGGCTCCCCTAAGTGGCAGGTAGCATCTCATCTAAGGTATTTGGTAAGAAAGCGAGGGTGTGCATGTGAGTAAGCTCTCCTCCCTTCTTCTCCTTCACCTTCCTCTATCATAGAGAGAGAATAAAGAACTGAGATATGCTTACACTGGTAAACAAACAAATCAAGAAACAGCTGTTTTGTGATTTTGAGGGATTTTACTTTAACATATATGTTAGTTTACCTTAGTTTACCTGTTTTATATATATGTACAAAAATAGAAATAATAATTCCATTTACACATTCATTGCTTTTAGCAACAAAAAAAATTATTTTCTTAGTTCTTTCACTAGTAGGCTCAATCAGCTGATTCTAAGAACATAAACATTATAAATGGCCGGACGATTTTTTTTATACATATTACGATGATGATATGTTGGTATAATAATACAGAGTAAATGGATTCCTTAAGTAAATACAGTCATACCCCAAACTTACACAAAGTTAGGTTCCAGAACCCCTCGAACAAGGCAAATTTTTGTATAAGTTTGGCACGGTCTCTAAAAATGGTAATAAATGCTCATTTCTAAAGTTTAAACACTAAATATGACCCTAATCATGATCTCAAATTATTAAGCTAACTTTTAAATGAAATGAAAGTTACTGTAATTTCATTTAAAATTATTAATACATTGCCCTAAAAAAATAAATAGTTGACATAAAAATAGAGTTGGAAGAGAAATTTCTGTCTCTCCTTCCGACATTGCCGATCTATTTTTAGAAGTCTTCTCAACCTCTTTTTAATAACTTCTTTGTTCTGCATCTCTTTCTCTTTGTTCTGAAATGCTTTTTCATGAACAAACAATGTTTTTTATTTTGACTAATACAACTCTCAGTTATCATGTCTCTCTGTTTTAGAACGTATTTGCCACACTAGCGCATTTACATTCTGTAGATGGTACAGGTAAAATTAGATCAGTTTAAACTATCTACTTTACAGGTAAAGAAGTACAGAGAAATAATAAGCTGTAAAAATGTGTGAGCACTAACTATGAACAAGAGAGAGAGAGAGATAAGGGTTGCCCTTACTTAAGAGAGTGAAATTATTTATCAGTTATTATGGAGACAGAGAGAGAATAACACAAGAGAGAGAGAGATTGTCCTTACTTGAAATATCAAGTTAAATTATTTATGAAATATTATGGAGATATAGAGAGAGAGAAATCCAGAGAGAGAGAGAGAGAAGTTATTCTTATGTTAGATATCAAAAAATGAAATTCAGTATTAAACTAACTTTTAAAATCGTTATAGTTGCTGTAATTTCATTTAAAAGTTAATAACTCTCCAGTATGGCCATAAAAAGAAATAAATGGCTGACATAAAAATATAGGAGAGTGTGAAGATTAGTATCCTATTTATCTCTCTCCCCATCCCACCGATCTATTTTTAGAAGTCTTTGCAACTTTGTTTTTAAAAACTTCTTTATTCTGCCTTTCTCTTTGTCCTGAAATGCTTTGTCTCTGTGTTTTAGAACGGCGCATTTATAGTTTGCAAATGATACAGGTAAAATTAGATCAACTTACAATTATCTACTGTACAGTTAAAGACATACAGAGAAACTGTAATACATAGGTTGCGCTAACTACGAATGAGAGAGAGAGAGAAAGAGAGAGATATAACAGTTGTCCTTACTTAAGACAGTGAAATTTTTTATGAATTATTACCGACGTAGAGAGAGAGACAGAGAGAATTACATAAGAAACCTTTGACCCGTTAATCAGCAACACTCTCCCCTCTAGTCATGTTAAATCAACATGTCTGACATCTTTGCCTTCAATCAAAGTGTTACAAAGATGAGGGAACTTATATCTGTTTGTTTAAAATATGTATCACATATGAATTGTGTAATTACAGTTATATTATTTATTATTATTATTATAATTATTATTTGAAAATTAGTACTTATTATTAGGTAAAAAAAAGGGATTTTGACAGAGGAAAAATCTATTTCTGAGGAAGGTCCCGTGTCACCCGGTGAAATTCCATTACAGCACGAATTTCTAGGTATAACCTTGCTAGATATACCAGAAAAAGAGCTTTCAGGAAAGCTGGGGTTACTACCCCCATCGATCTTCTTGGAAGCGTCGGTATAAGAAAGGGTGAGTGAATTACCACTACCACGAAACCTACTCGAAAGATCTCTCCTTATCAAAATCCCGGAACAGAGCGGTGAGCCGTTACAGCCCCCCCAAACACCCGCCAGGATGGCGACACCAGCGCCACCTACCTCATTCCATGCTAGCACTAACCCCAGACTTGGCATGTGCAAGAGGGGAGAGTACTAGGTGATACAGGGAGGGTCACGGGTGACACGGGACCTTCCTCAGAAATAGATTTTCCTCTGTCAAAATCCCTTTTCTGAGTCAGTCCCGTGTCAGCGGTGAAATCGTGATAGAGAATCATGCCAAGGCTGCAACAACCAGGAAAAAGAAATAAAGGGTAATCTGAAGAAAAGGCAAAAATTTTACCAAAATAATTTTAATTAAGCAATCTCTTTCGTGTAGCAAGAACTCTAAAACTAAGTTATATTAAATCTAAGGCACATTGAAAAACTTAATACTATGAAACAAGGGGATCCCGCACGACGGAGAAAAAAGCCCCAAAAAACCTTAAAATTACTTAAAAGCAAGGTGAAACATGAAATGTGTACAAAATAACTCTAAATATAACCTTAATACTATACACGTAAACTTAGGCTAAACACGTAAGAGACAAAATCAATTAACATTAATATATACAATTATCTGGGGTACATGGAGCCAAATAAAAAACTGTCAGTACCCCACAAAGAAAAAACAATAATGGCATATCAGATTACACTTTTTCCATTAACAGGTACAAGAAACAACTATATGAGGAGCCAGGCAGTGAGGTATAATCAACCAGGAGAATAAGCAGAAAAGTAAATGAGGCAGGCGGGCGGGGAAAGGAAAGGACAAGGATATGATTAATTAAGGTGGGGAGATGACACTTCCCACAGCTATTGTAGAAAATTTCAGGGCTTCAGGCGTTTTTAAATAGTGGCGTTTAAACACTAGAGGTGATTTCCAACCCGTAAATTTAGATAACTCCGAAAAGTCCATATTATGAAAGTAATTAATGGAAGTAGCAACTGCTCGAATATCATGAACCTTAGGGACTGAATCTGGGTTGGCCTGTTTAATAAAATATAAAATTTGTTGCCTTATAGCATTTAGTGAAAGAGTACCACCTTTCTCCCTGATAAAAGAGGACCTGACTTACTCTGTGAGTTCTTGAAAGGTAAGATTTAAGTGTATAAACTGGACATAAAGACTGGTCTTGAGGAAGGGCACCACCTTCCAAGGGGACCACCTGTCCTGTGGGTCTTCGTTCTTAGCTAAAAATCTCGGATCAGGGGAAAGGAGGACCTCCAGACGGGAGGAAGTTCACATAATTATCACCTCTAGTGAGCCGACAGCTCTGAGATTCTAGCACCTGAAGCCAAGCTAATCAAAATAAGGTCTTCCTTAACAGATCCTGATAAGAGCAATGAAAGTTATCCAGCTCTGATGCTAACTTAAGGACGTCATTGAGAAACCACGTAACAGACTGTGGGCGTGATACTGGTCTCAGACGAGCGCATGCTCTGGGGATAGATGAAAAGTAGGAATCTGTAAGGTCGATTTTAAAGCCGTAAAGAAATACTTTCTTTAATGCTGACTTGATTGTGGTAATAGTGGCCGGGCTAGGCCTTTCTCAAACAATGATCTAAAAAGAAACTCCTAAATTAGCTGTCATGATTTTGGCTTCAGATGCTTTTAGAAAGGAGGCTAATTTTTGACTGCTGAGTCATACTGTCTAATAGTAGAATCTCTTTTATCTGATTCTAAAAACAGAGTGTTGACAGGGTCAATGTTCGCTCCTTTTGAGCTGCGAACTTTACAAAGTCCATAAAACTAGGGCATTCTGAATTCTTGAGGAAGCTGACACAGTCTTGGTTTGTACTGTCTGAGTCAGAATGGGCTTGGGAATCCGAAGACTCCGTAATCCCAGTTCCTGAAGAAGAGGGAACCAATTGCTCTTCGGCCAATAGGGAGCTACTAGGGCTAATTGACCTTTGAATGTCCTGAGTTTGTGTAAAACTTTCAGCAGTAAGTTTATTGGAGGGAAAAGATAAATCTTCTCCCAGCTGTTCCAATCTACTGTCATTGCGTCTATGGCGAACGCCTGAGGGTCCAGGTTGGGGGCCACATAACAGGGGAGCTTGAAGTTGCTCTCCGTTGCGAACAGATCCACTTGGAGGCCCGGAACCCGGCGGCAAATCCACTTGAAAGATTCCACGTCCAGGGACCACTCCGTCTCAGCGGAGCATTCCTGGACAGGAATCCGCCACCACGTTCCGTGCCCCCGCTAGGTGGGTGGCTGACAGGTGCCAGCCGTGCTTGTTAAGCTAGGGAAGATAGCAACCATTACTTGGTTTTACTCGGCCTGATTTGGAGCCGCCCCTGTTGATGCAATGAACTACCACTGCGCTGTCAACACCAACCTGATATGAATCGGTTGGGGGGCTTGATTTTCTTCAGAGTTAGAAATACCGCCATAGCTTCCAGGTGTTTATATGGAACTGCTGAAACATTGTGGACCACGTTCCTTGTACTTTTTGTTTTGGAGAATATCCCCCAGCCGCTTAAGGAAGCGTCTGTGTGAACTACTAGTGCCGGAGGGGAAATTGAAGCGGAACTGTGTTGGACAAGCCTTTGACCGAGGCCCACGGCCGCAACCTTGTCTTTAAGATTTGAGGGATAGAGGAGACCTTGTCTCTGAGCTTGACATTGGCTCGACTCCCGCCACACTCTGTTTATGTCTTTTAACTTCGCTTTTAACAGCAGGTTTGTCACTGAGGCAAACTGAAGAGACAAGGACCCTTTCTTGGGACGGCGGGATGCTGATGGATTTTGAGAAATCTCCTGGTGAGAGATGCTATCTCTTTCCTCTTGGGAGGCGGAAGGGACAGCGTGTGAGATGACAGATCCCAGTTGAGACCCAACCACTGAAACCGGGACTCCGGAGTCAGGCGGGACTTTCTCTGTTCAGTTGAAAACCCAGCGACTCCAGGAAACTGATGACTATGGACGTGGCTTTTTGACACTCCGGAACTGTTGGTGCCCAAATAATCCAGTCGTCCAAATATGCTGCTAAGAGGATATCCCGAGACCGGAGTTGCTGTACTACCGTGTCCGCCAGCTTTGTGAATATCCTGGGCGCGATGTTCCAGACCGAAGGGCATGACCCTGAAGGTAGGCTTGATTCCCGAGTCTGAAACCGAGGAACTGAGAAAGTTCCGCGCAACCGGGCGTGATAGTAAGCGTCTGAAAGATCGATAGAGGTGGTGACGGCTCCACGCGGAAGTAGAGTCCGTACCTGAGCTACCGTAAGCATCAAAATTTGTCGCATTTTATGTAGCGATTTAGACGCGATAGATCCAGGATCACTCTTTGTTGATCGAGTCTTTTTGGAACAGTGAATAACCTGCCTTGAAACTTTAGGTGCCTTACTTTCTTTATTGCTCGTTTGTTGAGCAATTCTGTCACATAATCCTTTAGGACTGCAGTGGGTGGCTGGTAAAACCTGGTTAGAGGAGGAGGGTTTTGATCCAGCTCCATCCTGAGGCCTTTGGACACAATGCTGTGTGCCCAAGGCTGAAGGTCCATGGTCCCTGAACCAAAACAGGCGACCGCCTACCTGTGTTCTCTCAGTGGGAGGGGCGGGTTTATTCCCCTACCACGTCCAGGTCTTCCTCTTGGGGTGGTGTTGGGTTTTCCTCTATGAGGGGGTTTACCTCTTCCTCCCTTGCAACCCTATTAAGGCCGTGAAAATAACCACGGCCCTTCATATGTGAGGTTATATGCCGGTGAGGCCACATATGAGGGCAGCTGGTTGGACCAGCACGTACTGTTGAGGGTGGGCCTTAGAAGTGGAAGGCTGTGCCACTGCCGAGACCGGGGCGGCTTGGACTACCGCCTGGTGGTGGGTCCTCTTATGCCTCCTGAAACGCTTACCTCCTCTCGATTGGGGGCCGGCCGATTCTGGGGTCTTACGTTTGTAGCTGAAATACCCCAGCGAGAGCGAAGACTTTGGTTGGCCCGTGTAGCCTCAGCCATAACACTTGTGACCTCCTCTTCAGGGAAGAGGTTAGGTCCCCAAATCGAGCTTTTCACGAGCTTGTTAGGCTCGTGGCGGATAGTTGCATCGCGAAGATGAACTTCCTACATTCCAGTCTGGCCAAAATAAACTCAGATAAGTCAGACTGGAAGCCTGCCAGCAAGGACTTAGCCAAGACCTGAAAGAAGGGCTCGTCCGAGCAGGAGACGGCCGTGGCTTCAGTGAGGCATACGGAGTTCAACGACCGGGCTAACTAACCCGAGCATCAAACTCCGCTTTCAAAGAGTTTCGGCAGCTTGGGGAGCTGCTCGCTAAATTGCGTGGGCGCGAAAGGGTCCAGCTTCCCGACCGTGAAAGTGGATGGCGTCTGTCCAGAACTCATTACTTCCTGGGAATACCAGGAAGTAGGGTCTGTCTCCCTCAGCTGAGGTACCGGAATACCCTCAAAGCACGCTCGGGCCGTAGCCAGAGCGACTTTGTCAAGCAAGGGGTGGGAAGGTTGTCTCCCAGGGCGAACATGGTGAAGTTCCCCTTGAAAGGAGTCAACCGTGTTATCTGCCTGCCACTCCGTCAGAGTGCGCTTGGGAGAGCCGACTGAGCTTGGTCCCTAGGGACGATGACAGTCTCCTAGGAACCTTGTCGACCGAATCCAGGCTTCCTCCGTGAGCCTCCACGAAGCCTGGATAAGAGGGCAGGAGATCGGGGGGAAGAACTCCAGTTCCTCCAACCGTCTCGTGCCAAGACCATCAAGTTAGCTTGCCATCATGTTGGATGGCCGGAGAGCGAACCGCCAAGGGTTACCGACATCAAGCGGCGGGAGGTCCGCAGTGTCGGGATAACATACTGTGGTTCGGCTGGGGGTGGATGAGCCATTCCGCCAGTATATTATCATGACTGGCAAGCTTCTCTGAGATTTTGCTAAATCTCGAGTCCAGGTCCTCCGTGAAAACGCTTATACAATTGGTTGGCAAAGGCCTCTGCATCAAAGCAGGTTGGCGAGGAGGGCTAGGTTTTGCAGCCCTCTTACTCGCGCCTTTGCTGGAGGAACCAGACTTGCTCCAGGAGCTACAGGTCCTGAGACCTTAGCCTTCGACGGGGGAAGGGCAGTGCCTTCTTGGAAGACGAGGACTTGAAGCCCTTCGCCTTCCATGAAGTCTTCAACTTCAACTTGGGGATAGCAGATGGAGCTCTATCACCCAAGGAGGAAGACTTCACAAAACCTGAAAATGAAGAGACAGATGAAGCAGGGGAGTCAAATAATGGGGCCCGCCCCAACAACCTCACCTACCTCACCACTTACCACCTGGTCCTGCTCTTGTTCATCGGTTCCAGGTCGAGATTAACAGCGGCGGCGTCCTCCGAAACCTCAGCGTAGAGTACATCCGCTTGGGGTGGCTGGGTCTCATCCCGGATCTGCTGGATGATGGGGTGGCCAGATCTTCCAGGCACTGCGGCGCCACCCGTCGCCGGGCAGAGTAAGTCCCTCAACCTAGCGTCGAGGACGTAGGGCTTCCCGACGGAACGTTTCTTCCAAACCCAGCCACCCAGGCCCGGAGGGATTCAAAGGCAGACTTCTTGGAATTTCATCCGCCTGTAAAAACCAACAATTAGCTAAGAACGAAAACCATTCCGGGAGCCTCATAGCAATGTAATATACAATATGAGAATGATGTAGAGACTGTCACTTACCAACTCGTCCTGGACAGGTTGTACAGAGAGCAAAACAGATCTCACAAACCATCAGGTGCCACACAATCAGGTCATCAAGGCGGACCGCACAACCAGCGTGGGTCCGACAAACTAGTGACCGTGGGGTTGTTGGAGAGAGGCGGTGCACCCCGGCTCCTCTGCGAACAGTCTGTAAGAAGAAAGTACATGAACCTCCCACCTAAGCAAAATAAAGCTGGCAAGGCCGGGGAAATTCAACTGCAACCGGAATACTCCGGCGGAGAAGAACTCCCTAACATAAACTGTGCCAATAAGCTCTAAATCACTCAGAGAGGAAGGTAGGATTTCAGACCCCGGAGTACTCCGGGGAATGAATGGGAGAGAGACCAGGAACTAACCATAAGGGTTGCCAGTAAAATAACAGCGGAGACCCCCTGGTATAGGCCGGACTCACTATTTATATATAATGAATAAAGGAGAGTACTCCTGTAGATAACTGACTTATCAAAATTATAAATAAAAACAGTAATAAGTGATGGTAAGAACACAAGAGGGCGGAGGGATCCGTTCCCCTATAATGAAAAAACCTTCCACCCTTACTCCCGCCGGAATCGAGATGGGTAACTGCTCATATGTTCATAACATAGGTGAAGCAATTAATATATACCGTATCAACGTAAACCGACGGAGAGTGAACAGTGACTCGAAATCGCATTCGAGTAAACAAACCACCAACTCCAATACAGCGATGCTAGGGACAATATGGGAGGGAGCGAATCCCTCAACCAACAAAGGAAGTCCCTGAACTTCGGAGAAAAACGCCATCTAAGCGTCACCCGCTTGCAGAGCAAAACAAGGCTGGAAAGGAGGAGGGGGAGTAAGGAGGAGGAGTAGCCACCAGAAGGGAACAGGAGACGGGAGAAACTCACCCACTCAACTGCATCGTACCTCCCAGACCATGAATCTTAGAGGGGCGAAATGACTGGAAGCAACCAACCCAAGCCCGACTCCTAGTTAGGCGACGCCTAATATGGACCTAACCTAAGTATAGGCTAGGGCGAGAAGAGTAAAAGGACCGAGGAAGAAACTGGGGAGAGAAAATTTGAGCCGAGAACCAGCCGGGATCGAAAATGGCAGGCAAGGGGCGACTAGCCTAGAGGAAACACATCCAAGGAACTCGATTCCCCCAATTGGAGAAGAGAACCAGGGCTCACTCTGCCCACAAAAATGACTCCCGGAGGAAAACAGCAACAAAATTCCCTCAACCTGAACTCCTCACCCAGGGCCAAGGGAAGGAAGCTAGCCTACTCCAAAACATAACCAACACTCATAAAAACTAAAAACTAAAAACTAAAATGTGCTCAACAGAGAGCGTAGCCTACCACGGGGAAGCGGTTAGATCTGAGGCTGCCGCCAACACCGAGGTAAACCACTGAACAAAACAAATAAAAATAAAACTACAAGAGAGCACCATCTTCAATAAAATTAATTAGCCTAGTAAGACCAAAACAAAAGGAACCCAGCCTGGGGTGGGTACCTGGACGGCATCACTCCCACCAAGGCCAGTAGGCCAATGATCGTAAATTCATACGCGGGAGCCACCGCAAGAGAACCACCAGGAAGGGAACCAAAGGGGGAATAATCTATAACGACGAGGGAGACGGCTCAACTGAAAATAACAGAAGGAGACGCCTCGCTGGTCTGTTTCTCTGGCTGGGGGCGCCGTGGCGACACAATAAGATCTCGATATTTATGAAAATACGAGACTATAACAGCAAAAATAGAACAAAACCCCACAAGAAGATGGTACTTAACTTGGAAATAGTAAAGCTGCTCGATGCCATCGTTGAAGCAGTAGAAAATCCAAATAATGGAGAGCACACAAAACAATCCGAAGATTCATGCTAGAAAATGGAATGAGGTAGGTGGCGCTGGTGTCGCCCGTCCTGGCGGAGTGTTTGGTGTGGGGGCTGCGGCTCACCGCTCTGTTCGAGGGATTTTGATCGATCTTTGAGTAGGTTTCCGTGGTAGTGGTAATTCACTCACCCCTTCTTATACCGGCGCCTTCCAAGAAGACGCTCGACTGGGGAGTAGTAACCCCAGCTTTCTGAAAGCTCTTTTTCTCTGGTATATCTAGCAAGGTTATACCTAGAAATTCGTGCTGTAATGGAATTTCACCGGCTGACACGGGACTGGACTCAGAAATTTATTTATCATACAAAACAAATAAACATATACATGTACCATAAAAATTCTCTCATTTCAGTAAAAGAGAGAAATTATTACTTTTTTATTTAATGTTGTTTAATTTACACATAAAAGTTTGAAAACTTATAAATTACATAAAAAATTAGACAAACACTTTTACGGGTTTCTCAGTATTCGCAAATGTTCACATGACTGGGAAAAACTCATGTATGACAATTAGCTAGGTTCCAATGAAAGTTCGCGTGTCCGTGAATTCGCGCAAGTTCGGGGTATTACTGTAACAGTTTCATTGCCATTACCTTTATCTTAAATACAGCTGTAATAGCGTATTTGACTTTTGCAAATGGATACTGTGAGTATAACACCAGGGCTAGCATAGGTCTATAGTTCACACATGCACATTTTTATCTCGTGTTTGGTAATACAATATGGTAACAACTGATAAGGAAATTGCTGTATAAAAATACATTAACCCTTTAACGCCGAAGCCCTATTTACAAAAACGTCTCCCGTATGCTGGCGCGTTCGGTGAGTTAGCGCGAAGCGGAAAAAAGTTTTTCAAAAATCACAGCACGCTTAGTTTTTAAGATTAAGAGTTCATTTTTGGCTCATTTTTTTTCATTGCCTGAAGTTTAGTATGCAACCATCAGAAATGAAAAAAAATTATCATATATAAATATTGGAATATATGACAGCGAAAAAAAAAACTCGTATATAATTGTATACAAATCGCTGTAAGCAAAACGGTTAAAGCTAATGAGTTAATTTTTTTAGTTGTATTGTACACTAAATTGCGATGATTTTGGTATATAACAAATTTTAAAACGATCAAAGCAACACAGAAAATGTTATCACAAAATGATGCATGAATTTGTAATGCGCGGACATAAAAAATGTTTTTTCAAAATTCACCATAAATCGAAATATTGTGCTAGAGACTTCCCGTTTGTTGAAAAATGAAGCTAATTGATTGAATATTACTAGACTGTAAGTGTTTTAGCTTACAATTGCAGTTTTGACCATTTCGGTCGAGTTAAAGTTGACTGAAAGTCGAATTTTTCTATTTATCGTGATTTATATGGAAATATTTCAAAACTGATAAAATACAACCATGACTTATTTTTTGTTGTATTGTACATGAAATTGCGCACATTTTCATATATAAAACTTTATGTAACGACTAATATAAAACGGTGCAAATATTACGACAACGAGACAAAAGAATTTCTGAGATGTTAGCCGAGTTACAATGAGCGTAAGGAAAATGTTTTTTAAAAATTCACCATAAATCGAAATATTGTGCTAGAGACTTCCAATTTATTGCAAAATGAAGTTAAACGATTGAATATTACTAGAATGTAAGAGTTTTAGCTTACAATTGCGTTTTATGACCATTTCGGTCGAGTTAAAGTTGACCGAAGGTTGAAATTTTGGCAGTTATTGTGATTTATGTGAAAATATTTCAAAATTGATAAAAGCTACAACCATGAGCTATTTTCTGTTGTATTCTACATGAAATTGCGCACTTTTTCATATGTAAAAGTTTATGTAACGACTAATGTAAAACGATGCAAACATTACGACAACATGATGAAAGAATTTCTGAGATGTTCGGCTGAGTTACCGCGCGCAGACGTAAGGAAAAAATTTTTTTTTCAGAAATTCACCATAAATCGAAATATTGTGCTAGAGACTTCCAGTTTGTTGCAAAATGAAGGTACATGATTGAATATTACTAGAATGTAAGAGTTTTAGCTTATAATTGCGTTTTTTGACCATTTCGGTCGAGTTAAAGTTGACCGAAAATTTTGGCAGTTATCGTGATTTATATGAAAATATTTCAAAACTGATAAAAGCTACAACCATGAGTTATTTACTGTTGTATTCTACATGAAATTGCGCATATTTCCATATATAAAACTTTATGTAACGACTAATATAAAACAGTGCAAACATTACGACAACGTGAAAAGAATTTCTGGCGCTGGAGGTAAGAAAAAAGTTTTTCAAAAAATTCACCATAAATCGAAATATTGTGCTAGAGACTTCCAATTGGTTGCAAAATGAAGGTAAATGATTGAATATTACTAGAATGTAAGAGTTTTAGCTTATAATTGTGTTTTTTTACCATTTTGGTCGAGTCAAAGTTGACCGAAGGTTGAAATTTTGGCAGTTATTGTGGTTTATATGAAAATATTTCCAAACTGATAAAAGCTACAACCATGGGTTGTATTTTGCTGTATTGTACATGAAATTGCGCACATTTTCATATATAAAACTTTATGTAACGGCTAATATAGAGCAGTGCAAAATTACGACAAAATAACGAAAGAATTTATGAAATTTTCGGCTGAGTTACGCCCGTGCATAAGAAAAAGTTTTTCAAAAATTCACCATAAATCGAAATATTGTGCTAGAGACTTCCAATTTGTTGCAAAATGAAGGTACATGATTGAATATTACTAGAATGTAAGAGTTTTAGCTTTCAATTGTGTTTTTCGACCATTTCGGTCGAGTCAAAGTTGACCGAAGGTTGAAAATCTTTGTAGTCAACGTACGGTACGTCCACTTGGCACCCAACAGACAATTTTAGTCGACGTATGATACGTCCAATAGGCGTTTAAGGGTTAATGGTCATAAAACCATGGTAGGCTGTGAGTAAACACAGGTATGGTACCTGCCTACTGAACTGTGTCATTTACGAGAGAGAGGAAAAGAAGGGGTTGCATTTTTTTCAAAGTGTATTTATGCAGTGTACTTTGTTACAAAAATGGGGAAAAAAGGTAGACAATTGCCTTTTGTATAAAGTTTTCAGGTTAAAGTTTGATGGTTGTTGTTTATGAGCATACTGAGTATTTACAGTTATGGGGTGTATCTATCACTGTTCCACCATCATCATAACTTACAAACCGCTCATGCGCTCTTCTCCAAACATCCCTGTCATTCTCAGTTAACCACATCAGTGGCTTAACACAGCTTTCAGAATTCATAACATACTCACCTGGTCACACTCCTATATTCCTGTGGGCACTTACACTATACATCCACAGGCTTTTGCAGTACACAAATGCCATTCATTCTCCATATCAGTCATACACAACTCACTCAATGTCCTAATTGTTCTTTCAGCCAATCCATTCTTGCTTGGCATATTCAGAGTTTAATACACGTGCCATATCCCCCAATCTTTTAACATACTCTAAACACTTTCCCAGTGAACCCAGGTCCATTGTCACTTAACAACTTCCTTAGCTTACACTAGTACATTGAAAACATTACTTTGCTTCCAGCATTTGTAAGTCTCGTTTCTTTTATCCCTTATTGGTACTGCATAAGCAAACTTACTCAGATGATCCACTGTAAGAACCAGTCCTATATTCCCACTTGTACTCACTGGCAACAACAAACAATTTATCATAACTATTTCAAATGGCTCTTTCATACTCAACTGCGAAACAGGAGGGCTTACAGGCATTCATTGATATGACTGGACCTTC
The DNA here is from genome assembly GCF_040412425.1 of Macrobrachium rosenbergii. Lineage (NCBI taxonomy): Eukaryota > Metazoa > Arthropoda > Malacostraca > Decapoda > Palaemonidae > Macrobrachium > Macrobrachium rosenbergii. The sequence continues at coordinate 26,728,465 of NC_089747.1, forward strand.
GAAACTCTCGTAACATCACACCCCAGTGGCACACAAGAATCCTAAATTGTACACATTGAGGCAGCTCTTGTATTACAGGGCAAACCATTTGCATCTTTTCAGTATCCTCCAGTCTGCAAGTCTGTCTCACCCATTGTTACAGCTGTCATCTTTATAAAATATACCATACACACTCCACTCCGTACATGAATCTTAATATCATTTATTCTCAAAATTTCCACTCTAATCAAAAACCAAAAAGGCATTTGCTCATAACTCGCAACCACAAACACGTGGTAAGTTACTCTAACACAACTATACTTACAACTAAAACTACTTCAACGCATGCCTTAACTTGTAATATACTTAGCCACCTGTACTCAGTATTCCATGTGTACTTTTATATCTCCTTAACCACATTTGCACTCACTAACAAAACTTGTGTTCCAGTATTCCAGTATCAGCTAGCCCACACTAGTCATTCTCATTTATATCAACCACTACTGTCATCCCACAACTCTTTTGATGCATGCAGAAACTTATACCCTTTGAACCAGATTTAACCACCTCTTCACATTCCTCATCTCCACTTTCACTCATTAAACTTTGTTTCCTGAAAATCATCCATACATTCATACCCCTTCTTTTCCATAAACCAAATGCAATACAGATTACTTTGCTTACAGCATTCGCAACAATCTCGCTTCTTTTATCCCTTATTTGTACTACATAAGTAAACTTATGCTGCTCAGTACACTACAGGTTTTTCTATTTAGTTCAGGAGCCAGGTCCGTTTATTTGTCTGTCTGAGTCAGTAAGGTTTGACAAGTGTTTCTAGACTGAAATTTACAGTAGATTTCAAAAATCAACTTCTTATTTGCATCAGTCTGACCATTTTTTTGATATTACTCATTTTCCGAGTTGACACCTGGCAATATTGCTATATCCGTCTGCTATGTATACGACTGATTAAGAAGATGTTGGACAATATAGGAAATAGCAAGAGGTAGTAAAATGTAATTTTAATGAAAAATAAAGGTTTCATTCAAAATATATGAACATCATCATCAAATATCAATGCTTTTTGATAGTGTCGTCGCTTGTTTTGTCCTCAAGGAGTTACCCCTCCATGGTGTGCCAGTGCTTCATGGTGACCAAACTAATGTCAAAGAAATATCTTTTAGCCTGTTCTTGTAGCCAGGTATTGTGTCATAATGAAAACAGTATGACACATGATAGAGTATAATGGATTCAAAGATAAGAGGGCATTTTCCCTTATCTTCAACGAAGCTGAACCCAGTTTTCCAGTATCAAAACTTGTAAGAAGTGACTATTGAGAATGCACGTCTGCCATCTTGTTTTCGACTGGACAGACAAAAGACCAGACTCCAATGCCTCTTTGGTCAACATTAAGTGCAGACGTCAAGCTAGTGCTCCCCACAAAAATCACTTTGTTCCTCGAATTTTTCATCAGCGAGGATCATGGAAACATCTAAATGCAAAAGTTAAGTGCTTATTTTTAAGCTCCAGTTAAAAATTGTTAGTTTAAACTGTGGAATAGTTGTTTTGTGTATGGAAGTGAGAAACCAGACTTTGTTTTGCAGGCACATGGTCGGTGCTCTCTCACTATCTCTTTGTTATTTGTGAAAAGCAAATCAATTTTAAGATTTGATAACTCTATTTAGAAGTTTTAACTAAAGAAATGTTCCACAATTTATTATTAATTTAGATAATCCTTTCAGATAATGATGTTTACAATAGCCTAGGTGGTAGCCTACATGAGAAGGTAGCCTAACAAATTCAGTGAGAATAATTTAGACTATAGTGGATGTTGTCTGTAGCCTATAACCTAGAATTACATACCCTAAAGGTGATTTAAATAGCCTGAATTAGGTAGTAACCTAAATTAAGGTAAGTAAGAACCTTTTAAGACATATCCCATTATGGCCGTAGGCAGCAGCCTAGTTTACACCAAGGACCCTAGGATTTGATAAACAGGCTAATATACAGGCTTTCTATAGCCTGTATATTAGTGATAACCTTCCACTAAACACCCCATTGTTGGACTAAATCATTAGCCTACACCATGTAATCTAGGAGTAGATGAAAATAGTAACCTGTGCCAGATGAGATACCTGTAGTAGCCTAGTTTTAAGGCTACATACTAAGGTAATTGTGTTTTACAGAACCCATACCCTTAAGTGTGAATTGAATAATCTGGATTAGGCAGTATCCTAGATTAGAGTAAGTGGTAGCCAGTAGACCAAATAACCTAGGATTGAATATAAATAACAACCTGGGTTAGACAATAATAGTAGCCTAACTATAAGGTTACATAATAGTAAGTTTCTGGTTTTATATAGCCTATACATTTAAGAGTGATCTATAATAATCTGGATTAGGCAATACCCTATACTAGGCACAAAGAACAAATAAGCCTAGGATTACATATAAACAGTATTCTAGGCTCAATAAACATAACCTAGTTTTTTACGACCCGATAGCCTTTCTGTAAGGCTACATACTGGTAGGGTCTTATGTAGCCCATACCATTAAATGTGATATAAACCTATAACAGGCAGTAGCCTAACCAGATTAAGTATAAATCCCCTTTTAAGGGAATATCCTGCTGTTAATTTAGAAACAGCATGGCAGAGTACCTGACACAAGGGTAGTCTTGGCTACATAAAATAGAAAACCAGAATATAAGAGGGTTATTTTCTGTGTAGTTTATGTTCTTAGGTTTTAAATAAGCCTAGAATGAGAAGTGGCTTAGAGTAGGTTAAGCGTGAACCCTCTAAGAAATCCTCGATGCTTAGCTTAATGTAGGTTATACTAGAAGCATTAGCCTCAGCCATATAAAACAGCAGCTTGGGTTAATTAAACAAATTAGTGTATAGAAGTTTAGTCTGAATGGCATGACAAGTTAGAATTAAAATTTCACATAGCCTTTGCAAAAGGACTAACAGTTTGAGTAATACAGCCATATACAGGTGTCGAAATTAACCAAAGCCCCAAAGGGTTTAAGTTAACATAGATATTTTATAAAATGTATTACAACTACACACTAGTAATCAAGTTAATCTGTAAGATGGAATATGCTAATGATACATGGATTTACAAAAGTGTCCTTATTAAAAACAATATATATTAATTAATTTCTAGTAACAACTTGGTTTTTTCGCTACAGGGCCACCATTATGCAGGACTCCCAGCTCAAGTGTTTCGTAGAAAATTGCTCAGTTCGCTTTTTGCCAGTGGGTACGGCCCATGCCACCTGCCATGCACATAGTCCTTGTAAAAAACATGACAAATTTGCTTGGGCGCCAGATATGTACAAAATTTGTAGTGTGCTCATGGCAGCAAGTTTTAAGGACAAAACAGCTCGTTTTAAGCTGTCACCCTGGGTCCTAGCATTCAGCAAGGGGGAGGAAGGAGGAGATTATATCTTCCCGGCAGAACACCAGCAGCAGATATTTAACCTCTTCTCAGAAGATCTGTGTTTGGGCCAAAACCCAGTAACATTAGTCCCCAATACCTCCCAGGTTAACCCTGCGGAGGAAATAGAGGAAGTTCCACTTGGAGGTGATTTTCTTATAAATGAAGTTGATATTGTTACCGAAATGATCCTGCTGAACCCAGAAGGATCAGGAACACAACCTTCAGCTAACCATGGGAGAAACTTTCCAGAAGCTGATCAGGATCCTTCCCCCAACAGGGATACAAGGGTCCACTTAACCCCAACCCCAATTGAAATGACTACATTTTCAGAGGGGTATAATAACTCACCCAGGACATCCGCCCCTTGGGTAATAGGCAGTCACAGTTCAGCTGTAGATGCTTAGTCAGATTACGCAAGTTCCCCAAAAAGGGATACACAGTTTGTGGCATTTGATCAATTCTGTAAGGAAATTATGAGTAACATCAAAGATGCCCTTGCCAAAGAAGGGCAATATATAATGGACATATTGCATGGTTCCGAACAGGAAATTAAAGAAATCAAGTCAGTGATGTACACACCAAAGTGTAAAAGTACTGCATCCTGCAACCAAAAAATGAGTGGATACAAATTCTGACCAAACAAGGTCCAAGGTTAGAATTCCAACTGGAACCAACAAAATGGCCAGTTTGGACTACAAAACTTCAGATCAAAACATAAAAGGGTTCCAATATTCTCCCCTGATGATACTGATAATCCTTGGCAAGACGCTTCAATGTGCATTTTCTCTCCTGATGGCAAGTATCTAATTAATGACTGAAAAACCATTATCGAAGTTGTACATGGAGTTTAGAGATAGGGCAGCATTCCCTGATACAGAATGGCGCCTGATACCACCTTTGCCAGACATGGAGAAACCTCAAAGGAAACAGTTCTCTTATGGCAATACATCATTGAAAGCTATAGATGACACCCTTTACCAGGTCAACAGAAGGTGGATCCATACTCCTATTTTTTATGAATAAAACCCAACTTGCTCACCAAGTACCCCCAAACGTCTGTCCTTTCATTTTTAAAATAATTAACCATGTGAAGACAAACTTTCAGAATTATGTAGTAACTAGAAAATGGGAGCAAATGACAGAACTAAATCAATTCACTACAGTTCTCCCAGTTTTGAAAAATTCCACCAAGGAATGGGCAATGCTTCAGCTCCCTTTTGAAAGGAAAAAGCTCCCCTTGGATGTGGCTACTCAGCAATTTGGGACCCGTATGAGAAGAATCTCAGATGAGACAGCTTCGTCAGAATTCCATGTTAGGACTATTCCTTAGTATCTTAACCTCTTCCACCTTGCTAGAAGTTGCCACCAAAAGGCTTCCAGAAGATCCCAGGACACTTTTTGCTGTTGTGGCTAAAAGTCTTATGAGTACCCTATGGGAAGCACTGTGACACTTTAGACTGGCGCACAAGAGCACAACTGGAAACACTGAAAGGCTCCAAGTCACTTCCCAATGTGACTGCTGTATTACAGTCTAACGCTTTCTGTAAGGACCTGTTTGAGGATTCTGTTGTAACTCAACGAGCAAGCACGCCAACAAAATTGTACAGTGTACACTCTTCTGGGAAAAGGAGAATTCAGGAAACAAAAAACCCGAAATTTCCCTCTACCCAATTAAAAAAAAAAAGATCGCTTTGATCAAAAGTCATATGTCTACAGTCACCTCCAAAACTTTTCCTCATAAACAGGTAGGTAGTCAGAAGGGACACAACCCCCTTCAAAGGGACAGCAATGGCCACATTAGCAAGAACATCCTTTTCACGAGGTCCAAAAACCGTCTTATAAAGGAAAAGGAAGAGCAACGCCCAGAATGCCTATCAAGGGAAAAGGTAGAGGAAGAGGGGGATACTAATAGGAATTGTTTGGTCAGGGGTTGGCTTCAAGGACACCACAGGGAATGGAAGTCTTCTCCTTGGAGACAAAGCATTGCTCTTAATGGGCTGGGGTGGAAATGGTCTCATCCCCACCCCCAATCTTTAAAGGGGTTCTTTCAAGTACCAGACTCCTCTCTGGAAGATTATGTGCAGAAGGCCCTGTTAAAAGGTGCCATAGAGAACATGCGTATATTTGCCACCAAGACGTCACTTCTTACAGGTTTTGATGTTAGAAAACTGGGTTCAGCTTCACTGAAGATAAGGGAAAATGCCCTCTTATCTTTGAGTCCATTATACTCTGTCACATGTCATAGTGTTTTCATTACAACACAATACCCAGCTACAAGACCAGGCTAAAAGATATTTCTTTGATATTAGTCTGGTCACCATGGAGAGTTGGCACACCATGGAGGGGTAACTCCTTGAGGACTCAACAGCGACTACCAAAGATAGGTTTTCCTACGTCAAAACCAGTTCATTATAATCAAAATTAATACATTCTCTGTCATACCCAATATAGCAACATGTAGAAAATTTCAATCACCCGACAAAATGCTTTGTTATTATTCTATATCAAATACATTCACTAATTATATACAAGGTAAATAGAACATATGATTACTATATAATATTGTTATAAAAGAAAAATTAAAGAGCTGAAGCAAGTCTATCCCAGACCCTTGACAGCACTGTGGTCTCTTATACAACAGTTAATTAGATAAGCAGTTTTAAATGAAACACATGTAAGTTCACAAATTATACGTCTCTAAATTTTCAAAGAATAGTACATCCATACAGAGGGTATTTCATTGGAACTGTTTTTAGAACTGCAACTTTTGGCAAAGTTCAACAGAAGCTAAATCAAGGACATACTTTTGAATTCGAAACTACATTTCCAATTGATAACTGTTCTTCTTCATCTGGCTCACCACATGCTTCACTATCAATGTCACTTTCCTCATCAGGAACTTTTTCAGTTTGATCACTGGGACAATCATGAACCATGGGACCCGTAAACCAATTCAGCATGTATATTCCATTTTCCTTAATCCACCCATTACAGTGTGGATCAAGGTGATTAATGTCTCTTTTATCTGACGATTTCCACATTCGCAATGAAGTTTGCACGAAGGATATGCTGCTTGAGGGTTGCTTGGCATGGGGGAAGCATAGATGGCTCAATTCCTTTGATATATTCCAAAGGAGTTGTAGAGTCTTTGAACTGATACCTCACAGTGAATATGCTGAAGCGAGCTGTATTAATGTCTTTAGTTTTGTTTTGCCCTTACAAAACACACACAAACTCTTCCAGAACAAGGTATGTGTCTTCAGTCATTGTTGAAGAGCCAAGTTCTCCAAATAAAGAGCCAAGTTCTCCAAATGCTCTTTGGAACCTCGGATAATTCTCTACAATATTTAACGAACTTACTTTCCCTTTGCCCTTAAATGAAGGAGAATAGTCGCAGCCAGTGAAGGTATGCAAACCTGGTAATGCTTTTCAAAGTCCTCTTCCTAATGTGTCTGCCAGTAATGTTACATTAATATACCTCCGACTGCTGTTTGAATTTCTGACATCCCTATTGAGGGATTTTGACAAAGGAAAAATCTATTTCTGGGGGAAGACCTGTGTCACCCAGTGAAATAGTCCATTAGCACTGATTTCTAGGTATAAATATTGCTAAATATACCAGAGAAAAAGCTAACCATAATGCCAGGGTTACGACCCTGGATCGAACACCACTAGATGGTGTCGGTATACACAAGGGGTGAGGGTTGCCACTACCACAGATCTTCTGGCCCTATAGATTTCTCCAATCTCAAACCCCGAAAGGGAGGAGCCGTTCCAAAACCTCATCCCCATTTTCCTAGCCAACCACCACCCCGGCCGCCATCTTCATCCCAGTTTAGCACCCCTCCAAGCTTGGTATGCCACTCGGGAGGGAAAAAGGAGTACAGAGATGGGTCACTTGTGACACAGGTCTTCCCAAGAAATAGATTTTTCCTTTGTCAAAATCCCTTTTCTGGGCTCGACCTGTGTCACCCAGTGAAATAGTGACAGAGAATCAACCATACAAAAGCTTGGTGGAGCCCTCTAAGAATTACCTTAATGGAGCTAAATAAAACTATGAGAAAATTACTGTGTTTTAATAACCCAAAACATTCATATTAAAGACATAATTAACATTATAAGGCACACAGTCTAAATCATAAAATAACTAACACCAAGACACTTAAGGCTAACAAAAGATTCAAACAGGAAATCCATGAAACGGCCAGGAGTCAGGCTGTGAAGCAGGCCTGACCTAAAGGTTAGAAGGCAGGGCCAGTAAACGAGGCAGGTAGGCGAGAGAAATATAAACAATAGGATAAACTAAAGTTACATAAACTAATCTGGGGGGGGGGAGACAATACTTCCTGCAGCTACTGTGGGGTATTTAAGAGCCTCTAGAGACTTAAGATAGTGGCGTTTGAACACTGTTGGTGATTTCCAGCCCGTATACTTTTTAAGGTCATCAAAATTCATATTATGAAAATAATTAGCTGAGGTGGCCACTGCCCGAATATCATGTACCCTAGGTACTGAATCCGGGTTTCCTGCTTTATGAAATACAGTATTTGTTGCCTGATGGCCTTTAAGGAAATGGTTCCTCCATTTTCCCTAACAAAAGAGGGCCTGAATTCCTATTAGAAGTTCTATTTAAATAACCTTTTAAAGTGTTAACTGGACATAAGACAGATCCTGTGGAAGGGAATAATCTTCCAAGGAGACCATCTATTTTGTGGATCCTCATTCTTTGCTAGAAAACTTGAGATCCGGAGACAACAGAACTTCTCCTGATGGGAGGAAATCAACATGGTTCGGTTCTCTAGAGAGAGCAGACAGTTCAGAAATTCTAGCCCCTGAGGCTAGACTTACTAGAAATAACGTTTTCCTTAACAGACTCGAGTATGTACATAATTCATTATCAGTGTCTGATGCCAATTTAAGTACGTCATTTAAGAACCAGGAAACCGTGTGAGGACGGGTTGCTGGTCTAAGACGAGCGCATGCTTTAGGAATTGACGAAAAATATAAGTCTGTAAGGTTAATATTAAAGCCATGTAAAAATATTTTTCTTAAGCAGATTTTGCTGTAGTAATAGTACTAGTGGCCAGTCCTTTCTCAAATAATGATCTGAAGAAAGAGATTGCTAGGTTCATGGTCATTTCTGAGCTTCAGATTCCCTCAGAAATAATGCTAACTTTTTAACTGCTGAGTCATATTGTCTGAGAGTAGATTCCCTCTTGTCTGATTCTATGAACAGTGTATTAATAGGATCAATGTTAGCGTCTTTCTGAGCTGCAAACTTCATGAAGTCCATAAAGCTAGGGCATTCAGAATTCTTGAGGAAGCTGACACAGTCCGAGTTTGTACTACTTGTGTCAATCTTGGACTGGGGATTTGTTTGTGCCGGAGTTTCAACTCTAGAAGAAGAGGAAACCAATTGCTCTTCGGCCAGTTGGGTGCCACAAGTGCTACTTGACCTTTGAATGATCTGAGTTTGTGTAAAACTTTCATCAATAGGTTTATTGGTGAAACAGATAGATCCTTTTGCCACCTGTTCCAGTCGATTGACATCGCATCCGTGGAATGAGCTAGAGGGTCTAGATTGGGAGCAACGTAACACGGAAGCTTGTGGTTGCTCTCTGGCAAACAGGTCCACCTGGAGACCCGGCACCTGACGACAAATCCACTCGAATGATCGTTGTCCAAGGACCATTCCAACTCCAGCGGAGTTGTCCTGATAGTGAATCTGCAATGACATTTCAACACCTGCCAGATGGGTAGCTGACAGGTGCCAAAGATGTTTCCTTGCCAGAGAAAATTGCAATCATTACCTGATTGATATGGCTTGACTTGGAGCCCCCTCTGTTTATGCAATGTACAACTAATGCACTGTCCAGTACCAGTCTGATATGAATCTGTCTGGTTGGACGTAGTTTCTTTAGTGTTAGAAATACTGCCATTGCCTCTAGAATGTTGATATGGAACTGGCGGAATACAGTTGACCATGTCCCTTGAACTTTCTTGTGTTGGGAGTATCCTCCCCATCCGCTTAGGGAAGCATCCGTATGGATCACTAATGATGGAGGGGGAAATTGGAGAGGCACTGACCTTGACAAACTCTTGACTGTTGACCATGGTCGAAGCCTCTTCCTCAGCACCGGCGGAATTAGAGACATCTTGTCCCTGTTTCTGCTGTTGGCTCGTCTCCGCCATACCCTGTTTATATCCTTCAGTTTGGCTTTTAGCAGCAAATCTGTCACTGATGCGAACTGAAGAGAACCCAGGACTCTTTCCTGGGTACGACGAGAGGCTCTTTTGTTTTTGAGGAACTGCCTGGTAGCTTTGGCTATTTCCCTCCTTTTGGCTGGGGGAAGTGACAGTTTGTGTGTTTTTAGGTCACATTGGATTCCTAACCACTGAAATTGAGCCTCCGGAACTAGACGGGATTTCTTCCTGTTTATTTGGAATCCTAAGGATTCCAGGAAGTTGATCACTATGAATGTTGCTTTTCGACATTCCTTGGCGTTGGATGCCCAAATTATCCAATCGTCCAGGTATGCGGCTAACATAATCCCTTGGGCCCGTAGCTGTTGGACTACTGTCTCTGCCAGTTTGGTAAAAATTCTGGGTGCTATGCTGAGCCCGAATGGCATGACTCTGAACGAGTATGCTTGTTTCCCTAGTCTGAACCCTAGGTAAGGAGAGAAGTTTCTCGCAATCGGGACGTGATAATATGCGTCTGAAAGATCTATAGAGGTGGTGACGGCCCCACAGGGAAGTAGGGTCCGCACCTGCGAAGATTGTGTAAGCATCGCGAAACTTGTCGCACTGAATGTATAAGTTGAGACGAGACAGTCTAGAATTACTCTTTGCTAGAATGAGTCTTTCTTTGGGACACTGAACAGACGGCCTTGAAATTTCAAGTGTCTCACTTTCTTTATTGCCTTTTTTGAAGAAGGTCTTTTACAAAGTCCAGTAAGTCTTTGGATGGAGGTTGATGGAACCTGACTGGCGGAGGAGGCCCTCTGCTCCAGCTCCATCCCAGACCTTTTGAAACTATGCTGTGGGCCCACGGACTGAAGGTCCAATGGTCCCGGAAGAGATATAACCTCCCGCCTACCTGAGGAGACTCATTGATTGGAAGAGGCCTTACTTCCTCTGCCTCCTCGGCCTCCTCTTCCACGGCAGAGAGGTCTGGATGCAGTCCTACCTCTGTAGGCGGCTCTGGCTCTACTCCCCCTCGCATGCCTGTTGTAGCCTCGAAACGCCCCTTGGCTTTCAAACGAAGCGTTGAAGGCTGGGGACGCTATGAAGGCTGGCGGAGCAGAGGCTTGCTGAGCTGACTGCATCAGTACGAACTGCTGCTGTGGCTGAGCTTTGGAAGTAGAAGGCTGTCCGATCTGAGAGACTGGTACAGCTTGAAGCACAGTTTGAGCCTGGGGTTTCCTATAAAACCTGAACCTCTTCCTTTCCCTGGGTTGGGTCCGGAGGTCTCGGTGGACTTCCTTTTAAAAGGGAGACCCCAGCGGGAGCGAAGACTTTGATTTGCTCTGGTTGCCTCCGCCAGAACATTACTGACCTCATCCTCAGGGAAGATGTTAGGTCCCCAGACAGAACCCTTCATGAATCTCTTGGGCTCATGTCTGATAGTGGCGTCTGCGAAGACATGCTTCCGGCAGTTTTGTCTCTCCACCACAAAGTCATAAAGGTCCGATTGGAATGACGCTAATAATGATTTCGTCAGGACCTGGAACAGAGGTTCGTCAGGGTAAGTTAACGCTGTTACCTCTGCGATGGTGATGGAATGCAGGGAGCGACTCAACCTGCACTTAGCCTCAAACTCCGCCTTCAGAAGGGCCTCCGGAATCTTGGGAAGCTGTTCACTGAACAAGGTGGAGGCACACTCGGGGTCGAGTTTACCCACTGTGAACGTAGCCGGAGCTCCCGACCAATATTCCGAATCCCCGGGGAAAAGAAGGGAGGTGGGATCTGTCTCCCGGAGTTGAGGCAGCAGTTTGCCATCTATTCCCGCCTGAATAGTCAATTCTACGATCTTAGTCGTGCAGGGGGTAGGGATGGAGTCACCTACCGAGAACATAGTAAACCCCCCTTTAAAGGGAGTAGTTTTGTATTTTCGCACTCCCAGTCAGTGAGAGCGCGCATCAGGGCGGATTGGGCTTGGTCCCTGGGAAAGATAACCGTTTCCTTCGGGACCTTGTCAGATCTAATCCAGGCTTCCTCTGTTAGCCTGGCATAGCCTGGGTAGGGAGGTACCAGGTCGGGTGGAAAGAACTCCAGTCCTTCCAGACGCTGAGTGCCCAAACCCTCGATGGTCAGGGTATCATTATGCAGGGGCGTGTAGAGCCAGCCGCCACGGGTTCCCCCTTATCAAAGGGGGCAGTCTGGAGGCATCCGGAACAACATGGGAGTGCTGTACTGCTCCGGATTGGATAAATCCGGAGAGCAAGTTTTCCTGGGCCTCCATCCTTTGTGTCAATGACAGCACTGACTGACCAGAGGTCTCCAAGCTTGAAGCAAGCTGAGAAGAAAGGTCTTGTATCCTAGCTTCAACCCTGGAGTCTAACTTCTGCATCAGAAGTTCGGCAAAGGCCTCGGGGTCAAAGTTAGGCTGTGGAGGTTTAGCCTTAGACACCCTGGATCTCGACCCTTTGGACGGGGGAGTAGCCTTACTTGAGGACGCCACTGATTTAAGAGCCAGTGACGACCTTGAGGGAGCTGTCGGATTAGACCTTTGAGGTCTAGAGGACTTTGGTAAGTCCTTCTTTTTTAAGGATTTCACCTTGGGGATAACAGACCTAGATCTGTCCCCAAGGATAGCTGGTTTGGTAAACCCCTGAAAAGAAGAAGAAGAAGAAGAAGGAGAACTAAAAAGGGAACTACCAAGACCCTCTCCCCCTGCCTCACTTACCACCTTACCTTCTACCTGATGGTCCAAATCCACGCTCATCAGCTCGAGGTGGATGTTGATGGTCGCTACCTCTTCCGCCACCTCTCCGCACAGGTTGTCTTCTTGGGAGGGTTGCGTCTCTTGCCGGATCCTTTCGATGATTGGGGCGGCCAATTCTGCCGGCATTGCAGCAGAGATCCGGGCCCCGGGGTAGAGGAGATTACAAATCTCCTCCGACAGGACATAAGGATTGCCAGACGCAACGTTCCTCCCAAATCCGCCGACCCAGATCTTCAGGGTCGACAGCGAAGAGTCACGGATGATTTGGTCAGACTGTAAGAAAGGGCAGGACTTACTGAGAATATTCTCCAATTTCCCGTATATGTCTATATAAGTCATTAAAGTCAAAAAGAGACTAAAGGTTAGCGGTCTCTTAAAACTTACCGACTCATCCACCACTAACTCGTACAGAGCGTAGCAGACTTCACAGCCGTCCGGGTGCCAAACGACCAGGTCCCCAACGTGGACCGAGCAGCTGGAGTGCGATCGGCACACCTCGTGTCCACAGGACTGTTGGAGAATCGCCGTGCACCCTGGCTCCTGACAACGTACCATCTGTAAGTGGAATGGCAGTACATGAGTAACGTCAAGGCTAGGTCCGGCGGTAATAGGCTACCTTAACACAGATTTATGGGTGATGAAACATGCGTGTCATCAGGCAAAACCCGCCGGAATTAAATCCGGTAGTACAGACTAATAAATTTAGGTTATGCTACAGAATGGCTAACTATTAATTATGTTAAAAATAAGTACTCTAAGATACTCCGTCGCTATGGTACTACGCCGTGATTTGCCACTGAAATCTTGTTATGTCACATATTATGGAAACGGGCGTAATGTGGCGAAAGGGTGTTCGATATGGCCCATCTCTCAATCGCCCAGGGCGGAAACCACATAATGGAAAACGGCAAATAAACCGAAAACCATACCCACCGGAGTGGTAACATGGACGATAACAACAAAAGATCCGACTAACCTGGCGGAGACTAAACATAGCGTAACTCATGATTGCATCCCTGGGACAGTGTTCGACGCTCCAGCTATAACTGTGGAAAGCGAGCAAATGAAACACCGCCCGATAAGGGAAAGGTAGCAGAGTGGCGGAAGCCAGACAAATGCGACCAGTCGGGTGGGTAGCACCCTCTGGAAGCCGAATGAAACCTCCCCACGGGGGTGCCGAACGCAAGCAATCGGTTTCCCTCTGCTAGGAAGATGCCCAGGTCACTCGCCAAAAACTAACTGATCAGGTAAAGAAGGACTAGGCTATATACATGAAATAACCCGTGCAACCTTCGATCCCAGCCTACCTTCCAAAACCAAAACTTTTGGCTTGGTCAGGAAGGCCAGAATGAGCGCTACAGGTGAGGGGGGGGGAAGAACCTTGCATAACCTAGCCACACCCTCCAAAACCGACAGCCTGGTCAGGTGGAAGACTATGAATAGAGGAGACCCTTCACTATTCTAACCTCGCCCTCCAAAACGTAACGGCCTGGTCAGGTGGGCTAAGGGTGAAGAGCAACTCTCTCACTAGCCTAACCTCACCCTCCAAAACCTAACGGCCTGGTCAGGTGGGCTAAGGGAAGAGCAACTCCTCACTAGTCTAACCTCACCTTCCAAAACCTAACGGCCTGGTCAGGTGGGCCAAGAGAGAACGAGGAACTCCCACACAAACCCTAACATCTCCCTCCAAAACCTCAAACGGCCTGGTCAGGTGAGCTAGGTAGTCTGAGCATCGTGTAAAAGCGCCTATCCTGTCTAGCCTAACCCTTCAAACCGAATTACCATTTCGGTCGAGAGTAGGCTAGGCTAGAATATACCTAATCGAATAAAACTACCTGACGCCAAGAATACTAACATAAAAAGTTAACCATTCGATGTATTTTAGTTTATTTTTATATTATACTTATAAATACATAAATGACTCAGCGTCAGAGAGGTCCAAACAACATCCGTTATATGGAAGTGGGGATACTCAAAATGGCCACCTCTGACGCCGAATCGCACAAAAGCTAATCCAAGAATAGACATGTCATCCATCCTTGTACACATCAGTTATGATCATGAAAATAATAATACCACCATCAAGAAGGCACCAATTGCTGGTGGAGGAAGGAAACCAGAGAAAAGGGAGAAAAATTCTATGATCAGAAAAAGGGGAGGGTGTACCTCCATCCCTAGCCTAGATCAGTCATGACACGGGCTCCTTAACCTCCTACCAGCAAAATGGTAAATTCTCCAAATAAGGCTCCAAATGGAATGAAGCCTGGATAAAAACTAGCAGAAACATTCTGCTAATAAAATGCTGAAGACTGAGGGTCAAGCATGGCAGAGAGGCAGACACAGCCCACGCCCGGCGCGTGGAACTATTTACCTTGGTAAACAATATACAAACAGTCAAAAATAATGCCTCGGTAATAAAAAACCAAAAGGAAATGGTACTCAACTTAGATGGTGGAAACTCCTGATGGGATGACATGATGAATATGCAGAAAAACAAAAACAACACCAAGGAAAAACACGGTGTATCTAGGAAGGCGTGCTAAATTGGAATGAAGATGGCGGCCGGGTGGTGGTTGGCTAGGGTACGGGGATGAGGTTTTGGAACGGCTCCTCCCCTTTTCGGGTTTTGAGATTGGAGAAATCTATAGGACAAAGATCTGTGGTGTGGCAACCACTCACCCCTTGTGTATACCGACACCATCTAGTGGTGTTCATCCAGGGTTGTAACCCTGGCATTATGGTTAGCTTTTTCTCTGGTATATTTAGCAATATTTATACCTAGAAATCAGTGCTAATGGACTATTTCACTGGGTGACACAGGTTGAACCCAGAAATTAGATTTTTACCTGGGGAAGAATGTGGAACTTTAACCATGGGGGTTTCAATTCTGACTGCAGTTGTGGATTCAGGTAAACATCATAAGAGAAAACTAAGCTGAAGACTTTACTTCAACAGGAAAGTTCAGATAAACACTTGAGTTCACTTAAAATCACTTATATTTACAGTTAACAAAGTAAATCAGGAGAATGGGGAATTCACAAAACCAGACAAGTGAAACAGATTCCTGTCGAATAACTAAATTTACAGTAATTTACACAATAACAGAAATGGGGGTAAAAATCTGCTTTGTAGAACGCTGTTGGGTGACGGGCAGTGGTTATAACCATGGCACAAGCACAGGAGTGAACAGATGATTCCACAGCTAGCAAGTGTCTGCAAATGAGAACGCATTCGGTTACTTACACGGACATAGGTAACGTAATTAGGGAATCTAGGGGGTTGCACAGAAGGTGCCAAAGCAACTCGATTCTAGGCACTGGTATACCCTTGAATTTTGAATATTTACTCACTGCACTAAACAGATCAGGTCTTGTGAAAAGATCACACTTCAGAAAGGAAAATAAATTGAGTAGAAGAATAAAATAGATTCTTGATTGGTTAAAACCTCGCTTCGGGTACTGTACCTTTCCGTTGGAGACAGGGGACCTCATCTTCAGCACCAGCAGGGAGGGCATGAAGTAGAGGCTTTCACCACAAAGAAAGACTCAGGCTCAAAGCAGCCACATGGGAAGGATCAGGGCTCTGATGTAGCAGATGAGACAAGGAACAAGTGTCTGGAGTGCTGGGCTGGGCATTTCTCTGGTTACCCAAGTTCTGAGAGGGCGCAGGTTATTGTCCATCCTTTTATGCCCTCATAAGGATTACGTCTTTCCTCATTCCGGATGGCAGTATCGTCGCTTGATTGGCAGTCCATTTTCTCTGTCGATCGGCCATGTGCAAGCCATATGGGAACCATGTGGGACTTTCTCTTTGGCCTCCAAAAAGCAGTACATGGAAGAAGGCTCGAGCAGTCAGTAGATCAAGGAAGAGGATTAAAAGATTATTTAAGGGGTGAGGAATGAGTGATATTCCAGGAAGGGGCGATGTTTTCCCACAACCTGCCTTTGTTAGCGGTGTTTCAGTTGGAATAAGTAAATTAAGTTGATCTGGTGCATCATTGCACTCTTAGAGGGAGAGGTGACTTATATTCTTGACACCTCCCCATTCAAGTTGACATTCCACACCTTAAATCTGGTGGGGATGTCTACAGATAAGTCAACTCAACTGAGTAAGCCATTATGTCTCTTTACTTCCCCATTTTAATCTCACTAATTCTTAACTTAAAAATTGTGCTAGTCAATCGAGTGCAATTGTGTTTCTAACATTTATAAACTGTACATTATTGCAGAATATTGGGCTGCAGGAAGAGCAGTTACTGGATTTATTTGGTCGTAACTCTACTCTTTCATTATATCAAACTCAAAACAAAAATATTTGACAACTCAGTAGATCATGAATTAGAATAACAACGCAAAATAGA
This sequence comes from Macrobrachium rosenbergii, assembly GCF_040412425.1. Classification (NCBI taxonomy): domain Eukaryota; kingdom Metazoa; phylum Arthropoda; class Malacostraca; order Decapoda; family Palaemonidae; genus Macrobrachium; species Macrobrachium rosenbergii. The sequence goes on from NC_089747.1 coordinate 26,745,192, forward strand.
GTTAGAACATTGACTCTAAAGTAAATTTTAAGATAAGTCATGCACTTAATGAATTTATATTATAAGGAAATAACAAAGGAAAATAAATGACATGCAAGAGTAAGTGATGGCTATTAAGAAAAAATTAGATCATTATTCCAAGATTATATTCCTTAGCCTATGAAAAATGGCTAGGTTCGTTCTCTAGCCCAAAGGCTTCAATGTACACTGGTAGGGGCTGGTGGATGTGATGAAGGTAGTCAGAGGGCGCGACTCCTCTGGCAGGAGCATCTGCCAATATCTACAGTTATGTCCTGTGCCATATGCAGCACCTATGTGGTAAGGGCGTAATGGCACTGTTTTTTATAAAAACTTAAAATGTACCACGCCTTTGTAGGCTTGAAAGGGAAGTCAAAAGGACTCATACTACTGGACAATCTGGCAATTTTCACTCTGCATTGGCAGAGCGAGAGGCAAAGCAGAAATGAAGAACTGTTATAAGGCTTTACAAAAGAGTTCATGAAATGGCAAGGTTGCCGAGAAGGTATTAAATTAAGTGATATGAAGGAAAAGAGAGAAAAAAAATTATCAAAGTGGTAAAAGGAAATATTACAAGGAGAAATTAAATTAAAAAGTCATAAGGAAAATACATAGGGGAAAAAACCTGGCACTAGTGTGAGGAGAGCTCAGTGGCTCTCTTTAGGCTGCCTGGAGTCTTCTGTGCCTATGACCTTTCTTCCGTGGACCTCTTTTAGGTTGATGGTTTGACTTGTAGGGGAACTCAGTGGAACCGAGTTCTAGGAAGATATATGAGTGCCACCTTCTCTGGCTTCTTTGACAGCTGAAGCAGGGATGTTCTTTGTAAGCTCTACCATGAGTTGTCACAGTTCCTTGAGTTCTTCAGCCAGTTGGTGTATGGCAGAATTCTTACTCATAATCAAGTCTACAGAGGACTGGGAAAGAGAGGAAGTGATCGTGGTGGGCTGGAGAGGCTCGCAAGTCACAATGACCAGCTCAGGCATGGGTTGCAAGGCCACACCTTTGGGTGAGCTTCTGCTGCTGTCAGAGGAATCTGAAGGGGACCCGAGTATACAATAATACCTCAATCTTACACGATTCGAAATTGCGCTAATTCACAGACACGCAAACTTTTCATTGGAACCTAACTAATTGTCATACGCAATTTTTTCACAGAAACCTGACGTTTGCGAATCCTTGAGAGATGAAAGTGAGAGAGAGAGAGATAAGGGTTGTCCTTACTTAAGAGAGTGAAATTATTTATCAGTTATTACGGAGACAGAGAATAACACGAAAGAGAGGGAGAGAGATAGATTGTCCATACTTGAAATATCATGTTAAATTATTTATGAATTATTACAGAGACAGAGAGAATAACATGAGAGAGAGAGAAAAAAGTTATTCTTATGTTAGATATCAAAAGATGGAGATTAATGATTTATGAAGGAAAAAGGAAAAAGAAAGAAGAAAGAGAAAGAGAGAGAGAGAGTACCAGAAATCTTTTGACACGCTGTGGGCAACGACTGAAACATCTGACAGCTTTGCCCTCGCCCCTCTCTTCAAAGGTTTCTCAAAAGATCGGGAAATGATATTTGTTTAAAATATAATTTACTATAGAAATGTGTAAATTTTGTAATTACAGTTATATTATTACTGTTATTAGTCTTATTAATATTTGAAAATTAGTACTTATTATTAGGTAAATCATTAATATTAGAAAATTAGTACTTATTATTAGGTAAATCATTTATTTATCAACAAAACAAATAAACATATACATGTAACCATAAAAATTCTCTCATCTCGGTAAGAGATGAGAGATATTTTTATGGTTACATGTATGTTTATTTGTTTTGTATGATAAAATAAATGATTTACTTAATAATGAGTACTAATTTTCAAATACTAATATAATAATAATAATAATAATAATAATAATAATAATAATAATAATAATAATAATAATTAACATCTCACCCATATGCAGGAAGTGCAATATGAAAGATGAGACCATAAACCACATAGCAAGCAAATGTCCGGAGCTTGCACAGAACCGGTACAAAAAGAGGCATGATTCAGTAGCAAAAGCCCTCCACTGGAGCCTGTGCAAGAAACACCAGCTAGCTTGCAGTAATAAGTGGTACGAACACCAACCTGAGGGAGTGATAGAAAACGATCAGGCAAAGATCCTCTGGGACTATGGTGTCAGAAAAGATAGGGTGATACGTGCCAACAGACCAGACATGACGTTGATTGGTAAAATCAAGAAGAAAGTATCACTTGTTGATGTTGCAGTACCATGGGACACCAGAGTAGATGAGAAAGAAAGAGAAAAAATTGATAAGTATCGAGACCTGAAAATCGAAATAAGGACATGGAATATGCCAGTGGAAATTGTACCCATAATCATTGGAATACTAGGCATGATCCCAAGATCCCTGAGAAGGAATCTGGAAAAACTAGATGCTGAAATAGATCCAGGACTCATGCAGAAAAGTGTGCTACTAGAAACAGCGCACATAGTGAGAAAAGTGATGGACTCCTAAGGAGGCAGGATGCAACCTGGAACCCCACACTAAAAACCACCCAGTCGAATAGGATGACTGTGATAGAAAAAAAAAAAAAAGGGATTTTGACAGAGGAAAAATCTATTTCTGAGGAAGGTCCCGTGTCACCCGGTGAAATTCCATTACAGCACGAATTTCTAGGTATAACAATGCTAGATATACCAGAGAAAAAGAGCTTTCAGGAAAGCTGGGGTTACTACCCCCAGTCGATCGTCTTTTAGAAGACGTCGGTATAATGAAGGGTGAGTGAAATACCACTACCACGGAAATATACTCAAAGATCTCTCCTTATCAAAACCCCGTAAAGAGCGGTGAGCCGTTACAGCTCCCACACTCAACACCCGCCAGGACGGCGACACCAGCGCCACCTACTTCATTCCATGCTAGCACTAACCCCAGACTTGGCATGTGCAAGTAGGGGGGAGTACTAGACTGATTGAGGAGGGTCACCGGGTGACACGGGACCTTCTCAGAAATAGATTTTTCCTCTGTCAAAATCCCTTTTCTGAGTCCAGTCCCGTGTCAGCCGGTGAAATAGTGATAGAGAATCATGCCAAGACTGCTACTACTGGAAAAAAGGAGGGTAATCTGAAGAAAAAGCAAATTGTAACGAAAATAACTTTAATTAAGCAATCTCTTCCATGAAGCAAGAATACTTAAAAGTAAGGTAACTTAATTTTAAGGCACACCAACAAACTTAGCACTACAAAACAATGGAGGTCCCCAAATGATGGGGAAAAACTCAAAACCTTAAAATTACTTAAAAGTAGTGAAACATGAAATGTGCACAGAACAAGCAAAAACAACCTTAAAACTATATATGTAAACTTAGGCTAAACACGTAAGAGACAAGACTAATGAATATAACAAACACAAATATCTGGGGTACATGGAGCCAAACAAAACTGTCCAGTACCCATAAGCAAGAAAAACAATTATGGCTAGTCAGATTACACTTTTCCATCAGCAAATACAAATATATCAATATGAAGAGCTAGGCAGTGAGGCATAAACAACCAGGAGAATAAGCAGAGAAGCAAATGAGGTAGGCGGGCGGGGGGGAAAAGGAAAGGATATAATTATTTAAGGTGGGAGATGACACTTCCCACTGCTATAGTAGAATATTTCAGGGCTTGGAGTGATTTTAAATAGTGGCGTTTAAACACTAGAGGTGATTTCCAACCCGTATATTTTGATAACTCTGAAAAATCCATATTATGAAAATAATTAATAGAAGTAGCCACTGCTCGAATATCATGAACTTTAGGAACTGAGTCTGGGTTGGCTTGTTTAATGAAATACAGAATTTGTTGCCTTATACCATTAAGAGAAAGAGTACCACCTTTCTCCTGATAAAAAGAGAGGACCCGACTTACTCTGTGGAGTTCTTGAGAGGTAAGATTTAAGTGTATGGACTGGACATAAAGATTGATCTTGAGGAAGGGCACCACCTTCCAAGGAGACCACCTGTCCTGTGGGTCTTCGTTCTTAGCTAAAAATCTAGGGTCAGGGGAGAGGAGGACTTCTCCGGGATGGGAGGAAGTTAACAAAATTATCACCTCTAGTGAGAGCTGACAGCTCTGAAATTCTAGCACCTGAAGCCAAACTAATTAAAAATAAGGTTTTCCTTAACCGATCCTGATAAGAGCAATGGAAGTTATCCAACTCTGATGCTAACTTAAGGACGTCATTGAGAAACCAAGTAACCGAATGTGGACGTGATACTGGTCTCAGACGAGCGCATGCTCTGGGGATGGATGAAAAATAGGAATCTGTAAAGGTCGATTTTAAAGCCGTAAAGAAATACTTTCTTCAATGCCGACTTGACTGTGGTAATAGTGGCGGAGCCAGACCTTTCTCAAACAGTGACCTAAAGAAGGAAACTCCTAAATTAGTCGTCATAATTTTGGCTTCAGATGCTTTCAGGAAGGAGGCTAACTTTTTGACTGCTGAGTCATATTGTCTAATAGTAGAATCTCTTTTATCTGATTCTAAAAACAGAGTATTGACAGGGTCAATGTTTGCTCCTTTTTGGGCTGCGAACTTTATAAAGTCCATAAAGCTAGGGCATCTTGAATCCTTGAGGAAGCTGACACAGTCTTGGTTTGTACTGTCTGGGTCAGAATGGGCTTGGGAATCCGAAGACTCCGCAATCCCAGTTCCTGAAGGAGAGGGAACCAACTGCTCTTCGGCCAATAGGGGGCTACTAGAGCTGGTTGACCTTTGAATGTCCTTAGTTTGTGTAAAACTTTCAGCAGTAAATTTATTGGAGGGAACAGATAAATCCTCTCCCAATTGTTCCAATCTACTGTCATTGCGTCTGTGGCGAACGCCTGAGGGTCCAGGTTGGGGGCTACGTAACAGGGGAGCTTGAAGTTGCTCTCCGTTGCGAACAGATCCACTTGGAGTCCCGGAACCCGGCGGCAAATCCATTGGAAAGATTCCGCATCCAGGGACCACTCCGTCTCCAACGGGGTAGTCCTGGACAGGGAATCCGCCACCACGTTCCGGACACCTGCTAGGTGGGTAGTTGACAGGTGCCAACCGTGCTTGTTCGCCAGGGAGAAGATAGCTACCATCACTTGGTTTACTCGACCTGATTTGGAGCCGCCCCTGTTGATGCAATGAACTACCACTGCGCTGACTAACACCAACCTGATATGAATCCGATTGGGAGGGCGGATTTTCTTCAGCGTTAGAAAGACCGCCATGGCTTCCAGGGTGTTTATATGGAACTGCTGAAACATTGTGGACCACGTTCCCTGTACTTTCTGTTTTGGTGAATATCCCCCAGCCGCTTAGAGAAGCGTCTGTGTGGATAACTAGTGTCGGAGGGGAAACTGAAGTGGAACTGTTTTGGACAGGCCCTGACTGTGGTCCAAGGCCGCAGTCTTGTCTTTAAGATTCGAGGATAGAGGGAGACCTTGTCCCTGAGCTTGGTGTTTGCTCGACTCCGCCACACTCTGTTTATGTCTTTTAATTTGGCTTTCAAGAGCAGGTCTGTCACTGAGGCAAATTGAAGAGACCCGAGGACTCTTTCCTGGGACCGACGGGATGCCGACGGATTTTTGAGAAACCTCTTGGTGAGAGATGCTATCTCTTTCCTCTTGGAAGGAGGGAGAGATAACGTGTGGGAGGACAGGTCCCACTGAAGACCCAGCCACTGAAACCGAGACTCCGGAGTCAGGCGGGACTTCTCCCTGTTCAGCTGAAAACCCAATGACTCTAGGAAATTGGTGACTATGGACGTGGCTTCTTGACACTCGGGAACAGTTGGAGCCCAGATTATCCAGTCGTCCAGGTGCGCTGCTAGGGAAATTCCTTGGGACCGAGCTGCTGTACTACCGTATCCGCCAGCTTGGTGAATATCCTGGGTGCAATGTTCAGACCGGCGGGCATGACCCTGAAGGAGTAGGCTTGATTCCCGAGTCTGAAACCGAGGAACTGAGAGAAGTTCCGCGCAACCGGGGACGTGATAATAAGCGTCTGAAAGATCGATAGAGGTGGTGACGGCTCCACGCGAAGTAGAGTCCAACCTGAGCTACGTAAGCATGCGAAACTTGTCATTTTGTGTAGAGATTTAGACGCGACAGATCCAGGATCACTCTTTGCTGATCGGAGTCTTTTTGGGGACAGTGAATAGCCTGCCTTGAAACTTTAGGTGCCTTGCTTTCTTTATTGCCCGTTTGTTGAGCAATTCTGTTACATAATCCTGTAGGATTGGTGTGGGTGGCTGGTAAAATCTGTTTAGAGGGGGAGGATTCTTGATCCAGCTCCACCCCAGTCCCTTGGACACAATGCTGTGTGCCCAAGGGCTGAAGGTCCATTGGTCCCTGAACCAATACAGGCGACCGCCTACCTGCGTTCTCTCAGTGGGAGGGAGCGGGTTTGTTCCCTCTACCACGTCCAGGTCTTCCTCTTGGGGTGGTGTTAGGTCTTCCTCTGTGGGGGCCTTACCCTCTCTCCCCTTGCAACCCTATTGAGGCCGTGAAAAAATCCACGGCCTTCATATGTAGGGTTGTATGCTGGTGAGGATACATAGGAGGGCGCCGCTGGTTGGACCAACACGTACTGTTGGGGTTGGGACTTAGAGGTAGATGGCTGGGCCACTGCCGAGACCGGGACGGCCTTGAACCACCGCCTGATGGGGCCTCTTATGTCTCCTGAACCTTTTTCCTCCTCTCGTCTGGGGCCGGCCGATTCTGGGGTCTTTCGCTTATAAGTGGGAATTCCCCACCGAGCGCAGACTCTGATTGGCCCGTGTAGCCTCAGACATGACGGATGTAACCTCTTCTTCAGGGAAGAGGTTAGGTCCCCAGATTGAGCTTTTAATGAGCTTGCTCTCGTGGCGGATTGTAGCGTCAGTAAAAATAAATTTTCTGCACTCCAGTCTAGCCATAATAAACTCATGCAAGTCTAACTGGAAGCTCGCCAGGAAAGACTTAGCTAGGACCTGGAAAAATGGTTCGTCCGAGCCGGAGACGGCAGTAGCCTCAGTAAGACAGCCGGAGCTCAAGGACCGGGCTAACTTAGTCCGGGCCTCAAACTCCGCCTTCAACAAAGATTCCGGCAGCTTAGGGAGCTGTTCGCTAAACTGCGAGGAAGCGCAAAGAGGGTCCAGCTTGCCTACAGTGAAAGTGGACGGGCATCCACCAGAACTCATTACTTCCTGGGAATACCAGGGAAGTAGGGTCTGTTTCCTTAATTGAGGAGGATTACCGTCAAAGCATGCTCGGGCCGTAGCCAGAGCAACTTTGTCCATGCAAGGAGTGGGAAGATCTTCTCCCAGGGTGAACATCGTGAAATTGCCCTTGAAAGGGGTCAATTTTGTGTTCACTGCCTGCCACTCCGTCAGAGTGCGCAGGAGAGCCGACTGAGCCTGGTCTCTAGGGATGATGACAGTCTCCTAGGTACCTTGTCTGATCAATCCAGGCTTCTTCAGTAAGCCTTACGAAGCCAGGATAAGGGGGCAAGAGATCGGGGGAAGAACTCCAACTCCTCCAACCGTCTCAGCGCCCAGACCGTCTAATAGGTAAGTTTGCCATCATGTTGGATGGCCCGGAGTGCAACCGCCAAGGGTTTCCGACATCAAACGGCGGGAGGTCCGCAGTGTCGGGGATAGAATACTGCGGTTCTGCCTTTAGGTTATGAGCCAAACCTGCCAGTATATTGTCATAGTTGGCAAACTTATCTGAGATCTTCTCAAACCTAGAATCTAGGTCCTCCGTGAACTTTTTTGTACAGTTCAGTGGCAAGGGCTTGTCGCGCATCAAAAGAAGGCTGGCGAGAGGGCTTGGTTTTGCAGCCCTCTTACTCGCACCTTGCCGGAGGAACTAGATTTACTCCCGGAGGCTACCGGTCCTGAAACCTTAGCCTTCGACGGGGGGAAGGCGATGCCTTCTTGGAAGTCGAGGACTTGTAGCCCTTCGCCTTCCATGAAGTCTTCAACTTGGGGATAGCAGACGGAGCTCTATCACCCAAAGAAGAAGACTTCACAAAACCTACAAAAGAAGATACAGATGAAGCAGGGGAGTCAAACAAAGGGGGCCCTGCCCCAATATCCTCTCTTACCTCACCACTTACCACCTGGTCCTGCTCCGTATTCATCGGTTCCAAGTCGAGATTTAGGGCGCAACATCCTCCCGAGACCTCGGCGTACATGATGTCCACTTGAGGTGGCTGGGTCGCATCACGGATCTGTTGAATGATAGGGTGGCAAGTTCTTCTGGCACTGCAGCCGCCACCCGTGCGCCGGGTAAAGCAAGTCCTCAACCTGGCGTCGAGGACGTAGGGCTTCCCGACAGAACATTCCTGCCGAACCCAGCCACCCAGGCCCGGAGGGATTCCAAGGCAGACTTCTTGGAAGCTTTCGTCCGCCTGCAAGAAACCTGCAGTTAGTCAGGAATGAAAAGTCAGACGGAGAAAATAAACAACGACGCATGAGGAGCATGGACCGGAGGAAAGAAGACTTTCACTTACCAACTCATCTTGGATGGTTGAGGAGAGCAAAGCAAACCTCACAGCCATCAGGGTGCCAAACAACCAGGTCGTCCAGTCGGACCGCACAACCAGCGTGGGTCCGGCACACTACGTGTCCGTAGGGTTGTTGAAGGGAGGCGGTACACCCTGCTCCTCACAGCGAACAGTCTGTAAAGGTAAAAGTACATGAACCTCACACTCTAAGCAAAATAAAGTCGGGCAAGGCCGGAAACTCAACTGCAACCGGAATACTCGGCGAGAAGAACTCCCCAACATAAACTGGGCCAATAAGCTTTAAATGCACAGAGTGGAAGGTAAGGCTTCAGACCCGGAAGACTCCGGGGAATGAAGGAACGAGAAACCAGGAACCAACCATAAGGGCTGCCAGAAAATAACGGCGGAGCCCAGGTGTGGACCGAATCACGTATATGGTAAAACAAAATAATAATAACAATAATCAACAATAAAAATAACAATTGATGGTAACACTGGTCCGGAGACCGGAGGAGTCCGCTAAACTATATGATGAAAACATCCCCATCACCTCCCGCCGGAGAAACAAGCGGGTAAAGGATCTATGTTTATAACATAAGACGGGGGCCACACCTTCACCCCTAACTTCGTAGCTCGATGGGGAGATGAGAGGTATGAGACAGGATTCAACACGCTCGAGCAAGCAACCACCCACCCCACCACAGCGAAGCTGGGGACGGTATGGGAGGGCGAATCCCTCTACCAATAGGAGGAGTCCCTGACTCGGAAAAACGCCATCTAGCGTCACCCCGCACGAGTCGCAAGGCTGAGGGGGAGGAGGGGGTGAGAAGAGGAGAAGGCTACCCGGAAGGGGACAGGAGACAAGGAGAAACATGACACCCTGCTCAACTGCATCCTTCCTTCCAAATGAACTTGGAAGGGTAGCCTACTCCAGGGAGCTACACAGCCCAAAGCCCAACTCCTTCTAGGCGTAGCCTAATATAAACCTAACCTAGTATAGGTTAGGAAGGAGAAAGGTGTAAAAGGAGAGGAGGAACCAACAGGGAGAGAAATTTTGTGCCGAGAGCCAACCAGGAACGAGTAGGGGATAAGTAGGCAACAGCCTAGAGGAAACACATCCAAAGAACTCGATTCCCCAAAATTGGAGGAAGAGGACTAAGGGGCTCACTCTGACCCCGTAAAACGATCCCGGAGGAAACAGCAACCAAAACTCCCTCAACCTGATCTCCGCACCCCGGGCAAGGGATGGAGCCCACACTACAACCATCATATAAAAACAATCAAAATAAAATTACGTTCACAGGAAGCGTAGCCTACCTCGGGGGGGAGGCCCACAAGAGGTAAACCACACAACCAAAAACAATAAACAAAATAAACTAAAAATACTAAAACTAAAAGAAGAGCACCATCTTCAAGTATAACATAATAGCCTATGAGACTAAATGAAAAAGAACCCAACCTGGTGGGGGGGGGTACTGGATGGAGCATCACCCTAAGAGAGGCCGACAGGCCAAAAATGTAAAACAAAAACTAAAATTGGAGGGGGAGCCACCGCACGGAACCACCAGGAAGGAATTCAAGGGCTAAAATCTATAAATATAGCGACGAGGAGAAAACTCCAACCGAAAAGAACAGAAGGAGTCGCCTGCGTCGACATGGCTGACCGGGGACGCCGTGGCCATAAGAAGATCCCCATATTTAAGAAAAAATACAGACCAAAACAGCCAAAAACAGATCAAAACCCCACAAGAAGATGGTACTTAACTTAGAGATGGAAAAGGTGCTCAAGCCATTGTAGGTGATGTAAAACAATCCAAAAAGGGACGAGCCCACAAAAGAAGCGAACGTATCACGTGCTAGAAAATGGAATGAAGTAGGTGGCGCTGGTGTCGCCGTCCTGGCGGGTGTTGAGTGTGGGAGCTGTAACGGCTCACCGCTCTTTTTTCGGGGGTTTTGATAAGGAGAGATCTTTCGAGTATATTTCCGTGGTAGTGGTATTTCACTCACCCTTCATTATACCGACGTCTTCTAAAAGACGATCGACTGGGGGTAGTAACCCCAGCTTTCTGAAAGCTCTTTTCTCTGGTATATCTAGCATTGTTATACCTAGAAATTCGTGCTGTAATGGAATTTCACCGGCTGACACGGGACTGGACTCAGAAATAATAATAGTAATATAAGTGTGATTACAAAATTTATCCATTTCTATATTAAATTGTCTGTTATTTTAAACAAACAAATATCATTTCCCAATCTTTTGAGAAACCTTTGAAGAGAGGGGCAAGGGCAAAGCTGTCAGATGTGTCAATCGTTGCCCACAGGGTGTCAAAAGATTTCTCTCTCTCTCTCTCTCTCTCTCTCTCTCTCTCTCTCTGTTATTGGCTGGAAGGGTTAGAAGTACATATGTATATATTTTTAAGAGTAAAATGTTTAAGATGACTTTGAAATTATATTAATATCATTTCAAAGATTAATACAGTAATAGGATAATAGTTTAAGGTGTACAGGCAGTCCCCGGTTTACGACGGTTCCGGCTTACGACGTTCCGAGGTTACGACGCTTTTCAAATATATTCATCAGAAATTATTTCCCGGCTTACGACGCATGTTCCGGGGTTACGACGCGTCGCACGCCGATCCGACGGAAGAAATATGGCCCCAAAACGGCAGAATAATCATAATTTGAAGGTTTTTTTTATGTAAAGCTCAATAATAATGCAGTTTACATCGTTTTCAATGCACCCAGAGCATTAAAAGTAAGGTTTTTCTTATGATTTTTGACGATTTTCGACGATTTTCCGGCTTATTACGATTTTCGGTTACGACATGAAGAACGGAACCCCGTCAGAAAACTGGGGACCGCCTGTATTTGATGTAGGATGCTAGTTTAAGGTATACATTTGGTAGTTAAATTTTCAAGATAGGCAGTTATAAGCATTTTAGAGGGGGTGTTAATTATTCACAAATTTTAACTATTCGTGGGGGGTTGTGGTACGCATCCCCTACGAATACGGGGATTTACTATAAATATGCAAGGGCAAATAAAAACTCTATACAGACGCAAAACAGCAACTCTGAACCCATACTCCTCCTACCTTGTCAATACCATGTAAGCTTAAACATTCAGTATGCTTATAAATAACAGCCATCATACTTGATCCAAAAGGAAATTGAGAGAGCTTATATTTTCTTATTTGTAACAAAATATACTGTATAAATACACATTGAAAAAATAGTAGAACCCCATTTTCTCTCATATGCAACACACAGTGCAATAGGTTACACTACCAGATAATGAATATCACTTTCTTTTTCCTATTTACTTAAACATAAATGCTGTAATAACAGACTTACAAATTAAATAACTTTTTCTCAATTACCTGAGTGTGGTCCCGAAACTGCATTTGTTGTCCAAACTTGTGAGGAGGCTTACCAGTCTCCTCCTCCTCCCCACTCTTCCAACACCACATTATCATCAAGGTCCTGTACCTCCTTGAAGTCTAGAGGGCAGATAGACCTCAGATTCCTTGCTGGATGAACCTGGCACATCAGCATCAACAAAGAGAATATCCGTTAGCTGAAATTCCTCTGTTTCCTTCTCAGAAGTATTCAGAGCTTCGCAAGGAGTCTTTTCATTAGAAAGCCCATGTTGACTCTTGAATCAAAACAGTCAACCTTTGAACACCTTAAAATGTGCGACCCCAGACAGGTCTGCGAACTTCACAACTGCAGCCTTCATCTTGGCAACTCCGTGTTTACCAGCTGCCAGTTGCTGACAAAACCAGATCAAGGTTGACTGTTCAATGTCCTCATGTTGGCCGTTTTCCATGAACTTGCGGAAGATCAGCTCTGGCTGGTGATGAGACGGTCAGCTGGTATGAAGCCGACGCCTCTGCAAGGTTATCCTGCTCAGGGATGAATGAAATAATCCCTGTAAAGTACTGCTGTAACTCGCCCTTCAGGGGTTCCAGAGGAGCAGGACCATCTGGTCCCATTGGATCCCCTGGGACATGAGTTTCCCCCTCTTCAGCTAAAGAAGGAGTCACACCAAGGCATTCCCAGAGTCATACTGATCCAGACAAGCTTCTCACTGGAGAAAAGGTTCCTGCCAGAATCCTGTTCTGACTTAGACCCTGCTTCGAAGATTAGTAACCACTGAGCCAGAAGATAGATGGTAACCAGAAGATCACGATGTGAAAGAGGTCAAAGGAGACGGCTCCTTGGAGTGGGAGCACTCAGATTGCACACACTTTGTAGACTGTGAGTGTGTGAGCGTGGGAACAGTGCAGGTTCCCTCTTATAGCCTCCCAAAGAAGGCTGAGAAGGAGAACCTCCCCCATAGCCAGAATGACCCTGATCCACAGAATGAGTCTGAGACAAGTGAGCGATTGTGTAATCCCCTCTCAGTGTGACCTTCAGAAGTTGCAGAGAGAAGGGTTGTCTGGTGCACTTGCCTTCTCGCAAATGTCTGATCGTGGTTGGGCAGAGTAAGCACATGCACAGCCTCATCCTAGTGTTAGCTTGAGTTCTCATGATCGGACAAGGAGCAGATCTAGAGTGTAAGTGAGCTGTCACTATAGAACCAGCCCTACCTGAAGTACACAGGTTACCAGATGATTGTGTGACCCCACTCTCCCCTGAGCAGGGAGCGCAGAAAGAAGTCTTCCAAGACTTCTTACATGAGGCCTTAGACTTCCCCTACTTCTCCCACCTATATGGTGGAAGAAAGTCAGGAGTCAAGGAGGAGGAAGATGAGTCCGACAGCATGAAAGAAGAAGAATGCTGATGGCTCTTTCTACTGGAACAGGAAGACCCCCTTCCTTTGTAGCAGTTGATAAAGCCAAGATAGCAGGAGACCCGTGAGAAACTACCTCAGAAGAAAGCTTGAGGGGTAAGGCCTTCTTTTCCTTCACCACATTATTTAGGAAGACCGCAAAAGAGGGACCACCCAGAATATTCAAGGTAGGCTAGATCTTCTGCAGGTACTCCAGTGATTGTGAAGTCTAATGTGTACTGGAATGTCATTATCATTATCAGATGGGTAGGAAGGTGACACAGCTGCTGATGGAGCACCTCCCATAGAAGCTGCTTCGTACTTGGGCAAAAGGTCATAGTCAGGTTTCTTAGACCTTGTGCTAACCTACATAGAAGTTGTAGCACTTACAGGAGGAAGAGGAATGGAAGATGGAGGAAAGAAGTAAGTTGAAGGGTTTTGTGCTATCCTTGGAGGAGCATTTCCTCCCTGAAGAAGCCAGCAGGAATGTTATATGTTTTATGGGATGTAGAAAATCAGAATCATTTCTATATTCAACAAGTACTGTACAGATCTTAATCTTTTTGGATGTCTTCCTTCCAAAAAACACACACACACACACACACACACACACACACACACTCTCTTGTGATATGACATTAGGTGGCAGGTGAGATATGATTTCCCTGGTAGGGAGCTTTTACCTATCTGTAATATATGTTAAGTACATAGTATTCAGTTAACCTTGCCTGCCATTTGTTGAGGAACAAGTGAAGTGAATGTTATAAAATTGTTGACAAAATTATTATATATTTTGTAGATTTTATTAGACATCTTGCTATATTTTAGTTTTTTAAAAGCCGACAGTACTACTATAAAAAAAGTAAATAGTAAACTCATTGCCTAGTACTCCATTTACTTCTCTCAGTGTAACAACTTCTTGTAAATTTTCTCAACAGCATCTGGAAGAGGAGGAGGATGATTCATATCTTGACTCTCCCTGGGCAGACAGTAACCAGCTTAAGCGGTCATTCCAAGGATTAAACAATATCTCATGGAAACCCCATTGATCTTGTGTCATATAAATGGTTTGTAAATATAGCAGCTGTTTGCTTAAACCTATTTATTAGTTATTAAATTTTGCTCATAATTGATTCATTCTGATTTTTTGTGAGTGGAGAATAATTGTGAATGTAATATTGCACTAATTGTACAAGACTGAACCCTTTTTCCTTAAGGAAGCTCTCAGCCATGCTGTTAGTGACTTGGAGCATATTATAAGCAATCAAAACAGTTTTGTGAATAATGTAGAAGAGTAGATACTTTTTATATAAGCAGCTTACCAAGTAGTTACATAGCTATAAGTTTCAACTAATCAGCAGCTAGAATTTTGAAATTCATGGTAGCGTTACCTTTGTTTTGGCTAGGCAACTAACCCCGCCCACTTTCGGGGTTAGAGAGGAACCAGCTTAGCAAAGAGCTCAGTATGTTTCTGCTGGCTGTACAGCAGTGATTAGCAGCAGTGATTTTTTTTAATTCTTTGCTTCTCAGTTGATTGTATTTTACAGCAATTGGTGAAGTATTCTCTTTATGGTAGCCGGCATAATTAGACAGCATCAGGTTCTTTTCAGACCAAATTTACTGATCTTGACGGTTTTTTTTTTTTTACTGATCTTAGACATTTAGGCTTTGTTGACTTTTGACTTGTCAGCAATATCTGATTCTAGTTCCCAGAGCTTTAGGTATTGCAGCAAAGGCTGTAATAGTAGATTAACTAAAGCCTGTTATGATCCGCACACACTCTGCACATCTTGTAGGGGTCAAATTTGTTCTCTAGACTTGACTTGTAATGAATCTGAACATTGGGATGCTAAAATGTGGAAAACTTTGAATAGTCATTTGTCAGAGTTAGACAGAGACAAAAAGAGGAAAGCAGCTTCTAGAGCAATTAGTAAGAAGACATTATCAAGTCAGGTTTCTGCTAAGTCTGTAACTGATAATGTTTCTGAACCTGTACCTTTTATTCCAACTAATCCCAGTTCTCAGTCTGTTCCACCATCTCCTCACCCGAGCTCCCTTACTCCCAATCCCGACTGCATTGCCAGCCTTGAGTTGAGAGTTACCCGAAGTGTGAGTTATTAGTGAATACTATGGAACAGATAGGCGCTTTAGTGAGAGTCCTTATGGACAAGTGCAGTGTTAAAAGCGTTGGAGTAGTGTCAGTGGAGGTGGTGGCTGTCTGTCCTGCCGATTCTCATAGGCAAAGGTCCCGGGCAAACTCCCCTAAACCTGGGAGGAGCTAAACTGGTAGCCCAAAGGAGGTTGATGGAGTTTGTCCACCCACAGGCCCCCTCAGTCGGACCAGTTGTCGCTTCCCAGGTCATGACTGAGTGCCACAGGAAAGGAGTCTCGATTGAAGTTGTAGGGGCTTTTTTATTTGACACAATTGGTGCAGAATGATGGGAACAGATTCAGAAGTTAAAGAAAACTCTTTTCACCTATCCTAATTTATTAACCTTAATATTACAGTGGCCTGAAGACCTTCAAACAGAACCTTATCCTAATTTTATTTACATTTGCCACAGTTTAGCAATTATCATCTCTCAATGCTTAATCTAACTTATTTCCTACTTATCACTAAAGTTAATCAAAACAATCTTCCTATACTTAACTTAGCCTAACTTGATACTATCAGTAGTCAAAATATTATCAACAAATAATCCAATTCTAGTGTATATCCCATTCAAGTTCCTTATCTTTCTCAGCACTTCACCACAGAATAATCCAAGAAAATCACGAAAGTCAACACACAATTTGGGGATCACTATGGAGTTTATTTTAGCTATGATGTCCAAGCTGAGGGCAGAAATTACTTTGGAATTTCTTCATGCAATCTTTTTCTACACAAAAGCCCTTCTCTCCTTACAGGCGAGAATCTGAGATCTCATTCACAATAAATTCAGCCTACAGATATTAGAGCACTATCTCTAACCCTGATCCCATTTAGGACAGTCACTGTCTTAAGTAACTGACATGAAAACTTCACACCAAGGCACTTGAAAATGGTTCGGTCTCACCAACTGTTCAACTGCTTTGGTAGTTGCCAATGTCAGTTTCCTCTTCCAGGTAAAGCCTCTTCTGGTTCAGGTGAAGGGAAGCCAATTACTCTACCCTATCACACTCAAGCAAACTGCAAATAAAAAAGAAAAAAAACATGAAAACATACATCAGACATTCATAATAAAAACCCAAAATAAGCGTAATAAAAAAATCACAAGAACAAAAATGAAACAATCAATTCACACAAATTATCTTTCATCATGCAAACCCAAACTTAGCCTACCACACTCCCCCTTACTAAAATAAAGGAAATCTTGTTTCCATTTCTTCAAAAAGGGATTTTGACAAAGGAAAAATCTATTTCTGAGTGAGGCCCTGTGTCACCCGGTGAAATTCCTTAGTAGCACGAATTTCTAGGTATAAATATTGCTAAATATACCAGAGAAAAAAGCTATCAGGAATGCTGGGGTTACTACCCCCAGATCGAGCATCTATATGAAAATAGACGTCGGTATGGGCAAGGGTGAGTGAGGTCATCACTACCACAGAACCAAACTCTGAAGACATCCCAATGGCAAAACCCCCGGAAGAGCGGAGAGCCGACCCAACTCCCGCACTCACCCGCCCGCCAAACAGCGACCCCAGCGCCACCTGAACTCATTCCAGGCTAGCACTATCCCCAGGCTTGGTATGCCCGTGCAGGGGGGGGGGAAGCTAGAACCTGGGAGGGTCACCGGGTGACACAGGGCCTCACTCAGAAATAGATTTTTCCTTTGTCAAAATCCCTTTTCTGAGCTCGTCCCTGTGTCACCCGGTGAAATCGTGACAGAGAACCATACCAAGACTGTGAAGATTTAAGAAAATAAATATTTAAGGTGATCATGTATAAAAATGCGTACTATAAGAGAATAAGTTTAATTATATCTTAGACTTATTCCAAATTTCACAATAAAGAAATTATAATAATGGACATGTAAAGTCTATGTAATCAAATAAATTAACATGAAAACTTAAATCTATAGTAGAAAACATGAAAAAAGAGGTACAAAATAGATAATACAACAAATATAGAGGTACCTCAGGGCTTAAATCTACAAAATAGTACATATCCAAACACAATCACAGAAAACATAATGTTAAAGCTAACAGTTCCAAATATCACATAAATTGAGGAGCCAGGCAGTGAGGTATGATTGGCCTGGAAATTTGGCAGGGTAAATAAATGAGGCAGGCGGGCGTTGGGGAAAAGGACAAGGTTAAAGGATAATATTAAGGTGGGGATGACACTCCCCTACCACCACCACCAAGTAGAGGGAAATTCAGGGCTTCAAGTGATTTTAGGTAGTGGCGTTTAAACACTAATGGAGATTTCCACCCTGTATATTTTGTCAATTCAGCAAAATCCATATTATGAAAATAATTGGTAGAGGTAGCTACGCTGGGTATCATGAACCTTGGGAACTGAACTGGATTAGCTTGTTTAATAAAATATAGGATTTGCTGTCTTATAGCCTTTAAAGAAAGTGTTCCATCTTTTTTCCTGATAAAAAGAGGACCAGACAAACACTGAGAAGTTCTATGCAAATAAGCCTCAAGGTAGCGACTGGGCATAAAGACAGGTCTTGTGGAAGAGGAACTACCTTCCAAGGGGGACCATCTATCCTGAGGGCTTCATTTTCTAGGAATCTTTGATCTGGGGAAAGCATGACTTCTCCTGACGGGAGGAAATCTGTGTGATCAACACCTCTAGAGAGAGCAGACAGTTCTGAGATTCTGGCACCTGAAGCTAAACTAATCAGGAACAAAGTCTTCCTTAACAGATCTAGGTAAGAGCATTGGGCGTTATTAATATCTGAGGCTAATTTTAAAACGTCATTAAGGAACCAGGTAACCGAATGTGGGCGTGTCACCGGCCTTAAACGAGCACATGCTCTCGGGATATAAGAAAAGTATGAGTCTGTTAGGTCAATCTTGAAGCCATACAAAAACACCTTTTTCAAAGCTGATTTTGCTGTTGTAATAGTGGCCTGGGCTAGGCCTTTTTCAAACAATGATCTAAAGAAGGTTATTGCTAAATTAGTGGTCATAGTTTGAGCTTCAGATGCCTTCAGAAAAGATGCCAATTTTTTGACTGCTGAGTCATACTGTCTGAGAGTAGAATCTCTCTTATCAGATTCAATAAACAGAGTATTAACAGGATCAATATTTGCTCCCTTTTGGCAAATTTTATAAAGTCCATAAAGCCAGAGCATTCAGAACTTTTGAGGAAGCTGACACAGTCCTTGTTTGTACTGTCTGAGTCAGCCTGGGTATCTGATGACACCGCAACTTGAGTTCCAAGAAAAGAGGAACCAGTTGCTCTTTGGCCAATTGGGGCTACTAGGGCTATTTGACCTTTGAATGACCTGAGTTTGTGTAGGACTTTCATTAGCATGTTTATTGGGGAAACAGATAAATTTTCCCCAACTGTTCCAATCTATGGACATTGCATCTGTAGAGCGTAAGCTGAGGATCTAGGTTGGGGCCACATAACAAGGGAGTTTGTGATTGTTTTCCGTGGCAAATAAATCCACTTGAAGTCCCGGAACCCGATGGCAGATCCAGATGAAGGAGTTCTTGTCCAGGGACCATTCTGACTCCAGCGAGTCGATCTGATAGGGAATCCGCTACTCGTTCCCGTACTCCTGCCAGATGGGTAGCTGACAAATGCCAGCTGTGTTTGTTGGCTAGAGAGAAGATGGCTAACATCACCTGGTTTATCTGGCTCGATTTGGAACTTCCCCTGTTTATGCAATGTACTACTACGGCGCTGTCCAACACCAGCCTGATGTGAATCTGGTTGGCAGGACGAAGCTTTTTCAGTGTAAGAAACACTGCCATTGCTTCTAAAGTGTTTATATGAAACCGTTGGAACATTGTAGACCATGTCCCTTGAACTTTCTGTTTTGGTGAGTATCCTCCCCAGCCGCTTAATGAAGCGTCTGTGTGGATTACCAGAGCTGGAGGGGGAAACTGAAGAGGGACTGACTTTGAGAGGCCCTTGACTGTTGACCATGGGCGGAGCCTTTTCTTTAAGATTTGTGGAATTGACGAGACCCTGTCCCTGAGCCTGACGTTGGCTCTTCTCCGCCACACTCTGTTTATGTCTTTAATCTCGCTTTCAGGAGCAGGTCTGTTACAAAGCGAACTGAAGGGAACCCAGGATTCTTTCTTGTGTCCGGGGACGCTTTCTTGTAATTCAGAAACTTTCTGAAGCTGCGGCTATTTCCTTCCGTTTGGTCGATGGAAGAGATAGT
The DNA here is from genome assembly GCF_040412425.1 of Macrobrachium rosenbergii. Taxonomy (NCBI): domain Eukaryota; kingdom Metazoa; phylum Arthropoda; class Malacostraca; order Decapoda; family Palaemonidae; genus Macrobrachium; species Macrobrachium rosenbergii. Next base: position 26,764,837 of record NC_089747.1, read on the forward strand.
TTGTACAAGGTTAGATCCCACTGGATACCTAACCATTGAAACTGGAGTCTCCGGAGTTAGGCGGATTTCCCCGGTTCAATTTGAAGCCTAGGGACTCCAGAAAATCTATTACTGTGGATGTAGCACTCCGGCATTCCTCGATGGTTGGAGCCCAGATTATCCAATCGTCTAGGTACGCTGCTAACGATATCCCCCGGGACCGCAACTGCTGAACTACTGTGTCTGCTAGTTTTGTGAATATCCTGGGAGCTATGTTGAGCCCGAAAGGCATTACCTTGAAGGAGTAGGCCTGTTTCCCCAGTCTGAAACCTAGGAAGGAGAGAAGATCCGTGCAATCGGGACGTGATAGTATGCGTCTGAAAGATCGATAGAGGTGGTTGGCTCCACGCGAAGTAGAGTCTGTACCTGCGCAACTGTAAGCATGCTTTTGTTGCATTTTTTATGTAACGTTTAGACGCGATAGATCCAGAACTACTCTTTGTTGATTGGAGTCTTTTTTGGGAACAGTAAACAGCCTGCCTTGGAATTTGAGGTGTCTCACTTTCTTTATTGCTCTTTTTCGAGCAGTTCCGTCACAAAGTCCTGTAGAACTTTGGAGAAAGGTTACAACCGCAAAACCTGGTCAAGGGAGGAGGGCCCTTGATCCAGCTCAACCCAGACCTTTGGACACTATACTGTGTGCCCAAGGACTGAAGGTCCACTGGTTTCTGAACCAGTATAGTCTTCCCCCACCTGGCTGGTCTCACTGGGGTGGGGCGGGTTTACCCTCTACCGCGCCTCCTCTTCCCGGGAGAGGACCCAGTTGGGCAGCCTTTTCTATAGGAGGCTCTGGCTCTACCTCCCTTGCACTCCTGTTAAGGCCATGAAATGCCCCCACCTCCTCATATGACGGGTTATATGCCGGAGACGACACAAGAAGGAGTGGCAAGGGAGTGTTGAGCTGGCTGAACCAGCACAAACTGTTGAGGTTGAGCCTTGGATGTCGAGGGTTGGCTCACCGCCGAGACAGGTACTGCCTGAACCACAGGCTGAAGCTGCTGCCTTCTATGCTTCCTGTACCTCTTGCCCGGTCTTCATATTGGGAGCCGCCGGACTCTGGGGTCTTCCGCTTAAAGGCCGAATACCCCACCGGGAGCGCAAACTCTGATTAGCCCTGGTTGCGCCTCCGCCAGGACACGTAGTGACTTCATCTTCTGGGAACAGATTGGCTCCCAGAAGAACTCTTCATGAGCTTGTTAGGCTCATGTCGAATGGTAGCATCAGCGAAAATGAACTTGCAGGCAATTCAGCCGCGCCACCATGAAGTCAAACAGGTCTGACTGGAATCCCGCTAATAAAGGATTTCGTCAGAACCTGGAACAGCGACTCTCGAAAACGAGAGCGGCCGTTGCCTCCGCCAGGCAAAGCGAGTTCAGAGACCGACTCAGGCGAAGTCGCATTCCTCGAACTCAGCTTTCAGGAGAGTTTCTGGCAGCTTTGGAAGCTGCTCACTAAACTGGTTGGAAGCGCAATCTGCGTCCAGTTTACCAGAAGTAAACGTGGCCGACGTTCTTTCCAGAAAACATCATCCCAGGGAAGATGAGAGATGTGGGTCCGTTTCTGGTTGGGGTAAAGGTTTACCCTCACAACATGCTTGAGCAGTAGCAAGAGCTACTTTTAGTCAAAACAGGGGTTGGGAGTTTATCCCCAAATAAGAACATGGTAAAGTTGCCCTTGAAAGGTCAACTTAGTGTTCTCCGCTTACTGTCCGAGAACGTCACATCAGGGCAGATTGAGATTACTGGTCTCTAGGGAAGATCACTGTCTCCTTAGGGACCTTGTCAGAGCGTATCCAGGCTTCATCTGTTAGCCCTAGCGAAGCCTGGGTAGGGAGGCAGAAGATCTGGAGGAAGAATTCCAGCTCCTCCAGTCTATGAGTGCCTAAACCTTCTATTGTCAACGTGTCTTCATGCCGGGAGCATGAAGGGCTAAACAGCCACGGGTTCCCTTTTATCGAACGGAGGGAGGCGGAGGAGTCCAGGATGGGATAGTGTACCCCAGCACCTCCGGAACGTACAATATTGGAGATCATAGTCTCCTGGCCCTGAAGCCTCTCCATGATCTTGCTCAACTTAGCCTCTACCTCCAGAGAACCTCTCTAGAAACATCCCTGAACGCCTCAGGGTCAAAGGCAGGCTGGCGAGAGGGCTGGGCTTGGCCACTCTCTTACCGCCACTTTGCCCGAGGTAATGGGTTTGCTCCCGGAGGCCACCGGACCAGCGTCCTGGGGCCGACGGGGAGAAAGGGATGCCTGTGGGGAAGACGAAGACTTATAGCCTTTCGCCTTCCACGACTTCTTCAGCTTGGGGACAGTAGATGTGTTCTGTCCCCAAGAGAGAAGATTTATGAAATCCCTGAAAGAAGACACAGATGATAAGGAGATTCAAAAGGGTGCCCGCCCCACTGCCTCACCCCTCCCTACCTACCTCCTGGTCCTGTTCCGTATTCATGGGTTCCAGGTCGAGATCTAACGCGCGACTTATCCCCCGAAACATCCTCATAAAATGGATCGTCCTGGATTGGCTGGGTCTCTACCTAATTTGCTCGATGATAGGGCGGCCACCTCAGCGGGAACAGCCGCAGCAATCCGGCGCCAAGGGTAGAGTATGTTCGAGATTTTCATCGAGAACATACGGACTTCCCAGACGGAACGTTCCTACCCAACCCAGGCACGGAGGACTCCAACCTGCATCTTTATGGGAGGATTCATCAGCCTGAAAGGAGGGAGTATCAAAGGCCAGTCATATAATGGTAAGCTCATTATAAACCAGAAAACTATTGATATTAAATGGAAATTAGGAGGCAGAACAAAGAGATCAGCTTACCGACCTCGTCCTGGACACACCACGTAAACGCGTTAAGCAAACCTCACAGCCATCCGGGTGCCACACAATCAGGTCATCCAGTCGCACATTTGGCCAGCGTGGTGCGGCGGAGTGGTCTCCGTGGGGCTGGTGCAGGACAGCAAATTTGCCCGGGCTCCTCACAACGAACAGTCTGTAAGTGTGAAGAGTACATGAACCTACTAATCTAAGATACACCTTAAACTAAAGTAGGTACTTTTCGTAATTTCATACCATGCTGCCGGAGCACTCCGGTGGGATGAAAAGATCATAAAGTATGAACCTACTCATCTAAGATAACCTAAACTATAGGTTTAAAAAGATTTTCATACCATACCGCTCAGGGATACTCCCCTGGATGAAATACTGAGCCAGACAGGACACTCTATCTCGAGGAACGCCGGAGATAATCCGGTCGAACTCAAAGAAAGGGTCACTGAACTCAGGTCTGAAACACAGATAAACTAGTTAGAATTTTTTTCCGTCAAGCCCTTGAGGCCCTTGAAATAAACTAGTATAACAGATAAAGTGATGTACCAAAAATTGGTTAACAACATAATAAGAATAACAGATCATAGACCCCAGGGTTCCGCCCCTCAGGGGGCCTTGACGAGGTGAGGGGCTAAGGGACCCTGGCCTTGGGCCCGGTCCTGACGAATCATCCTACATAGTTTTTGGTTTAAATGGCGTGGACATTTCCACATTCGCAAAATTTTACTGCTTAGGTGAGTCTGAGAAGGGATCGTTTTTTTGGAAGGGTTTCGCATTCAGAAGCTAATTGTGGGAGTTGTGGTGGTTGAGTCGCCACCCGAGATAGTTTGGACCTAAGAGATGGTGATGGGATTTTCCCACTGCTATCTTGAGGGCGGAACCATCTCTGGGGATCAGCCCATCGGAATCCAGGGGGCTGGTTTTGGAGGTGGGACTCCTGGCTTTTGTCCGGAAGCCCACGAGTGTCAGTTGAGTGGGGAGTCAGTCCCCATTAGTGGGGCAGAACTCCCAGCAGGCGGATTGGCTTATACCTGGGCCACTGCAAGCGTGCTGGTGCTATCCTGAAAGGGTAGGTATGGGGTGGACTGTTGGGAGTCAACTCTCACTTGTGCCATTGGTGGAGAATGCGAATACCTGACTGATCTACGATACTTTCTTGATATGACCAAGCAGTTTTGGGTGGGTGGATGAACCAGTTTGTGTGTGGTGGTCTGATGTGTGCATGCTTGGCATCTTGGGGTCTCTTCGTGGGCTTTGGGAGTGTGTTGGGGTGGGGAAGCTGAGCAGTAGAGCTGCCCAGTTTGTCCTTTTTGATATGCTGTTGGGGGTCTGTGCTGGGGGCTCTTGGGTGTCGGGTGTGCACTTTGGACCTTTGCATGTGGACTGGTTTAAACTTATGGATTTGGCTTTTAGTTCTCCCTCCCCTGGATCTGACGACTTAACGGCACTGGCAACGACTTCTGGCATGAACATGGATACGGGCTTGGCTGTTGGACAGAACCAAACACTGAGACACCAGGGTGTTAATAAATCTGGTGGATTTGATTCAAATAATAGGGTCCTTTATTGCACTAATGTAAACTTATCATTAGATTACGAATGTTTATACAGTGTAGTGAAGCAATTCGGCAAAGTGGAAAGAATTAAATTAATTCTAGAAAAAGATAAGCAGTCATTTTGTGCTTTTATCAAATTTTCCTCTCCCTTGGAAGCTAGTGAGGCACAACAAAGACTACATGGCCACATTCTAAATGACTCAGTTGTCAGCACTGAAAGTGTTTTCAGTGAAAACTTGAATGATGAGCCATTTGACTTTGTTCCAAAGGCTGAAGAACATGGACCAGTCCCATGTACCAGAGCTCTTCCTCCCCCTTTTATGGCATGTTGCTATCTACAAGGAGGGAGGGAAAATTTGATAAAAGCTGCTGACTGCATTGAGAGCAAGGTTGGTTCCATTCCCATTGAAATTTGAAACGGTATGGAAAGAACCTTCTAATAAAAAGCTGGAAATGAGACTCAAGCAGTTCTGTTAGCTAACTTTAAACCTCCTGAAAGTGGAAATATTGAATCTATTTCTTCTCACAGATTTTTAATACACTGAAAGGAGTAGTTTACTCAAAAGATTTGCATGTTTTTTAAAGAGGAGGAGATTCTCCATCGATGCCCTCCTTGTGTATCTCATGTAAAAAAACTGGGTGGTGATGCAGCTATCCTTTAACCTTCTCCTCCAATTACCTACCTGATACCATCATTGTTGGCCATGAGAGGATGCAGGTTAAAAAATATAAAAGAAGTCCTAGACAATGTCAAATGCTTGAATATGGCCACATTCAAAACTCTTGCGATAACAATAAAAGATGTCCTGTGTGCTCTGCAGAGCATGATAATTTTGATGATTGCAAAGCAGCCCGATACTGTTTTCTTTGCAAGGGTGATCACACACCAAACTCTAGGGCTTGTCCCAGATATAAATTTGAACAAGAAGTGTTGGCAGTGGCAGATAATGAGCATATTAGCATTAGTGAAGCAAAGCGCACGGTAATGGGGGCAAACAAAAGTGCCAACACTACGTATGCTTCTGTAATAAAACTTATGAAAACTTCCAACAATGTAAGGCCACCAATAACTGTGTCTGATAGAAGATATCACAAACCTGGTATTTCTCGAACCATAAATAGTAATGAAAATCTCCAAACTGGTGAGAAACTTTTTCGTCAGCAAGTGCTTTGAAGTCCAATAGCAAAAATTGTACTTCCAAAAGCACAGAAAATTTATCTTACACCACATCCACAGCTGTCGATTCATCTCCAAAAATAAGGGTGCCAAAATCAGCCAATAATTCAGGAAAATATTCTGAAAATACTTCAAACCAAAATAAGCTAAAGGAACAATCCCAATTAGATAGAGCTAGTTCAGAGCCATCAATCGCCACAGCCACAAACAAAATAATAATAAAACTACGGTTGTAACTACCAAGAAAACGCACAAGAAATAGTTCCCAAATAATGATAATTTTATAATAAAAACTTCAAATGGGTTCAGTGTTTTGGAAGACATCTCTCCTCCTAGAAAGGTGGTTCCAAAAGTAGTTTCAGAACAAAAACATCTGAGTTCAGTTCAGTCTTGCCGCCCTAAGACAAATAGGATTAGTGGTGCACAGAACCACAGCAATAATTCTGAACATCAGGTTCATAATAAAAAATATGAAGATCAACCAAAGACCCTGAACACCAATTCAGATGAAAAGGGATTAAGAAAACAATCTCTTAAAAAGGAGAATTTCCCACTCCACCCTAGGAACAGTACTTCCCCTCCAAGGAGTGGGAAGTAGCACATTTTACCACCTTAGCATTCTTGCTCGATATTCTTCAGTGGAACTGTAAAGGTCTCAGAGCCCGTACAGAAGACCTTAAAGTTTTAATGCATGAATTTAATCCAGGGATTATATGCCTACAGGAAACAATGTTAGGCAACTCTGTTTATAATCCTGGACTAAATTATTCAATATTTAAATCATATCCCCAATTGGTGATCGTTGCCCATGGAGGTGCTGCAATTATTATTAATAAATGTCTACAGCACTCCACAATACAATTAAATACAACACTACAAGCTGTCGCTATTTCAGTCATTTTGGAAAGAGGATAACAATCTGCTCCTTATACCTTCCACCAGACCTTGATTTTAACATTGGAGATATTCAGTCGTTAATTGACCAACTTCCAGCTCCTTTACTTCTGCTAGGTGATTTTAATGCCCACAACCCCTTTGGGGAAGTCGGTTTTTAGATAGTAAAGGGAAATTAATCGAAGACCTTATTGACAGGAATGATGTTACCCTGTATAATAATGGGTCAATGACTTTCCACAACATTCACGATAATCATTTCTCTGCACTGGACCTTAGTATTTCTTCAACTAGTATCCACCTTGATTTTAATTGGTCTGTTAATGAAGATTTAAATGGAAGTGATCACTACCCGATCCATTTGAAATATGCTCTGAATGCTCCATCTGAAGTTTTACCTAAGTGGAAGGTAGAGGACGCAGACTGGGATAAATTTAGTAAGGGTGTCAATCTAGATAGGGAGTTTGAGTCCTTTCATTCTCATCTAGATGCCTATGATTACTTTATTGAATCTACTTTGAAGAGTGCTGAAAGCTCGATTCCAAAACAAAAGGCAAACCTCGTAGACCTGCAGTTCCCTGGTGGAATAAGACATGTGGTATTCTGAGAAAAGTGACTAGGAAATGCTACAGACGTTACAAAACTAGTGGCTCCCCTCAGTCTAAATTAATCTACAAACGTGCTTTAGCCAAGCAGCGCTTTTATAAGAAAGCCAAAAGAGAATGTTGGCTTTACTATATTAATGGAATAAACTCCAAGACCCCACTAAGAGTGGTGTGGCGCAAAATAAGGAAACTGAGTGGAAAATTTGTAGCGTCACCATTGCCCTCATTAAAATAAATGACACTCTAATCACAGAGCCCACTGAAGTTGCCAATGAGCTAGGAAAACACTTTTCTAAAGTTTCCAGCCCTAACAATTATTGTCCAGAATTTCAAAGAATTAGGAATTCTGAAATGTGTCTGAAGTTTGATTCCCACTAATCTGAACCATACAACTACAAATTTTCCCTAAGAGAACTTCGTGAGGCACTCTCCTCAAGTGAATCCACAGCTCCAGGTGAGGATACAATCATATATGAAATGCTGAAACACCTCCCAGATGATGCCAAAAATATTTACTGAAGATTATAAACAAAATATGGGAAACTGGAATTTTACCCAAGGACTGGAAAATATCCATAATTGTCCCCGTTAAAAGCCTAATAAAGATGCTTCTCAAGCCACCAGCTATAGACCAATAGCTCTTACCAGCTGTGTATGTAAGCTGATGGAGAAAATGATAAATACTAGACTGGTTTGGCACCTGGAGACCAAAGGATTTCTATCGCCATTTCAATTTGGTTTCAGAAAAACCGCTCCACCCTTGATCCCTTGCTGAGGCTGACCAACCAAATCCAGCAAGGATTCGCCAAAAGTGTCAGACCATTGGCATATTTTTTGACTTGGAGAAAGCATATGACACTACCTGGAGAATTGGCATCATGAAACAATTGCACAAGATGGGCATATGTGGAAGAATGGTCAGGTTTATATATTCCTTTTATCAGACAGACTTTTTAAGGTAAGAGTGGGAAACTCCTTCTCCCAACCTTTATGCAGGAGGAAGGAGTTCCCAAAGGAAGCGTTTTAAGTGTAACACTTTTTCAGTGGCAATAAATAGTGTGATTGAAAAATCTCACCCCTGTTAAATGCTTCGCTTTTTTGTCGATGACCTTGCAATATACTGCACAGGATATGATTCCTTGTCCGTATGTAAACATTTGCAAAGGTCTATTAATGCTATTACTAAGTGGGCTGATGAGAATGGTTTCAAATTCTCCTCTTCCAAAACAGTTGCAGTAAGATTCACCAGGTGCCGGCGTGTGGAAGAGGTTCCCACTTAGTTTAAAAGGGTCCATCCTTCCTTACGAGAGTGAAGTTAAATTTCTGGGGATGACTATTGACCATAAATTAACATGGGCTAGCCACAAAATGCCCTAAAGTTTAATGTTAAACAATCTATGAATATTTTAAAGGTTGTCTCTGGATTTTAGTTGGGGGCTGATAAGAAATCCCTTCTGAGGCTATATGACTCTCTGTGTCGATCTAAGTTAGACTATGGCTGTCAGATTTATTCCTCAGCCTGTAAAACCAAGCTAAAGGAACTGGATGTTGTACACAACATGGGGTTGAGAATATGCTCAGGGCTTTTAGAACTTCGCCTGTTGAAAGCATTTATGTCGACACAGATCATTTACCTTGATCTAAGAAGGCAAGAGCTAGGGTTGCGATACATGGCTAGAATGAAAAGTGCTCCCAAAAATCCTCCTTTCAAGCACTAAAGGAAACAGACTCTCGAAGTTTTTCTGGTACAAGAGCTTCTAAACCATTCCAAATTCGACTGAATGAGGATGTTAGGAATAATCACCTTAAATCCCAGAAAGTCCTGGAAGTAGAATATCCTGTAAATCCTCCATGGCTTATCCCAGAAGCATCAATATGTAAGAAACTGTTTAACAAAAAGGACTGCACTGTAGAAGATTAGGGAAAATTCTTAGAGCACGATGTTACCCATACTAATTTTACAAAAATTTATACAGATGGATCTAAGTCAGATAGTGGTGTTGGTTGCGCTGTTATCCTTGGTGATACAGCGTACACAGCTAAATTACCTGACTCTGCATCAATATTTACTGCGAATTAACAGCCGTAGTGTCTGCCCTAGATTTAGTTTTCAAAGTAGTGACTTTAATTTTGTCATATACTCAGACTCTAGAAGCACCTTAGAAGCTATTAAAAATTTAATAGCTTTCATCCATTAATTGAAAAAGTTCAGGAGTGGCTTTTTCGTATATATTGTCGACGTAAATCAGTCTCTTTTCTGTTGGGTCCCTTCTCGTGGGATTCAAGGAAACGAGATGGCAGACAGGGAAGCGAAAGCTGCTAGTATTTTATCAGAAACCTCTTTTAGAAAAGTGCCTCATACAGATCTAAAGGTCCCATTAGATCTTATGTTTTAAGTAAATGGCAAGAAAGGTGGACTTCTCCCCTTCTTGCCAATAATAAGAAATATAGAAATATTAGGGATAATGTACTACCGTGGTCTTACGTCATTCCAGCTTGACAGACGAACAGAGGTTATTTTAACGAGATTAAGGATTGGGCACACTCGTCTAACCCATCAGTTTATTTTAGAAGGAAGCAGCCCTCCAGAGTGTGCTTACTGTGACGAGACACTAACAGTGGAGCACATTCTGGTGGTCTGCCCCAGATATTTTAATCAAAGAGAGATATTTTCAGGAGTAAATCCTGTCTGATATTTTAGGAGATGAAGCAGATATTTCTGCTATCATCTCTTTTTTAAAGTGTATTAAAATTTTTAACGATATTTAATTTTATTTAATTTATTACATCACGTAGAATTTTAATGACATTAATTTTTTTTTTTGTATATAGCACATCATTCATTAAACTTCATACCCTTATTTATTGGTCACATCACTTCATTTTATTTATTAATCATTTCCTTCATGAATTCATAACTTGAACATACTTTATTTTCTTTCCATTACGGCGCTGAATGGCCTTGTTGGCCCCAGTGCCTGGGCTTTTGCCCTAAATATCATACATCCATCCATCCATCCCGGGTTCCGGCACAACCCCTCCAGGATCCCAAGCCTCCGAAGCTAGAGTCCAGTAGGAAGGCGAGGCAGTACATCACAGCTGATCATAATATGGTCAGGTGGAAAAGCCAGTCAACCTATCCATAAAGACGCAACATGCCGAAGCATTTGGCCTAACGGAGAACGCGGAGGGCCGGGGATGGCGGAAACTGAGCCCTGAAGTGGTCGGAAACCCGCCGATCCGGAGAGAGCGAATCAAGGAAACACTTCTTCCAGTAAATGCCATGCAGGACCGATCCCAGGAGAGCGTGTCCTCAACTAGGATAGGCCTGTCTACTCGGGGTGACCATCGAAAAGCTCGATGTCTCTGCGAGGAGATGACAAAACTAGAACCTCAGGAAAGGATTCACATATTATAACGGGGGAGGAGGAAGGTGGAAGGACAGTACTAGTAGGAAAGGGTCCGAGAATAAGAACAGGAGACTGGGGTAATACCCTCCGCTCAACTGTAACCCCAGGTAAGTTATATCGGGGAGACCGTGACCCACTACAAGCACCAGGGAAGGAGAAGGGGTGGGGATAATATAATACCAAACCATATACACTCTCACCCTCCTGGTCGGCATAGCCTAGGTAACCAGGAGGAGAGAAGGGAAGGGGAAGGAAAGAACGGGGAGAGAAATTCCTGTGTTGAAGGCCAACCTTAACCGACTCGAGTAAGGGATTGTATGAAGCATGAAGGAGATCTCCCAAATAAAATCCTCTTCCCCACTGGTGATAGAGGGGGAACAAAGGGTCTCAACTTCAGCCACCCGAACAGCGGAAGGTGGATGGGACAACAACAGAAACTCCTCGACCTGACTACCACCCCCTCCTACCCTCTCAAATAATATAACTGGGAGAGCAGGAGGTTAGGAAAACAAAGGATAAAGAGGTAGCCTAGTTCATTCATTGGTGAAAGAACTAGGCTAACACCCCCAAAGGATATGTTAACCAGAGTAAAAAATATATAACCATCAAATAATCATCAAACAAACTAAAAATATACGCTTGTGCTAGGCTATAGCCTAACCGAACGAGGCAACAGAATGTAAACAGTCAACAGATCGAACCTGACGCCACGTAAGGGTGAATATTATAATTTTCACGTCATCAAGCACATATAGTGAAAAAGTCTTTTATCACACTTCTCAGAAAGGGAAACATCCTGGGGAGAAAATTAACGAGTGAAAACTTCGGATACCTTAAACAATCGAAAGAACCCCTATGAGAGGAAACTTGTAACAAACAATATTAAAGGAGACCCAAAGACACACCGCGAAAGAACGCCGCCAGGATGCTCCCTGATGGGGAATTAAAGATAAATTGTTTAAACGACCAAGAGAAACCCAAACAGAACAAGCCGAATGGGTATACCTCTAGGTCGGAATGGCTGCCAAGCGGGACGCCGCAGCGACCCAAACGAAAACCACGTATAATTTATGTATACGGGCTTAAACAGCCAGACTTATCATAAAAACCCCAAAAGAAGATGGTACTTAACTTGGAAACAGTAAAGCTGCTCGATGCCATGATGCAAACAGCGGAAAATTCCGAAAAAAGCACAAGCGAAAATTCACAAGATCGCAGCGATCACGTGCTAGAAAGGAATGAGTTCAGATGGCGCTGGGGTCGCTGTTTGGCGGGCGGGTGAGTGCGGGAGTTGGGTCGGCTCTCCGCTCTTCCGGGGGTTTTGCCATTGGGATGTCTTCAGAGTGTGGTTCTGTGGTAGTGATGACCTCACTCACCCTTGCCCATACCGACGTCTATTTTCATATAGATGCTCGATCTGGGGGTAGTAACCCCAGCATTCCTGATAGCTTTTTTCTCTGGTATATTTAGCAATATTTATACCTAGAAATTCGTGCTACTAAGGAATTTCACCGGGTGACACAGGGACGAGCTCAGAAATCCCTTTTTTACCACCCATTCATACTCCAGAACTGGACCTTGACTTTGGGTCCATGGCCTCTCCTGCACCACTTCTTCTTCACTCATTTCCACTCCAACCACACTAGACTCACCTAGCCTTGGTTTCAGACTACTCACACCAAGCTCACTCAAACTCTGGAGACTTACATCAGCTCCACCCTCACTCACACCTGACATGGCTGCTATCATCTCTTCCATACTCTCATTTATTTCTTCCACACTCCGCCTCAAGCTATCCAGAACTCCTCCACTTACACTCTCCAGCACTGCTAACTCTCTCTCTCACTCACGCTCACTCTTTAAACACTTTCACTTAAAGGAAACTCACACACACTATACGTATTGTCTTCCTCACAACTTGGCGTTGTTTCCAATTCACCCAACTTTGCATATCCTCATCGACATTTCTTGTACTCACCAAGTTCATTCCTTCCACATCCCACTCAAATCCTTCAAAATCAATTACACCCTCATTCTCACTACCACCCAACAACACCGCAAAGGTATTCTCACTTCTCATGCCTACTGGCTTCTCAAACCCCTGAAAATCAAGCAACCCATCTTGGGTACTCTGCAAACAACTCGGTAACTGTACCCTTACTCTTTCTACACCTCCTTTTAGGCTTTTTCTTATGTTCCACCAACACTATCTGTTTATCTCCCCAGTTTATATCTTCTTCTATTTCTTCACTTTCCTTTTCCCTCTCCTCCCTTAATAACTTCCTAATGGGATGCTCTATTATGTATTTAGGTGGTTCTCTCCATCTTCTCAGCTGATTATAATGTGCTCATATTACCCTTACAGTTCCTTCTTCATTCCCATCTTCAAGCACATAACTCAATCCATTAGACCAAACTGTTTTCACTACATACAGACCTTCATACTTTTCACGCATCTTACTTGCTGTCAATCTTCCCTTCTCAACAACTTCCTTCAACACCCTGTCACCCACTCTGAAACTCTCAAACCTTTCATTTGCCTGCCTCCACACATCCCGCTCGTCTTCATTCAAATCCAACCTCGCTCTCACATACCTCTTGTTATTCATTACATACTCACTCGGAGGTATGCCAGTGCTTTTATGTACTGACCCATTATACATCACTATCACTCTTCCTAACAACAAATCCCATTCATTCTCTATCAGTCAACATTCGTAACATCTCACTCAGAGTCCTTATGGTTCTTTCCGCCAACCCATTCGCACTTGGCATGTATGGAGTTGTTACTACATGCTCAATACCCCATACTTTCAACATTTGCTCAAACAGTCTACCAACAAACTCTGGCCCATTATCACTCAACATTCTTGCTGGTTTTCTCACACATGCAGGCAACAAGACCATACTGACCACTCTTGCAACATTCTTACTAGTTTTATTCTTAACAGCCGCACATCTTACAAACTTACTCTTATGATCTACCATAACAATAACTCCTACGTTTCCTCTCGCAGTTACTGGCAAAGCCACACAATCAATCGCCACTAACCCAAACGGTTCTTTCATACTCAACTTCAAAACAGGTGGGCTAGCATACACTCTCTGATACTTTCCCTTCTGACATTTTTTGCATGTGACTGCCACATCTGTACAAATCTTCCTCAAATACGGGGAAAACATCCACTCTTTCATACACTCGATCAACTTAAACTTCCCCATATGTCCATATTTCCTCATGGACTAACATGCACATCCCTACTGCTCCACTCATCGAGAACACTGGAACATGCATCAACTCTCCCATCTTCTCTCAAAAAATACACCACTCCTTCACACAGCACAAATCTCTCAGCAAACTGCATCCATTTACTCAACAACAAGGCCATCTTCTTCCAGGTACTCCCTCTCTAATACAGCTCCTCAACTCACTCACCACAAAGCCCTTCCACTGCATCTCCTCAATGTCCTCCGCTGTCAACAATTCATTCTCACTCTTGTCCAATTCCACTACATTCTCCTCCTCACTCAGACTCCTATCAATCATTCCCACAAACCTGGCCATATTCACTGCCTCACTTTGAATCTTCCCTATTACAACCTCGTCTTTCAACAGAACTCCTGTCCCAACATCCACTACCAATCCATTCTTCCTCAGGAAATCTATCCCAAACAGGAAACAACATGGCATCTGCTCATCTCCCAGTACTACAAAACAAGCTTCTACCACAAATTCTCCCAACCTTACCTTCAACCTCACTTCCTCCCATCCAACTGATCTTCCTGCTATACCTCTTATTGACACATTCACCACTCTCCTTTTAACGTTCCAATTCATTCTCTCAACATCCCTAATCACATGTGCGTTCACCAACGATATTTGTGCTCCGGTGTCAACCAAACCACAATACTGTCCTCCACTGATGTATACTCCCACAATCATTGCATTTGCTCTCCTGTGTACACACACACCTGTCTCTTCCACTAATCAAACATCCTTCATTTACTTCCTTACCGTCATCTTCCACTTCCAACAAGTCCAGTGTTCTCTCTTCAACATTTTCCTCCTTCTCATACTTCCTTTCATAGCTCTTTTTCTCTACGACCCAGTTATAGTGCACCCCACTCAAACACTGCAGATGCAACTCACGCTCACTCTCACTCCCTCGTCAATACACTATAGGTTCCTCACCCCCAATGTGTACGGACACAATCACCTTGTACTTCTTACTCACTGCTGCCAAAACCTCCTGAAATGGGGCTACTCCAGGATACATCATAGCCCTCAGACTCTTCCGATACTGTTCCACATTTGACACTCCCAAACATCCAGGCCTCTTGCAAACTTCCTCAATCACTTCTGCCCCCAATTCATTCACACTGGGTACCCACACCTTCAAACCGTCATCTACAATCATTCAATCCATACCACAAACTTTCAAACATCAAGTCACCACTCCCCTTACTCTCATATGCTGCCACCAATCCTCTCGGCAGATACTCTGGTCTCATGTCTTTTATTTTCTCTTCTTTCCCTTCCCCAGGTAGTCTAGACATTATGTCTGCAACATTTACCTGGGATGTACTCAACTACAAAATCAAAATCACTCAAATCCTCCACTGTTCACGCAATCCTAGCATCCCCTTCTTTTATTCTCTGCAGATACACTAGAGGTTGATGGTCCATACTTACCACAAACCTCACACCATACAGAAACGGTCGTAACGCTTTCACACAAAACCGCAGGGCAGCCAACTCTCTCTCAACAGTCGAATACTTTCGCTCTGCTGAACTAAATGCCTTACTTACATATGTTATCATGCTATCCCTTTCAACTCCATTCACCACTTGCTTCTGATCAAACATCCACCTATCGACACTCCAGTCGCATCCGTATACACTCCTAGCTTACTGGCATCTGCACTATAGTCAGGGTAAGCCAACTCCACATCCTTCGCCATTTCCTCTTTCAATTTCTCGAACGTTTTCACCATCCTTTCATCCCACCTCACAACTGTACTCTTCGTACAGCCTGCCCATTCTGACAACGGCTTTGCAATTCCCAAACAATCTTCCACTAGGCTCTGAAAGGTTTTCTGCCCTCTCCCAAGAAGTGTCTTCCCTCCTCGGGAAAGAAGCCATCGAAGTGGTCGAGGACACCAGCTCTCCGGGGTTCTACAGTCGGCTGTTTGTAGTCCCCAACGCCTCAGGAGGCTTGAGGCCAGTTCTGGACATAAACACCCTGAATTTGTATGTCCTGAAAACCAGATTCAAAATGGAAATGAGCCAATCCGTCCTAGCATCCATTCGACAGGGGGATTGGATGATTTCAATAGACATGAGGGACTCATACTTCCATGTCCCAGTTCATCAAGACTCGAGGAAGTTCTTAAGGTTTGTTTTCCAGAACAGAGTGTGTCAATTCAGAGCCCTTTGCTTTGGCCTACCACGGCTCCCCAGGTTTTCACACGAGTCTTACCTCCCACATTGAAATGGTTACATCTGGTGGGGGTCAACATTTCACTCTACCTAGATGACTGGCTCCTTTGTTCTCAATCAGAGGAGATATGTATGGAGGACCTATAAAAGACCCTTCTTCTAGCCCAGGAATTGGACCTTTTAATAAATTTTCAAAAGTCCCAGTTGGCTCCTTATCAGGAGGTGCTTATCAGGAGGTAGCATATTTGGGAATGAGGATAAACTCTGACTTTTTGGGTTTTTCCCTCCCCCCAAAGGATAGAATCTTGCCTTCACAAGGTGGATAAATTCCTCTCCCTTCAGTCTTGCTCTGCAAACAGTTGGATGAGCTTACTAAGGACCCTCTCGTTCATGGAACAATTTGTAACTCTGGGAAGGCTACACATGAGGAAGACACAATTTTATCTAAGAGTCAATTGGAACAGGAAGAAGTATCCGGACACTTTTGCTTTCCCAGTAACTGAGGAAATCAAACAGGACCTGCTTTTGTGGAAATCAAGAGACAAACTCTCTCAAGGGAGATTGCTCCTTCCTCTGAGCCCCGACCTAGTGTTTTATTCAGACGCTTCAGACCTAGGTTGGAGAGCTCTCCTGGGAGACAGGGAGGTCTCTGGGATTTGGACTCCAGAACAGAGCAAATGGCATATAAATGTGAAGGAGTTGAAAGCAATTCACTGGGAATTGCAAGCGTTTGCTCTAGAAGTGTCCGGAAAAACAGTGCTGGTCCATTTGGACAATACCACGGCACTGTCTTATGCCAAGAAGCAGGGGACACACTCGTTTACCCTTTGCAAGGCAGCAAGAGCCCTTCTCTTATGGGTGGATCAAAACCAGACGAAGATCCCACCCAGATTCATTCAGGGAAAGTTAAATGTTTTAGTGGACGAACTAAGCCGCCAAAAACAAGTTCTCCCCACAGAGTGGACTCTAGACCCTGTAGTGTGTCTAGAACTTTGGAAACTGTGGGGAAAGCCAGTTCTGGATCTGTTCGCAACCACCAAGAACCATCGTCTTTCTCTGTATTGTTTACCAGCCCTGGATCCGCAAGCATGGGTGACGGATGCAATGCTCATAGACTGGTTGGACAGGGACCTTTATGCCTTCCTTTCATTCAAGATGGTAAGGGAAGTCAAGTTCCACAATCACCAAAATGTAACTGTGACTAGTAGCACCATTTTGGCCAGCCCAGGAGTGGCTTCCAGACTTGCTAGAGCTTCTGACAACTTTTCAAGGCTGTTGCCTCACAAACCCAATGTACTGTATTCAGACAGCCACATTTCAGACAGTTCCACCAAAGACTGTCCACTCTGACCCTGACCGCATTCAGACTGTCAGGAAATTGGTGCAAGCGAAAGGATTTTCAAAGTCGGTTGCAGACGCTATTTCTTGATGCAGACGCCAATCCTCGAGCAGAATGAGTACAATGACACTGGTGGGGTCTACAGTACTCATTTTATAGTCGATGGGTCTGCAGGGGGCAGGTCACATGCTGAATTTTCATTGGCTGATGGTGCAATGCTGGTCTCTTATTGACTGGAGAAAGTTCCCTACAAGCCACTTCTTAGGCTTGAAGGTTGCGTCGCTGCAGCTGGTGGACCAACGAGACTAGAGCGTGACATCACTGTTGCTCGAATTCTCAGTGGCTGTTCGTCTCATCGGGTATTACAAGGCTAAGGGTGTCGCTCGTTCTGGTATTACTTTCTTGTCTGGTATTATTCTTCTCAAGTTAGTGGGGAGGAAGAGCGCTTCCTGTGTTGTGTTCAGTGGTGGTTTCTCCTGCTGGATGAGTAGCGCTTCAAGCAAGCGCAGACATCGCTGGTCCGGGGCCCTCCTGATTACCTTGGTGTTCTGGATAATTTTGTCATGGGAGATGGCTTCATTGTGAATTTCTTGTATGGTTCCTTATTGCACCTTCTTGCGCATGACATGAGATCCTCTTCGACATTTTCAAGGAAAATGAATGGCGCTCCTGGATTGGCTTCTTTGCAAACGCCAGCCAATAGCATGTGAAGTAGCATTGCACCTAGGTATTGCAGCTTCCCAGCAGCATTTTCTTTCCCACGAGCTTTGTTATTAGAATCTGCGCTTCATTTGGCAAATGTTCTTTAAAGAAAAAAAATACTTTTTATTGATATTTTGCTGTGTTTACATTAATATTAATATTTGAAAATGAGTAAATAATTTTTTATAAAAAATGTATTTAGTTTAGAAAATCAAATAAAGATAACTAGTAAATATTTTAAGATATGCTCTACAAAAAAAATTTCATTCTAAAACACTTTATGTGATATTTCAAAGTCATCTTACAACATTACCCTTAAAAACATATGGTATGGCTTACAGCTACATGTGAACACTCCAGTGGTACGTTTAGTGAACGTTTTTTAAGATAAAAAAAACATTTTACAGTATTCATATTTTGCTATGTTTACATTAGTATTTGAAAATTAGTACAGTACAGTAAATCTTTTTTTATCATAAAAATGTGTTTAGTCAGGAAAATAAAATTAAAATAATTAGCGACTATTTTAGATATCTTCTATTTATGAATTAATTTATTTTCTAATAAGTGATATCTCTTCTCTCTGCATTTCCCTTTACCGTTCTTTCTGTTACTTCTTCGTAATGAACACCATATTCTTTGGAAGCTTAAATTTCAAGTCAATGGCCCCTGTGGGCTTGTTTCATATGAATAGGTTTCATTTATTGAATACAGTCAACCCCCAGTATTCGCGTGGGATAGGGACCACAAACACCAACGAATAACTAATATCTGCAAACACTTGACATCCCCCTCTAAAAATGCTTATAACTGGCTAGTTAAATAGTTCAAAAACCAGACCCCCTCTAAAAATATTCATAACTGCTTATCTCATAGTTTACCTTAAACTATCCTCCTACACAGAATATACCTTAAACTATCAACATGACCTCTTGAAAACATATGGCATACAGCTAAGTGTGAAAACTATTCAAGTTTCCCCTATTTTAAAGTACATCCATTTTCTCTCATACCTTAAACTATCATCCGGTAGAACTAAGTAGTGGCTCCGCGGCGGCAACGGCCTTCTAACTTGACTTTTTCTACCCCGGGAACAGGTGATCTGCTCCCCCTCAACCAACAAGCTAGGGGACCCGATGGGAATGCGGGGTTATGGGTGGTGTATACCCCCGGGACAGTGTTATTTGGCTATGTAATGGCTCACCTGCTTGTTTCTACCCTACAATTTAGGGGACCCATAGGGAAAGCGGGGTTGTGGGTGGGGTAGGCGGTGAGGCATAAGAAACCGGCCAAAATTTACTATTTACGGCACCCCAGACATGAGAAACCGCTAAATAAACAGAGAACAAACAAGAACATTAAATGAGCCAACACAAAGGCAACCCCTCCCATTACTACTGTCCTCCTGAACATTTATTGGGGAGCCATTGGTTCATCCCTCACTCCCTTACTGAGGAAACTCGGAGATTGGGGGCTAACCCCCCCCAAACACTTATCTAACCAATCACATTGCGCTGTTACCCCGCATTGAGGAAAACCCCCTAAACGTTGCCACTCAAAGTTGCTAACACGCCCCCTCTCCTTGGGGGGCTGCCCTTTTTCCGGGGTTCACATACACGTCCTACACATGACAGGGCACGGGTACATCTGTTTTGAACGGTTCATATTTCGTCCGGCAAGTGCAGTAACTTGTTAATCTGTTATCCCTACACATGAAACTAACACACCTTGCATGCAATCCTCCCTAACTATAAGTTAACACAGCAAAGAAAAAACACATATACGTTTTTGAGTTTATTCCTGTAAGTTTCAACGTTCTTGGTTGCACGTACCCACACTTGTTGCAACACAGGTACCCCCCCCCCCCGGACCAGTACTGAACACGGTGCAGGGAGATTATATCCCCCGAACCTACTGCTAAACACGGCAAAATGCATTTACCCCTTAAACATACGCATTTACCCCTTAAAACATACACATTTTGCATTTCTTGTTCAGTACAATGGCTAAATCCCTTCCGTCCACATCGCGTTCGTCTGAGCCGATGACCTGGCACACTCTCCCAGTGTCTTGTGCTAACTGCTATATCAGTTACCGCAACTTTTCTGCTTACTACTTAGGCAACTATGAACGGTTAATCAGGCTTTGCCAAGATCACGGCCTGCTAAAAACACAGTGCTTTTGTCCCCGCTGTGGGAGAGAGTGCCACCTCGACCTGCAAAAGAGGGCATTCAGGTGCGACAGGACCTACAGAAGAAGGGCCAGAAGAGGTGCAGTTTTTACCAGTCGCTGTTCTGGAAATCCTGGTTTTCTGGTTCCTGCCTCGACGTTGAGATGGTCCTCTTCTTTCGCTTTATATATGTGTCAAACTGGTTCTCTTGCGCCGCTGCTAGATCAGAACTTAACTTGAGTGGTCTAGTTTCATGTGTGCGGTAATAGTTAACTGGTGTATAAAGCAAAACAGGAGGATTGGTGGGCCCGGCACGACTGTTGAAATTGATGAAGCCAAGTTCAGCAGGAGAAAATACAACGTTGGCAGGGTAGTTGAGGGCCAGTGGGAGTTTGGCGCTATTTGTAGGGAAACCCAGGACTTTTTTTGTTGTGCCTGTGGAAGACAGGAGTGCCATCACTTTAGTGGCCATAATTAAAGAATTCATTTTGCCCAGCACGACTGTCGTCTCGGACTGCTGGAAGGCCTATGATTGCCTCCTTCAACTTCGTCGACCTGGAAACCGGTGCCCACACCAATACCATTGAGAGGAGGTGGCGGGAACTCAGAGCCAGCACCCCCAGGTACGGCAGGAGGAAGTACAGTTTTGTAGGCTACCTGGCTGTAGCCTATTTTAAGATTCACTTCCTCGACCCCAACAAGAGGTTCCACACATTTTTAAAATCAGCAGCTGATCTCTACCCTCCCGGTCCCCAAGGTAAGGCCAGTCAGTTCTGTTGGTGTTAACTTTTTTTATCTGCAAATTGTTTTTTCCTGCCAGGTTACTCCTTCCAGCCAGCGCTGAGTGCCTTCCTGCTCTTGTTTTTACCTTGGAAACTGGTTTTTTCTCCACTTTTACAGCTTCTGGTAAAGTTGGTGGTTTGTTTTTTGTCAGCCATATTCTTTGTCCCCGTCCCCGTTACCGGGCAGTGTTTCCTCCTCCCCACCCCCAGTGTTACGCTTCTACCCACACTTATTCCTGATGCGTTTCCCGTTTGCGCAACCTACCTCCCACCCCCTTCTTGCACCGCTCCCCACTTACCCCTGCTTTTGGGGCACGTGAGAAAATTTCTCCCTCCCTGCCTCGTTACCCCCCACCCTTTCAGCCGCTCCCTCCCTTTTGCGTATGGCTCCCTCTCGTTTTCCCCTCCAGCCGATGCCCCCGTAACGTAAACATGTCCGCTCCACTTCTCTGTTTTCCCCCACCTAGAACCCCGGATTCCCACAGTCCCCCTTTACTGTTGAGCAGAGTTAGGGGGCAAATGACACTTGGCCACCAACAAGCAAACTCGCCTCTGTTATCAGAAGCCGTAAAAGTGGAGAAAAAACCAGTTTCCAAGGTAAAAACTGGCGCGGAGCTAATACTTAGAATTACGTATCGTCCTACACAGAACATATCTTAAACTATTATCTAAAACAGTTTAGTATCAATCCAAAGTCATCTTAAAACAGTACCCTTAAAAATATATGGCTTACTGCTAAGTATGAAAGCTATTCAAGTTACCCCTATTTTCAGGTACATCCATTTTCTCACATACAATATTGAAGCAGTCTCGTTTTCTTTGTACAGTACATGGGGAGACAGTGGGAAATAAAGTATTGTATACAGTACCTTAATATTTAATATGCATTGAAAAGTAAATGCATTTTATTGATAATTTGCTGTTTTTACTTTAATATTAAAATTTGAGGTCAATGTCCAGAACAACTCCGCGGTGAGATATAAGAAAATAGGTCACACTATAATTTTCACAATATAATATAATAAAACTTTGTCTCTGAACACTTTTTGAGAAGATTCACCATATCCGAGATATTAATGATTATCTAATCGGCATCCTCGAAAATTTTCTAAGTCGTTTGTTTACATCCAGTAGGAGTTGGTTCGAAAATGAGGTTTTTACTGTAATGTTTCTCAGGAAGAGTGTAATGGTTCTCAGAAAACTAGTTCCCCATCGAATGATTTTCGATTTTGACATAAGGTTAGACAATACCTGTCCCCAACCCCTCCATAGCTAATATGGCAAAATTGTGGTGTTTCCTCATCATAAGAAGTGGTCTAAAACGCTTTAAATATGAAAAATATTACATTTTACTTTTAATTTTGGTACTTTATGCATGCGGAGTTCTTCTGGACATTCACCAAATTTGAAAATTAGTAAATCATTTTAATCATAAAAAATTTATTTTGTCATAAAAACAACAAAATACAGTAATTAGTGAATATTTCTCAACAAAAAATCTGCAAATTACCAAATTTTCCACAAATAATTCGGTGATAAGAGCCACACAAAAATCTGCAAAGGTGAAGCCGCAAATTCTGAACCGCAAATAGGCAGGGGTCGACTGTAATAATAATAATAATAATAGCAGCCAAACTACCGATGATGTCAGCCGGCATGACATCACGCAACGGCAGGCCAATGGGAACGCTGGAATGAATGACATTCCCAGGTTGCGAAGATCTGTCAGGATCGAGCCGCCCAGGAATTTGGCTTGAAGTTCGCTGACTGCAACCAATCAGAATTCGCCATCCATGACCCCGCTGAAGCCCGTGTATAAATTCAGAAGGACCTATGCAATCTGCCAGTCCTCTACTAGCTCCCGCTGGAGAATGACAGAAGAGTCTGTCGAAACGTCATGGCAACAATTGTATATAACTAACTGTATAGAATATATAAAGAAGCAGAATCCAGATTTTGACTTTTCCCCATGAAATGACAAATATAGGCGAGCTGTTAGCACGCACCTCCACTGAAGAGAAGTCCGCAATAAGGAAAATAGAAAAAGTCTTCTACAAAATAAATGCAGCTGAAGCAGCAATAATATTCAATAGAACCAATAATAATAATAATAATAATAATAATAATGATAATTAAAAAATACTCATAGCAGCATGAGTCTTGAATTGGAGGAACAAATCCACAGTTATGTATGTGTATGTATAATTAATGATAAATTGGTACAGAGAGCTTTCGGGAATCTGTTCAAACAGATTCTTGAAAGCTCTCTGAACAGATTTATCCTTAAATATATGTACACATACATAACTGTGGATTTGTTTCTCCAATAATATGAAAAAATCCGTGAATAGGCGAATTTTCCACGAAATTATTTGGAGTTATGTTCCATAGAAAAATTTGCAAATACAGTAAACCCCCCGTATTTGTGTTCTCAGGATTCGCGGACTCGCGCATTAGCGGGGTTCTCTGTGGAACATATCTACCCATTATTCGTGGAAAATTTGCCCATTCGCTGTATTTTTCAGTGAGAATTATTCACTAATTACTGTATTTTCATATAATTTTCATGAATAAATGTACTTTTTTTGATAAAACTATTAAAATACTCAGGTATAAGCATTTTTACGGGGTTTTTCTTTTGTTTAAACTACCAAAATGGGCAGTTCTAAGTGTTTTTAGAGGGGTTTTAAGTATTCGCAGATTTTAGCTATTCGCTGGGCGGTTGCGGTACGCATCCCCCCGCAAATACGGGGGGTTCACTGTAGGTGAATCCGCAAATCTTGAACCGTGAATCATCGGGGGTCCACTGTTTATGGATGTATGTAGAAACATATAAGCAATAATGATGATGATAATGGTCATAAATATTAGTCCTGAGGAGGCAGAGTTTCTTGGTGATGCGTCAGAGTTGTAACCTCTCCCTGATGAACTTACTTCTGAGGCTAATGAGAGGAATGACTTATTCCTTTTACAACACGGTTATAAAGTAATGGAAAGAGTTGTGTACAAATCATATAAAGAAGCCTTGCCCAACCATTAGTAACTGTATTTAACAGCATCACAACATTGTCTCCTTAACTCCTAAGTGTTTAAGGCCATCACCTAGGGAAAAACATTGTTATTGAAGACCAACTCAGCAGAAAAGGGCGAGGTCTTCAGTCAGATAGTCTCTTCCTCAGGTTTGCCAGAAGTTGTGGAACCACTGGGGAGACCCAAACACCAATCTGTTAACTAGTGCCCAAAACACTACTCTTCCAGTTTACTGCCCTCCATGCCAGGATCCTCAGGCATGGGCAGTTGATACCTTCCTTCAAGAATGGTTGAATCTAGACTTTTATGCTTTTCCTGTTTGCTGTTTTGAGGAAATACCCAACAAGTTGTGAGCTTTGCTGAACACAAGGATGATTTTGATAGCTCATTGGTGGCCCCAAAGGGATTGGTTCCCTTAATTTCCTTTCTTGGTGG
This sequence comes from Macrobrachium rosenbergii, assembly GCF_040412425.1. Taxonomy (NCBI): domain Eukaryota; kingdom Metazoa; phylum Arthropoda; class Malacostraca; order Decapoda; family Palaemonidae; genus Macrobrachium; species Macrobrachium rosenbergii. Next base: position 26,789,250 of record NC_089747.1, read on the forward strand.
TAGATGTTCATTGTCTTCCATTCAGGAAAGATCTTTTCAGACAATCTTATTAGAGAAGATTCCATCAAACTTCCACATGCTTCATCTGACCGTGTGGAGATTGTCAATTGTTTGTTACAAGCCAAGGACATTTCTAGATGGCCAAGGAAGCAATCCTTAAGTCTAAAAGGCCCTCCACTATTTGACTTGTGTATCAATAACAACGGTCAGGTTACTGATCTTGGTGCTTGTCCAGAGTGATATCCAGCATCTGTTCACTAGATATCCTGATTTAAGTTCTGCCAGTATCTCAGGTACGCAAAGCAGTTTTCTGTCACAGCAATCAAAGGATATCGCTTTACATTGCATTCAGTTCTGCATCACGCTGACTGGTATATCACTCACAATTTAAAGTTTGAAGAGGTTTTCTATCTTTTGTGCTAGAAATTTCAGTCTTTGTATCATGGCTTACAATGAAATTTACACATAATCCTTCAGATTTCAACATAACCTCAGTTTGAGCCTTTTGATAAGGCATCACTTAAGAACTTTGAAGACACCTTTCTTTTAGCTCTTGCTGCGACAAAGTGTGTATGTGAGCTTCAAGCCCTTTTTTGTATGTGGACTTTGTTCTAGTGGCAATCTCTCTTTTCTTTCATTGCTTAGAGAAAAATATAGAAGTTAAAGCCCTTGTCAGTTTTGTGACAGTGCCTAATTTAACTGCTTTGATAGGCAATGAAGAAATGGTTGTCCTATGTCCAGTTAGAACGCTTAAGAATTTATATTAATGAGCTTCAAGCCCTTTCTTGTATGAGGGCTTTGTTCTAATGGCAACCTCTCTTTTTCTTTCATTGCTTAGAGAAAAGAGTGGAAATGAAAGCCCTTTCCAGATTTGTGACAGTGCTTAATTTAACTGCTTTGGTAGGCAGTGAAGAAGTAGCTGTCTTATGTCCAGTTAGAACTCTTAAAGGATTACTTGGGCAGATAAGGGATTTTGACAAAGGAAAAATCTATTTCTGAGGGAGGCCCCGTGTCACCTGGTGAAATTCCATTCTAACTCGAATTTCTAGGTATAAATATTGCTAAATATACCAGAGTAAAAGCTTTCAGGAATGCTGGAGTTACTACCCAGATCGAATTTTCTAATGAAGACGTCGGTATAACCGAGGGTGAGTGAAAGAATCACAACCACAGAGCCACACTCGATAGACATCCCCATGTCAAGATCCCGGGAAGAGCGAGGGCCGTTAAAGCACCACGCTCACCCGCCCGCCACGCTGGCGACTCCAGCGCCATCTGAACTCATTCCAGACTAGCACCACCCCAGGCTTGGCATGAGCAAGTAGGGGGCAAACCTGTTTGGGAGGGTCACCAGGACACGGGGCCTCCCTCAGAAATAGATTTTCCTTTGTCAAAATCCCTTTTCTGAGTTCAGCCCGTGTCAGCCGGTGAAATAATGACAGAGAATCATGCCAAGACTGCAAAGCTACAACAGAAAACGAAAGGTGATCAGAACAAAAACACATGCTATGAAAAAAAATAGATTTAATTACGATATCTCATCAAGGAAAATTTAGATTTAATAACAGATAAGTACGGGTGGAACAACACACACCCAATTGTATAAAGACACCATGAATATGTAAACTTAAGTCTAAGAACATAGTGGAATGATAAAATTACAATGTAATTAGTGGGTGGAATAAAAGACCCCTTAACATAATAGTATAAACATGAAATACAAACTTAAATCTAAGAACAATGAGATATATACAAAATCAGGAATTGAGGTACATGAAACAAAATAAAACCTGCTCCAGTACTTCTACCTTAATCTAAACTCACAGCATATTAAAACTCCGACCAACAAGACAGATAATAACCAGGGAATACTAGTATCGATTATGAGGAGCAAGGCAGTGAGGCATGATTGAACCAGAAAGGCAGGTAGAAATAAATGAGGCAGGCAGGCGGGGAGGAAAGGAAAAGGATAAGGATAATTAAGGTGAGGAGATGACACTCCCACAGCCACCGCAGAAAATTTCAGGGCTTCAAATGATTTTAAAAAGTGGTTTAAACGCTTAGAGGTGATTTCTATCCCATATACTCGGTAAGTTAAGCAAAATTCATATTATGAAAATAGATAGTAAAGGCAGCCACTGCACGTGAACCTTTGGGACTCAACGAAAGAGTTCCACCCATTTCCCTGGTAAAAAGAGGACCCGACTTATACTGTGAGTTCTTTGTAGATAAGACTTTAAGGTATATAATGGACATAAGGATTGGTCCTGAGGAGAGACACCACCTTCTAGGGGACCACCTGTCCTGAGGGTCTTCATTTTAGCTAGGAACCTATGATCAGGGAAAGGAGGGGCTTCTCCGGATGGGATATTAAGGAAATCAACATGATCATCACCTCTAGCGAGAGCCGATAGCTTTGAAATTCTGGCAACTGAAGCTAAGCTAATCAGAAATACCTCCTATAAGGCTGATTTAGCTACATCAATAGTGGCCATTTCAGGCAATTTTCAAACAATGAACTAAAGAAAGTAACTGTTAGGTTAGTAGCCACAGTTTGAGCTTCAGATGCCTTCAAGAAGGATGTTAGTTCTTTGCTGCTATGCATCATACTTTCTGAGAGTAGAATCTCCCTTATCAGATTCTAGAAACAGAGTGTTGACAGGGTCAGTGTTTGCTCCCTTTTGCAGCAAACATTATAAGGTCCCGTAAAGCCCGGCATTCTGAATTCTTAAGAAAGCAGACACAGCCTTTGTTTGTACTACTTGGGTCAGACTGGATTTGGGTATCTGATGACACCTTTGTTGAGTTCCTGGAGCAGAGGGAACCAGTTGCTCTTTGGCCAATAAGGGGCTACTAGAGCTAGATGGCCCTTGAATGACCTGAGTTTGTGCAGTACTCTCAACAACATGTTTATTGGGGGAAACAAGTACACCTTCTCCCAACCGTTCCAAACTATGGACATCGTATCTGTGGCAAAGGTCTGAGGGTCCGGATTGGGAGCCACGTATCAGGGAAGCTTGTAATTGTTCTTTGCAGCGAACAGATCCACCTGGAGCCCTGGAAAACGGAGGCAAATTCAATTGAACGATTCCCCGCCCAGAGACCACTCCGCGTCCAACGGAGTAGTCCTGAACAGGGAGACCGCCACTATGTTCCGCACCCCCGATAGATGGGTGGCTAACAAATGCCAGCCGTGCTTGTTCGCCAGGGAGAAGGTAGCTACCACCACCTGGTTAACGCGACCTGATTTGGAGCTGCCCCTTTTGAAGCAACGAACCACCACTGCGCTGCCCAGCACCAGCCTGATGTGAAACTGGCCGGCGGGGCGGAGTTTCTTGAGAATTAGAAACACTGCCACAGCTTCCAAGGTGTTTATATGAAACTGTTGGAACATTGTAGACCATATCTCTTAGACTTTTTGTTTTGGTGAATAACCTCCCCAGCCGCTTAAAGAAGCGTCTGAGTGGATTACCAGAGTCAGAAGGGGGAATAAGTGGAACAGGCTTGAGAGACCCTGGATGTGGACCAGGCGGGTCTACTCTCCAGGATTTGAGGGGATGAGGACTCTGTCTCTGAATCTGATGTCTTTAATCTCGCTTTTAAGAGCAGGTCTGTCACTGAAGCAAACTTAAGAGGGCCGAGAAATCTCTTAAGTCCCTGCGGAAGGTTACTCAGAGACTTTCTGGTAGAATTAGATTTCCTTCCGCTTGGCGAGCGGAAGAGATAACCTGTAATGCGGTTAGTCCCACTTGATACCCAGCCACTGAAACTGAGACTCCAGAGTCAGGCGGGACTTTTCCTTGTTCAATTTGAAAGCCAACGACCCCAAGAACTCGGTCATCTAGAATCACTATTTGCTGGCCGGAAACTTTCTTGGGGACAGTGAAAGCCTGCCTTGAAACTTGAGGTGCCTCACTTTCTTTATAGCTCATTTATTGAGTAGTTCCATCACCAAGACCTGTAGGGCTTTTGGAGGAAGATGGTAAAATCTGGTCATGGGAGGGGGACCCTGATCCAGTTCAACCCAGACCTTTGGACACGATACTGTGTGTCCAGGGACTGAAGGACCACTGGTCTCTGAACCAGTAAAGGTGTTCACCCACCTAACTGGTCTCAGTGAGAGGAAGCAGATTTGCTTCCTCTACTGTGGCCACTTTTTCCTCCGGGAAGACAGGCTCAGCCCCTGCCTCTGAAGGGCTCGACCTTACCCCCAAGGAGCTCCTATTAAGACCGTGAAAAACCCCACGGCCCTCATAGGTAGGGCATGTATGCCGACAGGAGACATAATGGGTGCAGCAAGGGGTTGGGCTGGTTGAACCAGCACATACTGTTGGGGTTGGGCCTTGGGAGGTGGATGGTTGGCTCACCGTTGAGAACGGGACCCGCCTGATGTTGGGGTCTCCTTACTTAATTTTACCTGTAGCGTTTCCCAGGCCTATTCTGGGAACCGCTAAACTTAGGTCTTCGCTTAAGGCGGAGATACCCACCGGGAGCGCAGACTCTGGTTGGTCCTGGTTGCTTCGCTCAGGACACCGGAGACTTCATCGTCTGGGAAAAGGTTGGTTCCCCAGAAAGAACTCCCTCATGAGCCTGTCCAGGTTCAAGACGAATGGTGGCATCAACGAAGATGAACTTTGCAGTTCATCTTTGCTACCATGAAGTCGAACAGGTCCGACTGAAACCCTGCTAACAGGGATTTAAGTCAGAACCTGAAACAATGGTTCCTCTGAAAAGGAGACGGGCGGTCGCTTCTGACAGGCACAGTGAGTTCAAGACCGGCTCCAACCGACACCGTGCTTCAAACTCAGCCTTCAGGAGAGCTTCTGTAATCTTGCATCTGCTCTCTGAACTGGTTTGTATAAGCGCAATCTGCGTCAATTTACCTACAGTAAATGTGGACGGAGCGTTCCTCAGAACTCGTCACCCCGGGGAAGATTAGAGATGTAGGGTCTAATTCCGGGCTGAGGCAAGGTTTGCCCTTCCAAGCAAGCCTGAGCAGTTTGCAATAGCAACTTTGTTCAGGCAGGGGGTGGGTAGCCTAACCAGAGAAAACATATTGAAGTTGCCCTTGAAGGGGTCAACTCCGTGTCCCCACCACCACCCGGTAAAAGTGCGCAGGGAGAACAGATTGCGCCTGATCCATAGGGGAAAATCACCGTCTCAGTGAGGACCTCACTTCAGCGTACCCAGGCTTCCTCCGTCAGCCTAACGAAAATAGGTAGGGGCAAGATCAGCCTAAGAACTCCAGTTCTTCTAGATGCCCTGGTACCTAGGCCTTCAATGGTCAAGGTGCCTTCATGCTGGACATAAAGAAGAACAACCCATATGGGACAGTAGACTGAACTCTGTCCTCAAGATAGCAGGTTTGGTGAAGGCCTGAAAGGAAGAGGATGATGAAGGAGGGGATTAAGGAGGCGCCGCCACTGCCTCAACATACCTCAATACCTACCCCTGGTCCTGCTGGTGACCATCGGCTAGATCCAGGTCGGCGCAGCGGCGACTCTTAATCCCCAGTGTAGGAGTCCTTGCAGGGGGCTGGGTGCGGCATCCACGGATCTTGGTCGATGATCTTGCGGCCACATCAGAAGGTATTGACGCAGTGATCCGGGCGCTGGGATAAAGCAGGTCCCTCAGCTTTTCATCGAGGATATATGGTTTCCCCGGGGACATTCCTCGAACCCAGCTGCTCAGGCGTGGAGAGACCCCAAGGCCTCTTTGCTTGAAGGACTATTCAACCTGAAAGGGGGGCAGAGTGTCAAAGAAGGGCTAATACCGTGTTTATATAAGAGCCAAATGTGACCAAATAATAAACTGTGACTAATTGTTAAAGCGGAAGTAACTGGCTTACCGACTCGTCCTGAAGACATCCATGATGGCAAACCTCACAGAAGTCCGGATGCCAGACGATCAAGTCATCAAGCCGGACTGCACAGCCAGCATGAGTCCGAACACCACATCCCGTAGGGTTGGTGGAGGATGGCAGCACATCCAGGCTCCTCACAACGAACAGTCTGTAAGTGTGAAAAAGTACATGAATCTACCACTCTAAGAAAGCTTAAACTATGTAGGGATAAGTATTTTCAGTACCATGCTACCGGAGAACTCGGTGGAATATAAAAAACCCGTCAAGACGGACCTACTAAGCAAAAAACTTAAAGTAAACAAATCAACCCGGCGGCGGGGTTAAGTAAGCAAATGGCCAGTAACAAACATATGGTAAGCAAATCCCGATGATTGCGGAATTTTCCAGCGGAACGACAATGAATCAGCGGGACTCTCACCACCAGGAACGGGTAATAAAAAATATTCGGAACCGAAATAAAGGATCACCGGACTGATATAAAATTAAAGTAAAAATCTCAACCCGGCGGGCGGGTTAAGCGCGGGAGCAGTAGAACACATGGTAAGCAAAAAGTCTCCCGACTGCCGGAATACTCTGGCGGAATGAGAGAGTTGAATCAACGGGACCCTTAGCACAAGGAACGCCAGAAATAAAAACGGCGGAACCCAAGGGGAGGATCACCGGACTCTGATATAATATTAAAGAAATCAAATATATATCAACCCGACGGGCGAGGTTAAGCCGGGAGGATAGCAACAACATATATCAACCCGGCGGGCGGGGTTAAGCCGTCGGGGACCAGCAACAACATATGGTAAACAGAAAACCTCGACTGCCGGAATACTCCGGCGGAACGAAGGATTGAATCGACAGGACCCTCACCACAAGGACTGCCGTAATGAAACCGGCGGAACCCAAGGGAAGGATCACCGGACTCTGATATAAGATTAAAGCAAACATATCAGCCCGGGCGGGTTAGCCATCCGAGGACCAGTAACAAGTGTATACACATAGAGGGTGGTAAAGAAAACTAGTTAATAACGCCACATATGAGGTAGAGTCCCCGAAGTCCGTACCATCACTACCGGAGATCCCAAGCCTCTATCGCTAGAGCACACAAGAAGGAAGAGGCAGAACACAACTGGACCCACATGGCAGGTGTGTCGCCAATCAATTCCGACTAGAATGACCCAGACGCCGGGCGAATGCGGGAGGCAAAGGGAGGACCGGGGATGATGGGAGGGGGAAGGGCAACCCTGAAAATGTTCGAAGACCCACTCGATCCGAGGAGGGCGGGTAAGCGAAACATAAGGTCAAGACAGTTGTCACCAGGAACCATCCCTGGGAGGAGCGAATCCCTCCACCAGGGGAGGACCTGGCACTTTCGGGAGAACATCGGGGACCGATGTCACACCATGAGAGATGACAAGGAATTGACTTAGGGTAGGCTAGGGAAGGGGGAAAAGCTAAGTAAGGAAGGGCTTAGACCAGAGAAGAGGAAAAACAGGAGACTAGGAAGACATGTCGTGTACCCCATCTCAACTGAAATCCCAAGCCGTACTAGGTAAAGTGATACCCAAGTGGGGAGCTCTAGGCCTGCCTAACAGGAAGGAAAAGGAAGTAGCCTACGACTCACTCTGACACCTTGTAATAGACACAGTCTATAAAATAAGGGGAGAATGAAAGGGAGGGATGTAGAACCAACAGGAGAGAAATTCCTGTGTCGAAGGCAAGCCAGAACCGTAAGGTAAGGGAATGCTAAAATAGCGTGGAGGAGACACACACCCAGGAAAACCTCTACCCCCTCCGAAAGAAGGGGAGGACAATGGGTCTCACTCACCACCCAAACAACGGTCGGTGGACGGAACAACAACAGAAACTCCCTCCATCTGCTGATCCCTCCTCTCACCTAACCTACTCCAGGATACAAGGGAGAGAGGGAGGCCAAATAGGCTACCAGGAAAGCCTAACCTTGCACTAGGCAGGGCTAGGACAGGGATGTTAACCAGAAATAATAAATAAATAATAAATAAATAACCACCATTACTAGATATATACACTAGACATTGATATCGACTTTAGCAGCACATAGCCTAACCAACAAAGCGACAGGAAGTAAACAGATAGGACTGTACCTGGCGCTCGTGTAATAATGATAAGATTTAAATATAATAAAACATGACATCAAGCACAAACATAATAGAAATCTATAATGACCATAATTAATAGGGAAAACATCCTGGGAATACCTAGGCGGAAAATACTACGGAACCTAAATGAAAGAACTCCTATGATGGGAAGTTCTACGAAATTAACTTTAGAGGATATCCCAAAGACCCAACCCAGGCAAGACCACCGGGATGAATCCTATGGGGAATGATAAATAATGTAACCGACCAAGAGAAGCCCGAACAGAACAAGCTGAACGAAGCGAACCTCGCGATGTCGACATGGTTGACAAGGGGACGCCGGCGTCCCAACAAGATTCACGTATAATATCTAAATACGATGTAAAACAGCCAAACTTATCATAAAAAACCCCACAAGAATATGGTACTTAATTTGGAAACAGTAAAAGGTGCTTGACGACATGGTGAAATAAAGGCAAATCACGCAAAAAACACAAGCCACAAACAAATCTGCGATCAAAACGAGTGCTAGAAATGGAATGAGTTCAGATGGCTGGAGTCGCCGGCGTGGCCCAGCGGGTGAGCGTGGGCGCTGGTACGGCCCCCTCGCTCTTCCCGGGGATCTTGACATGGGGATGTCTATCGAAAGTGTGGTTCTGTGGTTGTGATTCTTTCATCACCCTCAGTTATACCAAACGTCTTCATTAGAAGACGCTCGATCTGGGGGTAGTAACTCCAGCATTCCTGAAAGCTTTTTCTCTGGTATATTTAGCAATTTATACCTAGAAATTCGAGTTAGAATGGAATTTCACCGGCTGACACGGGGGCTGAACTCAGAAATAAACCTTTAAGAGGAAGAGTTAAGTATTTATCTGGGGTGTTAGAAGACCAAACACTCCTATGTCTAAGAATGCTAAAGTTAGTGCACACAGTTGATTCCTGGGCTTTTACCATTTTTTAAAATAATCCTCATGGCTTCCATTACCATAAGCATGTCTTTATTTCCTTTAAAACCTTTTGCTAGAGAAGGTTGTCATATAGCTTAGGGAAGACGTAACTGTTGTTGACTCACATTATTTGCAATATGTTCAAATTTAGCATGAGGTGTAAAGCCCTCAGTCCTATTGTTGCAGCAGGGACGCTCTCTTGTGAACCAAATATGATAGTAACCTTGCTTTCTATCTTATCATTAGTTGTTAGGAAATCCCAATATTGAATTTTGGGAGCATGAAGGTACACATTGGTGTATAGGAGTGCACCTTCATGTATGAAGGTGGTAGTTGGTCTTTAGTTTTGGACTGTTGGTTATGGGCTTTTGACTCAGGCACAGAAGTCACTAGTACTCTGTGAGATAGGTCCTTTTTTCCCTGTAAGGATCCTCTGACAAGTCTCACTACGAGGGCCATACTCTCTGTTGTAGTTCCAACATCTGGCGACAGTACTTGCTACTAAGGATCAAAACAGGTAGGAATGTTCAGAAGCATTTTTCCCCTCATTAGAAACCTTTTAGTTTCCTTGGATGAACATTGTTTCTCTGGCTGTGCTAACCCACCATCCTCTTTCAATGTGGTAGTAAGATTCATTCCAAATAATGAAAATTTTCATGATACAATTACTTATTTGGATACTTACCTACTTTTAAAGAGGAAACCACCCAGCCTCCCAACATCTTAGTGGGTAGTCATGAAGAATTCTGACAAGAATGTAAATATTCCAACGTCACCTGGTGGGAAACAGGTGATTACGGAGACAGTCCTAGCGGGTTAGCCAAGTGTTATTGTGTTTTATTTTGAAAGTTGCTCACACCTAATGGTGTGAAGACATAAGCTAACTTTAAGTATCCAAATAAATAATTTTTTCAAGAAAATTTTCATTTTTAAACTATTTTATTATTACTGCCCATGATTAACATCCCAGGAAGTATACCTTATATCTAAGACAGAAAGTGCCACTTCTAGCCCCACTTATAAGATTCCAGAAATGGAATTTATAAGTTACTTGACTTTTTGAAATCCCAGTCCCTGAAAAGTCATGAAAAATCCTAAACATAAGTTTCTTGGCCATAAGCATTAATGAATTCACTCCTGAAATCCTAACCTTACAGATTACCCACCTCTCTGGTCACTCAAGGTGGCCCCCCCCACCCTGTCAAGCTCAGGATTTGACCATGCTTGATCCAATTCAAGCTAAAAGAGGATATACTAAGACTACTTGAAATCTCATTTGGCTTTGACTTTTGCTCCCTTCAAAGCTGCACAAAACCATTGCAAAGCAAACCTTTTTAAGGCTTAAAACCCCTTAGTTAATAGAAAATGACATTCTTTCCCCTGAGTTCCTTCTCTTCAGATCAAATCACTTCCAAAATTTAAAGGTATGGTTTTTTCTTTCTAATTTGGTGGCACTTATGATGTTTCTTCTTTTAAAAAAAACATTCTTACTTGCTCTTTGATTTTTTGTAGCATAACAGGAAAAATTTACTCCACTTCAGCCAACTTATCTTACAGCCTTTTTCCAACCCCATGCCTTCTTTCATTTTACAGTAATCATCTGTTAGGTACTAAAATCTTCTAAGAGAGAAAAGGCTTATGGACTTCCTATTGTGTCATTCAAAGCCAGTTGGGGCTGGTTTGATAATTTTAAAAAGAGGACCACATTCATTCTGTCATCAGGCATGGTGAGACAGCAAGCTGCAATGTGAAGGCAGCTGAGGAGTTTGTTAAAAGCTTTGCTGAACTGGTAGAAGCCGATGGATACGTCGCCCAACAAGTCTTCAACTGTGGCAAGACAGGGCTCTTCTAGAGAAAGATACCAAGGAGGACATATATAACAGCAGAGGAGAAGAGTTTGCCAGGCCACAAACCTACGAAGGATAGGTTAACCCTTGTGCTGTGGGCGAATATGTGTGGTGACTGCAAGGTTAAGCTGCTACTTGTATATCACTCAAAAAACCCCAGAGCCTCTAAGTCTTATAAGGTAACCAAAGAAAATCTGCAGGTTATGTGGAGGGCAAACCCAAAGGCATGGGTCACCAGGGATATCTTCGTGTAGTGGGTAAACCTGGTTGTTGGTCCTACCATCAACAATTACCTCTCGAAAAATAACTTACCCTTGAAAGGCCTTTTCGTCCTCTACAATGCTCCCGCACACCACCAACCCTCACAGACAACATCTGCGGAGAATTTAAGTTTACTGAGGTCCTCTTCCTTCCATCCAACATCACCCCTATCCTGCAGCGCATGGACCAGCAGGTGATTTCAAATCTCAAAAAGCTCTGCACCAAGTTCCTCTTCAAGCATTGCTTTGAGGTTACAGAGAGCACAAACCTCACCCTTCGAAAGTTCTGGAAGTATCACTACAATATCGTGACCTGCCTCAGACTTATCGACATGGCCTGGCAGGGTGTTACAAGGACTTTAAACTGCATGGAAGAAGCTGTGGCCTAAGGTTGTGTCCAAACGGGACTTTGAAGGATTTGAACCTGAAGAGCTAGTGGTAGAGAATATTGTCCCTCGGAAAGTCCTTGGGCCTGGAAGTGGATAAAGAAGACATTGATGACCTCGTCGAGGAGTGCAACAAGGAACTGACAATGGAGGAATTAAAGGAGCTACAGCAACAGGAGTATATGGAGGCTTTGCAGGTTTTGGAAGAGGAGGAGGTGGAGACAGTGTCGGAGGAGGTTGCTACAAGTGAGATTAAGGAAGTGTTGTCAACCTGGGAGAAAATTACAGTTTATTGAAAAAACTCCTTGAAAAAGTTGCATCAGGTCGTGTGTTGGAGTTGTTTAGTGACGCTTGCCTAGCTCATTTTTGAACAATTTTGAAAGAGAGGAAGAAATTAACCTCCTTGGACTGGTTTTTAGTGAAACGCCCTGCACGTGAAAGTCAGTAAGAAGAGGATTAAATGAAAAACAAAAACAAAAATATAAAAATTGTTAAAGTCAGTAAGAAGATGATTAACCCTTAAACGCCGAGCCTCTATTTACAAAAAAAAACGTATCCCCGTATGCCGGCGTTCAGTGAGTTAGCTGAAGCGGAAAAAAGTTTTTTCAAAAATCACAGCACGCTTAGTTTTTAAGATTAAGAGTTCATTTTTGGCTCATTCTTTTGTCATTGCCTGAAGTTTAGTATGCAACCATCAGAAATGAAAAAATATCATTATCATATATAAATATTGGACTATATGACAGCAAAAAAAAACTCATATAATTGTATACAAATCGCGCTGTAAGCACAACGGTTAAAGCTAATGAGTTAATTTTTTAGTTGTATTGTACACTAAATTGCGATGATTTTGGTATATAACAAATTGTAAAACGATCAAAGCAACACAGAAAATATTATCACAAAATGATGCATGAATTCAGAATGCATTGACGTAAACATTTTTTTTTTTTTAAATTCACCATAAATCGAAATATTGTGCTAGAGACTTCCCGTTTGTTGAAAAAATGAAGCTAATTGATTGAATATTACTAGACTGTAAGTGTTTTATCTTACAATTGTAGTTTTTTACCATTTCGGTCGAGTTAAAGTTGACCGAAAGTAGAATTTTTTCTATTTATCTAGATTTATATGAAAATATTTCAAAACTGATAAAAGCTACAACCATGAGTTATTTTCTGTTGTATTGTATATGAAATTGCACACATTTTCATATATAAAACTTTATGTAATGACTAATATAAAATGGTGCAAATATTACGACGAGACAAAAGAATTTCTGAGATGTTCGGCCGAGTTACTGTGCAGACGTATGGAAAATGTTTTTTCAAAATTCACCATAAATCGAAATATTGTGCTAGAGACTTCCAATTTATTGCAAAATGAAGGTAAACGATTGAATATTACTAAATGTAAGAGTTTTAGCTTACAATTGCGTTTTTTACCATTTCGGTCGAGTTAAAGTTGACCGAAGGTTGAAATTTTGGCAGTTATTGTGATTTATGTGAAAATATTTCAAAACTGATAAAAGCTACAACCATGAGCTATATTCTGTTGTATTCTACATGAAATTGCGCACATTTTCATATATAAAAGTTTATGTAACAACTAATGTAAAACGATGCAAACATTACGACAACATGACGAAAGAATTTCCGAGATGTTCGGCTGAGTTATAATGCGCAGCAGACGTAAGGAAAAAGGTTTTTTTTTCAGAAATTCACCATAAATCGAAATATTGTGCTAGAGACTTTCAGTTTGTTGCAAAATGAAGGTACATGATTGAATATTACTAGAATGTAAGAGTTTTAGCTTATAATTGCGTTTTGACCATTTCGGTCGAGTTAAAGTTGACCAAGCTTGAAATTTTGGCAGTTATCGTGATTTATATGAAAATATTTCAAAACTGATAAAAGCTACAACCATGAGTTATTTTCTGTTGTATTCTACATGAAATTGCGCACATTTCTATATATAAAACTTTATGTAACGACTAATATAAAACAGTGCAAACATTACGACGTGACGAAAGAATTTCTGGCACAGACGTATGGAAAAAGTTTTTTCAAAAATTCACCATAAATCGAAATATTGTGCTAGAGACTTCCAATTGGTTGCAAAATGAAGGTAAATGATTGAATATTACTAGAATGTAAGAGTTTTAGCTTACAATTGCGTTTTTACCATTCGGTCGAGTCAAAAGTTGACCGAAGGTTGAAATTTTGGCAGTTATCGTGATTTATATGAAAATATTTCAAAACTGATAAAAGCTACAACCATGAGTTATTTTCTGTTGTATTATACATGAAATTGCGCACATTTTATATATAAAACTTTATGTAACGGCTAATATAGAACAGTGCAAAAATTACGACAAATGACGAAAGAATTTCTGAAATTTTCGGCCGAGTTATCAGCGGGGCGTAAGAAAAAGTTTTTTCAAAAATTCACCATAAATCGAAATATTGTGCTAGAGACTTCAATGTGTTGCAAAATGAAGGTACATGATTGAATGTTACTAGAATATAAGAGTTTTAGCTTACAATTGTGTTTTTTTTACCATTTCGGTCGAGTTAAAGTTGACCGAAGGTTGAAATTTTTTGTAGTCGACGTACGGTATGTCCACTTGGCACCCAACAGACAATTTTAGTCGACGTATGATACGTCCAGTAGGCGTTTAAGGGTTAAATGAAGTGGAAAAAAAAAATACAAAAATGTTTAAAAAGTAGCAATCAAGGTTAGCGATAAAGTATAGCATAATGTGTAAGTTAAATTTAGCAATGTAGCATTAAGTGTTGTGAGTAAGTTAAGTTAGTGATAGAGCATGATGTGAAAAACTCCACCAATCTCCGCCTCCTACACCACCCTCCATACCCACTGAGACACTCAAGCCCACTTATCTCGCTGCTCCACCTCCGCCAGCGTCTTCGGGTGATCTTCAAGGTAAAGTACACTTAATAAAACCAGTTTATTTCTTTACATTCACTTTTATTACAATTTTTTTTTATACATTACAGTTGACCGCCGCCTATTCATGGTTCGGGATTCACGACTTCACCTATTCATGGATTTCTCTGTGGAACATATATACACATTATTTGTGGTATTTTTCATAGAGAAATATTCACATATTACTGTATTTTCATATAATTTTCATGACTAAATGCAGTTTTTGTGATAGAACTATTCAAATATTCAGGTATAAGCATTTTAGAGGGTTTTTGTGGTGTTTGAACTATCAAAATAGGCAGTTACAAGCATTTTTAGAGGGGTTTTAAGTATTCCCAAATTTTAGCTCTTCACAGGGGGTAGTGGTACGCATCCCCTGTGAATACCTGGGGTCAGCTGTATTTGTTATTTATAAAGTATGTTTCTCCTTTAAAAAACACATAATGGAAAAAATTGGTGTGTTTGTTGGGGGCTGAAACGGATTACAGTAATAGCATTTCCATTCATTTTAATTGGGAAATTCTATTTGATTGCCAAGCAAACTGAGCTAAGAGCTTGGTCATGGAACGAATTAAACTTGTAGGTCAAGGTAACACTGTATTTTCCCCATGATGACAAAGAAACCTTTTACCATAGTTTTTAAATGTCCCAAAAATTCTTCACTTGGTTGCACTAGTTTTCCATCTCATGCACTTATGGCACCAATCTATGTGTCATCTCCCTTCGTCGCTGCATTTCAAAGGAATTCATATTCAGGAAACTTACAGACTAAATAACCGCAATATGGCCTCCACCTTTCCTGGCATTTCCTAATGCTTTTTCAATTTCAAACTCTCCATTATTGTTATTTTGCAAACCATTACCAAAATCCACTGACAAACCGAACAACATAGCTGATATTCTCAGCTCCTTTTGGATACAAGTTTCTTCATCTTCAAAGGATGTGTTTTGTTCAACAGGAAAGCTGGAAAATGAGCCTGCTGTCATCATGTCACTATTGCAGCTTTCAATATTGCACTTTGATCCTATTAGTGGGCTGTCTTTGCCCAGAATGTGGGCTGATTCGGTGCTTAAATGCAACAGGTGATGGGTGTTGATGACATGCACCCATCTGTCTTATGCAGCCAAAAATGTGCTCCTGACCGTCTTGATTTAGCCTATACGTGGACGTCACTTGTTAATGATTATTTTAGTTTTAACACTTATCGAACCTGTGCCAAATAGTCGCAGCTAAGCTAATGATCGAGGGCAAGTTTCACCTCAAAAATATATTCATAATACTAATGCCACCCTTACAACAACTTACTGGTTTAGTTTCAAAATGACAAATTTTAAATCAGTTTGTATTTTTCATAACTAACATGCCGGCGGTCTTAACATAAGGGAAAAACACTAGCCCCCGCCCCCTGTTTGTTGACATAGGCTACCACTGTAGTGTTGTTGGACATTAGTACCACGGAGTGCCCTGTCACCCTTTCTTGAAACTCCCGAAGTGCTAGGAAGGCTGCTTTCAATTCCAGGATGTTGATATGAAGCTGTTTGTCTTGATGATTCCACACCCCTGATGTTAGAAGATCTTCCAAGTCAGCTCCCCAACCCTCGTACGAGGTGTATGAGAATAGAAGAATCTCTGGAAGGGGAGAATGAAGAGGCACTCATATGGTCAGGTTTCTGTTGTCCAGCCACCACGCTAAGTCCTTCCTCACTTCTTCTGAGAGAGGAATTGGAACAAGGGAGGATCCCTTGAAGGGGACCAAAACTCCTTCAATCTCCATTGGAGTGATCGAATGTGCAGTCGACCGTGAGGAACTAGCTTTTCCAAGGACAACAGGTGACCTACAATGACCTGCCACTGACAAGCAGGTTGCTTCAGTTTGGACAGGAAGTACTGAGCAAAATTCCTGAACTTTTCTAGTCATTGGACTGATGGGAATACTCTTGCTGCTGTTGTGTCTATGAGCATGTCCAGGTAAAGAATTCTTTGGGTGTGGGGTTTGACTTTTCCAAATTTATCAAGATGCCTAAGCCATGACAAAATTGAAGAAGTCGGCCCCGTCCTGGATTAGCTTTACCCAAGAATCTGTGAGAACAAGCCAGTTGTTGAGGTATCTTACGATCCGTATCCCTTGAGAATGAGCCCAAGTCGAAACTAGGGTGAACACTCTGGTGAAGACTTGTGGGGCAGTTGAAAGACTGAAGCACAAAACCTTGAACTGATAAACTATCTCTCCCAGGCTGAAGCGATGAAACTTCCGGGAATATTGATGGTCGGAATCTGGAAGTATGCACCCTTTAGATCTATTGTAACATGAAGTCGTTCTCCCTGATGGCATGAAGAACTGTGCGGGGAGTTTTCATTCTGAACCATGTCTTCCTGGTGAAAAGGTTGAGAGTCGACAGATCTATTATTGGTCTCCAATCTCCCGTTGGTTTGGGAACCAGAAAGACACGGTAAAATCCTGGAGATTGGTCCTTCACAATCACTGCAGCTCCTTTCTCCATCATTTTCCTCGCTTCACCTTGGAAGGCTAGATGCTTCGCCGAACCTTGAGAGTAGGTTGATTGGTGGAGTGGACACTCGGAGAGTCGGGGAGGAAACTCAAAGGGGGATAGATACCCCACCTGAAGGACATCTACTACCCAGGTTTCTGCCCCGAACTGTTGCCAAGTTGCCCAATGGCTTGCCAGGCACTTCCCCACCGATGGCAGTGAGTGGGTAGGGGGTCCCTTTCTATTGTCTACCTCCTCTACCCCTGCCCCTTCCTCCTCTCCCAGGTCTGGAAGAGTGGGGCTGAAAGGGTCATTGCTAAGGAGCTTTCTTGGTTGGAGATGGAAATGGCTGACAAGCCATACGCAGACCTGTCGTTACTTCAGACTCCTTAGGGGAGACGTAAGTAATGTTTGACGTCTGGTCTTAGAAGTGCCACACAAGAAGAAATAGATGACTTTGAGACAGCTTGATGCAGTAGCCTATCATTATTATCTGTTCTCTGTCTATCGACTGCGGAGTCTAGCTGGTCCTTCAGAAAGAGAAACGAATCTAAAATATCTCCATTCCGCAAGACTAACACTGAATCGGTATTGACAAACTTTGTGAACCAGGAGAGGGCAGCATCCCTTCTTTTCAGCAACCAGTTGGCCCACATGTTGGCTGTTAAGTGTGTCAAGTAAGCGATGGCCTTCCCACCAGACTAGTAACCTAATAGCAGTCCCTGCGTAATGGGGGGGTGTTCCGTTCCCGGCCGAGTGCCACTAACCGAAAATTGCCACTAACTGAAAATCGGCGATAATAGCACCATTAACCAGATATTGGCGCCGACAAAACCATCGCTTAATGGCGCTGTTAACTGGAGATCGGTGCTGGAAATCCAGTTAATGGTATCGCTAGCTAAACACCGTTAACCGATGCCACCGGTAAGTGGGGACACCTGTAAAGGAGGCACTGTCTTCAGAGGTACCCATAGCAGTGGAAGAGATCTTTGCCACTGCCATTGACCACAGGTCTAGCCATGAAACAGCTTGGAAGGCCAAAGAAGCAGTCGACTCCATGGTAGCAGCTTCTTGAGAGGTGAAGGATGGCCCTCTGCTTTGACTTGGTCCAAAGACACTCCTGTGCCTAGATGAACTAGGTCTGGATCTACTTGCCTCGGCTGCACAGCAACCATTGAAGTGTAAAATTGCTTATGTTGAGGAAGAGGTGGAGGTAGCAACTTGAAAGATCTACTCGAATGTAAAGAGTTATCCCGACCTGAGATAAGAGTATTCACTTGTTTAAGAATTCCACCAGCTTTTTTTGGAGCATGGCAACCCTAGAGAAGCCTTCACCTCTTTCTTAGCCCCTAGCAAGGCTTCGATACCCGAAGATAAATCTGAGTTGGTTGCCACCACCTCTTCAGCCAAGTCGTTGCAACCACAAACAACTTCAGCATAAGTAGTTAAAAACTCTTGACAGTCTGCATCCTCCACATCCTGGTCTCTAGGGTCATGATCTGGTCTGTCAGCTAAGTCAGGAGAAGTCAAAATGTCTTGATTTATTACTGGAGCATATGCTCATTCAGGGCCCAAGACTTTCTTGGGGGGCCTGTATAATGAGACGGATCTTTGTCTTGGCCTCAATCCCATCCACAGGAATGGGAACAAGAATTACGATAGGATGGCGAGCATTGTGATGGACTACGTGGACGTGAAGGACTCCTGTTACGTGAAGATCAATCACGGACGCGCGAGTGAGAGCACAAATCATGTTCACGGACATGTGAATGAGAGCTCTGATCACGAGGCGATGAATGACGTGATCTGTTATGCAGCGGTGTATGACTTGTTACATGCAGTTTCGTCATGGCCGTGTGAACAGGAGCGCAGAACACAGTTCCGTTTGTGTGAGCAGGAACGCTGATCTCAGTGTGAATCTTGGTCACAACCATGAGAGCGAGAACATTGATCACAATCTCTGCTAGGGGAACGTGAGTGTGAACGATGACTTGAAGTTGTAGGTCATGGAATGTCACAACTGTGAAGGGCTCTCAGTACATGGGACTTGGACGTGAGAGCTAGAGACCTTTGGGGAGAACAAATCCAGTCCAGAGAAGGATCCTGCACTTTCAACTTCTTGATAGGGGCCTTGTCATCTTTCCTATGGATCTGAGGAACATTTGCACCTGGAACAGGATGAGGAGGAGAAACAACAGAGATCCTCTGAGGAGAAGAGCGATCTGTAGACTTGAGGATCCTAAAGGACGAATCTCTGTCCAGAACTACTGCAGCATGAGAGTCAACGACTGAGCGTGGAACACTGGGAATGGCAGCAGGAACAGGTAAGTGTGCCTTGATGGAATGGGTTTGGCATGAGCATGATTAGATGAACGAAGAACAACTACAGGAGAAGATGAATGAGACTCCGAAGAGGACTTGCGAATCATCTTATGTGGAGGGGTGACGAAGTCTCTCTTCCTCCAACGTCTGACAGGGGTGGACAGAGCAGACGACTAAGACGAAGAGGATGATGAAGACGAAGATGAAGAAGGGGATCTATGATGTCTCTTCCTAGATTCCTTATCTGAATGGCCAAGCTTCTTCCTAAAAATACCTTCGACCATATCAAAAAAATCGCCTGGATGAGGGAGTCACAAGGTGCAGACGTAGATGGAACAGGAATGGAAGAAGATGGCATTGACCAGGCTGGGGACTGCACAGAGCAGGGAGTGGCAAGAGTCGTTGAAAGATGAGAAGATGCTACAGAGACTGTCACTCTGGTGGCCGGCAAGGGGAGAGCCGTAGTAAGATGAGATGATGTCATGGAAACTGTAGATCTAGAAGCTGTCATGGCAGATGAAACTGGGATGCGGGAGGACATACAGTGAGACAATAGGCCAGAAAGGGTTGGTACCCCTGGTAAGCCTGAAGTGTCACAACATTCAGTCAGCTTTTGTGCATCTCCTCCTGAAAAAACTGGACAAGGGGGAGCTGCCCCCCCTGGCCAAGAGAATGGGAGCAGATTCATCAATTACAAGATCTCCTGAAACCCCAATCGAAGCTTCTAAACAAGCAATAGAAGAATACAAGGGAGTAAAATCTTCTGGGAAGAAGCAGCAACAAGAGGAGATTTTGGTAAAGAAGAGCCAGAATGAGAAGGAATAGATGCAGACACCGCCATAGAGGAAATGCCTTCCCAAAATGGTGGTGCAGATTTCCTTCTATATCTCCTCTTCCTACCAAAATTCTTCCACTGCTCAAGAGATCAATCAACACACTCAGGACATGGTGGGTTACTTACACTACAGTCGGTAGATCTATATCTGCTACAAGTAGAATGAGGACCTAAGGCAAAAGCAGGCAGAAAATGAAAGCAAGGATTACTACCAACCCCAGGGCATTTTCTCTGAGGCTTGGGAGGCTTAGATGAGCCGTGGGTTTGCATGCTTAAAACATAAAACACACAAATAACACAATATCACAGAACACTGGGACAAACAAAAATGAAAAAACCAGGATGCGATGGTGTAATGCAGGCGGGAAGTGGACAAACAACCAGCTTCTAGGCAGAGGGGGCAGCAGCTCTACCTGCTCTGAAGGCAGTCAAGAAAAAAGTGATGTGATGGAGCCGAGATGGGGCGAGGGAGGTCAGCGAAGCCGCCTCCTAACCGCCATCATGGCTAAGTTCTGCTGCCACCAACTTCCTTGTACAGCATGCAGCAAAATTCGTGTGACTCGATTTCAGTGATTTTCGTTAGAAAATTACTAACTGGCAACTCTTACCACCTTCACATTTCTAGTGATGCTAAATTGCAACAACGAAACATTTTGCAATTTCGCTCAGAAGATACAGCTCACCAGGCATGGTTTTAAAGCATCAATGCTATATTTTTTATCAAAATGTCAGCTAGATCATTATAAAAGCATTAACACAGTAATTTTTTATTATGGTAAATATGAAAAGACATACAGTAAATACTTTATGAATTTGACTTTTTAGCCACTATAGTAATGTATTTAACGTAATGAACATATTGGTGATGTAGTTGTGGGTGTGGTCTAACCAGACTTCAACTGTTCAAATGGCTCAGTTTGCCTCCCCTCACCTTACCATAGGCCAAATGCATTTTGCTATGAAGCCTTATAGGCCTGTGAAGAAAATACGGATGGAATTTCACAAATCCTGCTTTATGGTCTTATAGACACCCTTTATAAGTTACAAAGATTTGACGCAATTATATATTGTTGCCATCTGAAATATAGCCTAGTATGTTATAAAGCCAATAGCATAGGCCTAGACCCCCAGAGCCATACTATTATTATTATATTACTATTTATAATATGTTGTTGTCATTGTTCAGAATCTACACCCAACAGGTGTGGCTGATAATATCTGACCTGATTGGTTTTCCATTCCTAAAGTAAGAGTAAAATAATAATAAGGTAGAATTAATTGTATTTCTCATAGTGACGATTACTCTCCACCTCGCTTATTTATTTATTTATATTATTTTTTTTCTTCAAACTGAAGAAACCTCTCGGGAGACTAGACCTATGTAGCCTTGACTATAGCCTAAGCCCTAAGCTGTGACTTGTAATAATTTATTGCAAATATCAAAATCATGATCCTGACTAACATTTGCTTTGTACACAAAACTACAAAAGTGAAAAGAATTAATAACTTTGAATTCATATCACAAATGCATCAGTTTTTATCATTAGCCTATGCTCTGCTTAACTTTTCTTTTTCACTTTATCGCGACGTCCTCTTTCACGGTTTCACTGTATCAAGACTGACGGTTCCACAACTCACAGGAGTCACGATGAACTGAGGGATTCAGACTGCAGTAATTTAGTTTTCATTCTGAAATATTATTGTAGCATGATATAGTTTTGTTTTTCACGATCCAGTATATTTCACTGATACGATTCTATGTAACAAGTGACCAACTTTTCCTCGTACAGTATAAGATTTAATCCTACGTGGCAACTTGAGAACTATGCTTGTCCAGTGCAAAAATAAAAAAGTTGCATGAGTTTTGTTGCATACTGTACTTTTTTAACCGGACTCCAGCAGGCGCTAGAGAATTTTTCCCTTATGTCAAGACCAAAGGTTTGTTCTGTATATGAACAACTTCCTGCATGTATTACTGTCAGGACTCCATACTCAACAACCTGCAATCTGGAGAACCATGTATCATGGTATGCTCTGGAATGTAATCTTCTACGCTAGAGGCAACAGTTTTCTGTTGCTTAGCAAGTGGCGATGCTGAGCACATGAGCAAAGAGACACCACAAACACGGCCCTTAGCAATGCATAAGGAACAAAGAAAGCAACCCTTTCCACCATGCACTAGTTCAAAGCCCATGTATTACAGTTAAAGAAGCAAGCTGTGGAACTGAGGACGATTCAGTGAGAAAATTTCCTGGCTTCCACACCACTCACTTGATTAGCCCATTCCTCTCAAATTCCCTCCTCATCAATAAGCCAATCAGCACAAAACATTCTCACTGAGCTAGAAAGCATACATATGTTCTCAGTTATTTTGCCTGGCTGAAAAGAGTAACTTTTTGTTCCCATCAAGAAAGTTTGATTTTTGCTCAGTTTATCCATTTACATAGCGTGCACTAATTTTCACATTCTACCCATGCACTGTTGTAGTGTGGATAAGGGAAATGCAGTTACGTATGGGATTGCAGTATTTCTATCCTTATGCTTCGACAAAGAACTGAGAAACATTATACATTACTGACTGCCATTGAAGATGCTATGAAGCAAAGTGAAAATGACTACCTAAGAGCACCCACTACATCTATCACGACAAATTGTGAGCATTAAAAAAATAGTAAACAGGTTTGCTCAGAGAGCTACCCTTGTGGTAGAATGCATGAAGAAGTGTAATTAATACTTTGATTATTTAAAAGAACTTGGCAGTCAGTGTTTCCTTCCTTACTGCACATACTGGTTGCCATTATATAAGAACCTTGTTTGCCCTTTGGACTCACTTGTTTTCTTATGACCTTTTTTATCTTTAACCAGGATAAACCAAAGAGTATGTATCCATACATATTAAATAAACTTTTTATTATTCTTAAATTTATCAGACAGTGAACCACTATCTCATTTCACAGTATATACAGTGCATTCACTTTCTCTTACTATGCAAATATGTGTGGAAATGTTACAATTAACAGTATTTGGATGATGTTTTAAAATGAATGATGCTTCAGAACTTGGCAAAACATCTTGGCAAGCAAGGATGACTGGTCACTTCAAAACAAGTCTATTTGTTACTTAAGATATAACAGGCTTTTAAATCACTGCATTTCCAAACCCATTGTTACTGTAGCAACTTGTTACACACAGGTACCACCACCCTTTGCTTGTTGTAAGGAACCTTTGCCAAAAGTTCTAGTTTGTAAGATGTTCAGGACATGAGAGGCAGAAGATTTTGATTGCACTTCACTATGCAATTTACTATTCCTTTCACAATGCTTAAGTTCAAGTGACAGACAGGTAAAGGGAAGAATCACAATGTTCACTAAACATAAGCAAACATATGAGACCTCGCAAGTCCCATGAATGTTGTCATATAGTAAACCTGATATAACATCTGGATGGACAAAGCACTATCCTGTGTGTGGTGTATGTTTTCTTTAATCTGACCTCCAAAATTTTTTCTACTCCATTCCATAAAATGTAAATCATCAAATATCTAAACTTAATAAAATGAGGTCAACATATCAGCAATGTCAACAGAGTAAAAAAAAAAAATTATTAAACACATTTCTATTCAATATTCTCATTGCTTAAGGAAATGAAATCTACTGCAATAAAAATCAACTCCCTGGCTATACGTATCTGAATCAATGATTTAACTCAAGAAAAACTGCTAATTATACCTTTAGACATTTGAAAGATATATTCTTCATTTCTCTAACTTCTGAAGAAATATTAAAACAGACCAATTAGAGCTGAAGTTGCTAGCAAGTAATTATAACTACCACTCTCTTAAAATACTTCAGGCTACTGCTACATCAAGTAACAAGCTCTCACTAGACTCAAAATGTCAATTGAGGGAGGGAAGTACATAATCATTCGGAACATGTATATTCATTCAGAATGTGTAAAACAGCTTTGTACAGAACAGTTTGTATAATAAGTGACATGCTCTCAAAATGCAGTTGTGCCACTTTCTTGACAAAAAATAAACCATTGTTCTTCCTACTATGACACCAGCAATAAGAATGGCAATAATGATATCTCTAATGATTCTCAGCTCAGAACAAGAGTAACAAACCTACTTCATATATTTCTATAACTCGGGTAGTCATTCAGCTACAATAAGTGAGAGGAAATTATACAGCAGTTTAACCTGACTACTTTACTTAAATTTCTCCCCTATTAGAAGTCTACCCTAAAGGCTTTGTTGTATAAAAAATGGTTTATTGGAGAAGCAGATTCCCCTTCCCACTGAAGTGGCATAAATGGTTTAATATATGGTGACACTTAACCACTACACAAGTTTTATAAAGAACAATTATTATTAGGGCTGGCCAAAAAGAATTGTCTGCAATTATAAAATTTCAACTTTGTGAGTTACCATCCTTAAAATTTTAATTGGATAAATACAAAATTACAACGCGATCTTGATTTCAGAATAAATATGAACTGCAGTAAAACTATAAGTTCTGATTAATAATAATAAAAAACCATTCTATTGCATTACCAAAAGATTACAGTACAATCTTATCAATAACAGAACTTATGTAATTTGTGTATAAACAACGCATTCTTGCTGTATCACAGTTCTGGCCAAAAAAAAAATGCATGTAGATTCCCCCAACCATGTTGGGTGAATGAATGGATGACAATAGCAGGGAAGACAAGAAGCAATTATAAGGGTGTGTCTACATAGTTTGACGGCATCAGACAGATACACTTGCTTTTGACGTCATAGGCAAGTCCTTAATGGTGTTTCCCATATACCACCACAGTCTGGCAGACAAAGCTTAGATGTTGTTGTCCCTTCACGCCCTTACCATCAGAAAAATTCTTCTAGTGACAGACAGAGACAATGCTCATTTCGCCTATCTTCTAGCCCCCCTCCATATGGGAAGTATGGCAACTGTCTGCTGGACACTATGAGGTAGTGTAGATGTACAATGAAGCTTTCAAACATCAAGATGCTCCATAAATTTTTAAAAAATTGTCAATTAAAAATACAATTTAAAGGAAACAGTCCCACTCTCAGAAAAATTTTTACCTAGGAAATTATGGAGGTCAACCCACCTGACCCATAAAATTATAAGGTTTTATAAACTTTGGTTGATAAACAAATGAAATACTGCAGAATACACATAGTTGTCCTCTTCAGTTACTACTAGTGTTGGGATAACATATCAATGGTGTCATTGCCCAATTTGCCTTGGGTTAACTTCCACCCCTTAAAACAGGTTCATAAGTGCTGCATGTCCTTTACTATATTTGAATGTGTGTCAGGCTGTTTCCTTATTTAAATGCTTGGTAAATTAGCAACTCAAAAAGTCCTTCCCTGTATTAGGGGTTATGGCATAGTCTGATCAGATGTGAATTCAATCCTGTCAAGTGGAATCCTTTGGTAAAATGCATCTCTAACCTTGCTTGAATGCTCCAATTTTTCAATCTTGTTTTGCGATGACATAATAATTGCCGATTCTTATAAAATCTTTTGTGTCTTAATCTAATAATGTGATTTTTTAACTTGGCTTTTTAGGCTTTTTAAGCTTCACATCTGCTATATCCATCCCTCCTTGGAGTATTACACTCATATCTAAGTACTGATTCTTTTCCTTTCCTTCTTGACCAGTTCCAATCTAATTGTAATTCAGTTTGCACCTCTCCAGTTACTCTTCCTCTTTACTACAAGTATGGCTTGTTTTTTATTTAACTCTTTGGTCCCTTGTAAGGGGTACTACTTACAGTATGCCTTCAACAACACTCTGCAGATGGTAATAAAGGCCCTTTGCAGCATCTGTTGCTGCACTGGTTTTCATTACTTTCCACCTATCCCCTTTGACCTCTTTCTGCTTAGCTGTCCAACTACATGAGCTTCACCAAGCTCCAATTTTCAAATTTTAATTAAGAGCAAATCCTTCAGGCATGCCCTATGAGTCTCAAAATGTGACTTAGTGGTCTTGTTCTATTACTTTACAGTCATCAAACAAATTTCAGTTTGATTGCCTTTAGAACTGTGGCAGTCCCTGTAATGTGCTAAGCAACCCTGACAAAGATGACCCAGTTTGAAAGGCAGACTTATTACTGCCTTTGGGGTTCATGTCCCAAAACTGGCCCCCCCTGTTCCTTTTATTGTCTAAGTCTGGGCCTGAGAGAGTACACAAAACATACATAAAATGACCCACTTTCTACTTCAATTTTGATCAACTCCCACCATGTTTTCAACATCTGTCCAGGAAAATACTGCATCAGCAGTCACTCATTGAAATAAAAAAATCTGTGACGACTCCTATACCTCTTAAGATGTGGAAGCTTTAATTCTCAATATCAGCAAAAGAAAGCTACATCTATAGTCCCAAAGAAAAACTCTTCCTGGGAACAGACAAGTCTTAGTTGTCCAGTCCAAGCTCAATACAACTATCCTTGTACACTTCAGATGTGAAGGGTGAGACATTTAGCAAACCTGGACATGACATGACTTTAACAGAGTAACTTCACAAAGTTGATGGCAAAAAGCTTAATTAAAGAAAACTCAGTGAGATGAAAATATCCTAGGGTACCTCTCATTACTCATGAAACCCAAATGCACATCCAAGACAGGAAAACTTCATAGCTTTAAACTTAGCAAAATGTGTTCCAAGCAGCACCAGTCACTGGTTACTATACAAAATATGTCATACATAAATATGATCTCCAAATATGATACAGCAAAAAGCTTATGACAAGGTAATAAATTATTAAATTGTACAGCAATAAAAAATTTTGATATCTTAAATGTTTCAATACAATTTGTTGTGGGTGCATACACAGAAGTTAACACACCCCACAATATGTATAAGAAGAATAACTGAATAATGACAATTGCTGGTTAATAATTGATTATTAGACAAGAAAAGTGTTTGCAGTAAAACAGACATACAATAAAAAGTTCATGAACACCAAGAGAGCTAACAATCTTGACAAATTAAAGGCACTAAACATGAGAGCTTGTTCCTGGAACAGCAGCAAGAAATCAGTCTGACTTGGTAGCATATAGTATCATTAACAATTGACTCCAAATATATAGTAACCTGATTGAATCTTTACTCACATGTTCAGCATATGTAAGACATTGACCAACTGTTCTGCATAAACATGCTACTGCACGCTTAGAATATGATGAAATCAAAATGCCCTTTACACCATCAGAAGAGGACTGTCCAGTCCTTTACACCTATCATAAGAGGACTGTCCAAATGGCCATATATTTAATCCCAAAAGTCTTGATGATATAAAAACTTGGTAGAAGGATATTAAAAAAAGGTGAAGCTTCTCATACAATACAAATATATTACATTCATATTTCAAAAATCAAACTAATATTCATTCTGCAAAATTAATAAGCCAAAATAAATCTGTGATTATGACAGGCTTCATTTAATACCATCCCTTTCAATATTTCAAAGAATACATGAAATATATCCCTCATGGTTTTGAGAGTTCCTTATAATTACAACTAATTTAAAAACAAATATAAAAAATAAACAAATAACTTTGACACATTATCACATCCACAAAATTGGCTAAAAGTCGCTCTATGCTCCTTCTCAGTACAAGACATTTTGTATGCTGTTCTCAACTACACAAATTGCAAGTGCCACTTTCATGCAAGAAGTGGTTTTCTGAAAATGATTTGCCCAAAGTAAAGTAGATGCAGAACTGGTGTGCAAATAATCTGGAGGAATAAAAATGCCACTTCTCACAATCCTTTCAAATGCAGACTGTGAAAATCTGAAGAATATAGTTAAACTTCATGCTCCTCAAAGTAACAAAAACAAAGTAGGGTTAGAAGCAAAATCTACACGTGTAAATAATGCAAACGTGTAAAAAATTGCACAAAATGGACTAAGAGGTTGTACTTCCTTTAGCAACTGACATAATAACAATCCTACAACAACACAATGCATGTGAAAAAGAATATCACAGTCTTCAGTAATCTGTGATTTCTTATGCTAAAGCACACAGATTATCTTTAAGGAAAACTCAACTGTATAAATTTGAAATAATAAATGAAGTTTCCTTAAGCCTAGTCTTTTATAAATGAACCTTTGGGTTGGGTTATTTACTAAATATAGTACACATAACAACCAGAATAAAAGTCATTAGGCAATACTTCTTTTAAATAATTTTTTATTAAAACTGTTGGAGCGAAGAATTTTAGTATCATTACCTCAAGTCAATGTAATTATTGAAATGAGTATCTATGTCAGTATTAAGTAAAATGACCAGATATTTATGCAAGAAGTAATTCTCAAGAAGGGAAAAGTTAGAGAACTGGGATTTCGTATGTGGTTTTTCTTCAATGTGTAGTATATAAAAAATACGTCACTCTAGGAATATATGTGCAATCTTGGAGATTTATTTCTTTGTTTACAAAGAAAACTGGAAGTCATAACAGATCATTTTAACGAAAGTCTATTAGCACATTTTTGTAATATTTAGTCTGTTAATACTAAACTTTTTCTTTGGCTGTGCTCTTTATTCATAAACCTTTAATCTTATCGATAAACAAAAATACAGTAAAAGTTCAGATGATTCTTTTGCATGTAAATATTTCAAAATCTGATGATATAACATAAATCTAAGCTTATACTCAAAAGCAAGATCCTTTGAATGCAACAAAACAGATTTCAAGTCGTTTGGAACAAATAATGAAATGGTAAGCTACAAACGTGAAAATAAAAACTCATATGAAACTGAATAACTGAGAACTATGTCAAGTTAGTTTCAGAAAAAATGAATGATCCTTCTAATAAATGAACTACTGTAAGAAAAATTGAGCTTATATTTATCTTTGCAAATGACAAAGTCACTATCAATATACAATACTGATATAAACATTTTGAAAAATGGTCAGAATCTAGAAAGCAAAGCAATGCATAATCTCACCAACTTTAGTCAGCTCAACCCATGTCATGAAGAAAAATTTTACTTTTCTTCCAATTTACAAAAGAAAATTACCAAGATAAAATACTATACTGTATGCAGGTACTCAGAATAGAAAAATGGGCCTGAAGAGACAGAATCTGAGAATTAGCACTAATTTTACATATAATAAAATCAATTCCAGGTTATAAAAAGGCTGTTGCTTCAGATGATAAAAATAAACTTTCATATGACTAACAACACAATATGCTTACTATTTTCTACATTACTTGACAAGAACCTTATGACTCTTGGTTTCAGCCTTATAGGCAATAATTTAACTACAGTAGTACACCTTCAGAAGCAACATTCCTCAAATAAACTGTCTATTGTAATGTCAAACAAACCTAACAAACAATAAGTTTAAGGTACTACAAATTAGTGACATTCACGAATCCTGTACCAAATGCCTCTTACTAAACAAAAAACACCACTGGAGAAAAACAATCATTTTAGTCAACTGAATACTTACTTTCACTACAGAGATAAGTGATCTTGAAATCTTGCAACAGATGAGGTTGCAAAATTATTTTGACGAGCTTTACAATCTAATTATACTCTGATAGTCTAATGTATCAAGATTTAAATAAGTCAAATGATTTCTTGTGCTGATGATCAGTTGCTTTAAAAAATCTCAATTCTGAAGGACTGTCTTAAGTTTAAGTTAGTGACTTTCAGAACTAATGAATACCATACCCTGCATATACAGGTACAAGTACATTCCATTCATGCAGTGACCCTTGTCTTCCACATAATTGCAGTTTACAACTATTTTCTCTTTCTTACTCTCTATATGTGTTATTTCACTAATGTCAGCATCATCAGCACTGTACAGTACATTTCCCATCCAAACACTTGAAATCATCAGTCCTTGTGGCATATAAAGAGACAATAGACTTTTGAGACTGCAATAGACATTTTAAATGTAGTCTTAGATTTGCATGAGCAAGTGCTTTACAATGTTTAAGTACAACCATCTGCTCTCTGAATAAAGATTAAAGCATTCACAAAATATCCCAAAAAACATTATGAGCATGATAGCTCGAAAACGTAATGAGCGTGACAGCTCACTCCATCAGAGAAACACTGCATTAAGGATAGAAAATGGGAAATTTTGCATGTGAAGAAGAATAATCAGCCAAATCTTCATATACTGATTATTCCCATCAGTATCAAGGAGCTTAAGACCATCCTTGCATCAAATCCAAGATAATAAAACTTCCTGCTAATGCCTCCTAGATCTGAAGCTGTTCTGAGCTAAAGACCATAAACTGTACTATGTAAAAGAAATAATAGATTATTTTGGTTCTACTGAGATAAATATTGAATCATATTCATACCATGAGAAGTATGGAACTCCCTATGATATTTACAACCCATACTCCTATGTTAAACATCTCAAGTATCAAATAGGAATACATATGGTATTTTGGTAACTGAAAAATATTGAAAGTGAGACCATTTGTACCTATATTTTTAAAAATAAAATCCAATGCCATCAGACCTTGCATGCCTAGAACATTTCTCCTACTAAAGGAATTAAATGCTTTACTAAAGTTCTGAATTTTCTCACACCCCACTCTCCTTTTCGGATTTAAATCCTTTCTTGATTTCTATATAATGGTATCAAATCAGCTGACAGTTACTTTATACCACTGTAATCAAAAGAGCATCATAAATTAGCCTTTGTAGGAACCTTTGGCTATCATTTCTACTGTTTTGGTGCAAACTTTCACCGAGGTACTTCTTTAAATTATAAGATCAGCACAACTTACGCATGATTACTTCTTGGGATTTGTAATATTGAGTTACTTCTGTGTATCACTATTAGCATGGAAAATATTGACACTTGTAACATCACAAAATATTCAAAATATTGATATATATAATATATATATAACATATATATATATATATATATATATATATATATATATATATATATATATATATATATATATATATATATATATATATATATATATATATATATCAGGAATACTACTAATGAGTAGCACACTGAATGCCATGTTGTCCGTCTGAACCATCACTGTCATTGCTTTCATCACTGGACGACCCTCCAACAGTCCCATCATTTCCATCAGCTCCGTTTGACAAGTCAAATGGGGCTACTGTTCCCTGCAAGAAACAGATCCATACACTGTAAACTATATTAGAAATATAACTTTTTCTTTAATACAACCACTGAATGATAAATTTCCCTAACTCTGGAGTAACCTGCCATTAATCAAGTGGAATAGAACTTGTAAAATTTGCATAAGTCTTGGCCCATTCTTGTTAATACTGTCAAATCCCCATCATCCAAATTGACAATATATCCAGATTTTGGATTCCTTAACAGAGAGAGAGGATTAACACTAAAGTTACATCTGCATTCAAATTTTCTTATTACCATGTATGCATCAACCTATTTTAGCTTATGGTAGGTAAGCATAAGAAAGGAATTAGGCGAAAGAATCAATTTTAATCCATACGTTACCATAAATTAAAAATTTTTTTTAAATAAAATAATAAAATATTATACAAAAATAGCCCCTTGGCAAAACATGAAACAGGAACTGAGTGTACTTAGTGATTCCCATTTATCCAGTTTCTAACTAATATATAAAAATAAGTGACAAATTCTGTCCAAAATAATGTCATAAAATCTGCCATGTGAATACCTAAGGATTATCCTTTATGCTCAACACTAGATCTGATTTCTGCTATCAGCATGTCAGCAGTCCACATGTTCCCACAAGCACATGTGAAAGTGACTGTACAGATACAAACTGATCTAGAGAGAGAGAGAGAGAGAGAGAGAGAGAGAGAGAGAGAGAGAGAGAGAGAGAGAGTGTGTGTGTGTGTGTGTGTGTGTGTGTGTGTGTGTGTGTGTGTGTGTGTGTGTGTGTTTAACTTAGTACTGCAGCCTTTATATTCAAAATGCTAAAGAAGACTTGCTAAAATAACAGGTTTTGACGTAAGAAAAACCTATTTTTGGTAGTCACTGTTGAGTCCTCAAGAGTTACTCTTCCATGATCTACCAAAGCTCCATGGTGACCAAACTAATACAAAAGAATTCTCTTTTTGCTGGTCTTGTGGCCGGGTATTGTGTCGTGGTGATAAACATTATAACACATGATGGAGTATGTAATGAACTCAAAGACAAGGGGGCACTTTCCCAGATCTTAAAGCGAGGCTGTATACCTAGGTTCTTCCATCGCCAAAACCTGCAAGAGGAAGAAGTGATTAATGCACATGTGCAGTCTGCCATACTGTCAACAACAGACCTGCACGGAGACCAAGAAGCATTACTTTCTGTTGGTCAATGCAGGATGATCCCTTGCCCAAATCCCATGCCTTTTTGCCAGGAAAGTGGGAGGGTTATGACGACTCAACAGCTACTACCAAACATAGGTTTTTCCCACATCAAAACTTGTTTTTGATAGTGTAGTCACTTGTTTCATCCTCAAGGAGCTTTGCAAAGAAACTGACAGGTGACAAAAAGGCTTAAGCTCTCAAATTTTAATCCAAACAACCCAAAGAAAAAACATCTGCTCCGAGGTCAAGCCACAAGTTTCAAACCCCATTCTTTATTCCACATACACCTCAGGGTTTGGTAACCAAGAACAAAAAACTAAACACGAACTTATGTTTTAGGATGAAGTTCTACAGTGACTTACCTAACCATGCTGGGTTTGGTTGCTGTCTTGTCACACCGTCTCCAACAATAGCATACCCACCCATCAAAGGTTTTCCGCTGTAGCACCTATGGGGTTAGGACTAACCATACCACCTACTAATACACAGCGTAATCGAATTTGTTCTAGCTCGTGGCAATAATGTTTTAAGAATACTATCTCTGATGACCATCCTGTAGATTTGGAGACTTCTTCTAAAGAGACATTTCTGAAGAAGGCCAATAACATATTACTTTCCTAATATCATGTGACCTAGGAAAGGAGTTTGGATCTACCTTTTTAATGAGGGGACACTAAAATTATTCTCAGCCCTTGTACAAAGAGTGGTTTATTTGTGCTAGGGTGCAGGAAAATCGGACCTTCTTGGATGTTTGCCGTGACATCTAGGTAAACCTTAAGTGTTTGAACTGGGCATAATGTTTTTTCTGCTAAATTGAGTTTTCTTATCAGAATAAGAGATTTCCTTCTTAAAGGATTCTCATTCTTGGCCAGGAATGATGGGCCAGGGGACAATAATAATTGATGGTCAGCTATTTGCGTGATTTATTGTCCCCGTTTACGAGAGCCCAGTTCACTAATTATGAGCTCCTGATGCTAACAAGATCACCTTTTGCAGCATGTGAGTTGTGGTTGTATTGGGTCTGCTGAATTGAGGGGTTAATAGAAGTCTAAGCACCTTGTTCAGGGACCAAGTAATTGGAAGCCTTTCGGTAGCAGGTCTTTGTAGTGCAAAAGACCGCAGATGGGAAGTGACAATTTCTATACTAGAATCAATACCTAATCCATAAAGTAAGGGATCTGTTAATGCTGCCTTGTATGCCATGATTGTTGTAACCACAAGGCGTTTGTCTTCAAAAAGATATATAAGAAAATTTTAAACTATTTCCATAGAAATCTTAACTGGGCTCTCAGTATGGACATAATCTAAACATATCTTCTATACAGACTAGTATTGTCAGTTAGATGATGTCCGTAGTTTTTGCACTAGGTACCTAGCAATGTTGGGTGAGTAATTTTTATGAAGGTCTCGGCTCAGAAAGGAGGATGCGTAGATGACTTTCCCTCCTACTGTCTAGGATAGAACAGTGGACGGTAGTGTGGGATAGAACAGCGGACAGTAGTGGAATTGATCTCTTCACCCGTTGTCCAGCGGACGGTAGTGGAATTGATCTCTTCACCCGTTGTTGGAATAAAAGGAACCAATGCCTGTTTGGCCAATTTGGGGCTATTAAGTAAGCTGTTCCTTTGAAGGTTAGAAGCTTGCTCAAAACCTTTGAAATCTGGGACAATAGAGGAAAAAGGTATTGTCATCAATTTATTCCAGTCTTGTAGGAAGGCATATCTTGCTTGACTGTCCAAGTTCAGAGACACATACACTGGGAGTTTGTGATTCTCGTATGTGGCGAACAAGTCCACTTCCAGTTGTGGAAGAATGTTGGCTACTGTTTGAAAAGAGTGGTTGTCCAACATCCGCTCTGTTGAGGCTGTGGTTTTCCTTGATTAGAGAGTCTGCTATTACATTGAGAGACTCTGTGAGGTGAATTGCAGACAAGTGCCACCTCCCTGCTTGCCCTAACCCAAGGATGGCTAGCATTATCATACTGAGAGGAGGTGAACATGATCCCGAACTCTTGATGCAAGACATTGCTGTCATGTTGTCTAGAACCAACAAAATGTGTCTCTCTTCTGGAAGTCTTGAGTTTTTTGACAGACAAAAAGACAGCCATTAGCTCCAGGAAACTGATGTGACAATTCCTCACAGTAGCTGACCACCTCTCTGCCACCTCACGATCCTCCCAATGTCCTCCCCAACCTGTCAACGAGGCATCTATATGTATTGTCACTTGTACAGATGGAGGAGTCATGGTGACCTGTTTTGCCTGAGATTCCTTCCAATCCAAGGCCAAAGTATCTCCCCAACTTGTTATTCTTTTGATGAGGCTGGTTCCACATCTTTTTTCTTGCATGTGACAGCCAGAATTTGTTCGCATTTTTTAATTGCAATCTGAGTACTGGATCTATTACTGATGCAAACTGCAGCAGGCTATCATACGTTCTAATTGCTGTCTGGAAACTCTGGGCTGTGCAAGGAATGTTTTGAGTTCTTTCCTTGTTCTGTTTTGAGTATTGGGGAGAGACAACAGGTTATAAAGATTATCCCAACACAGTCCCAGCCACTGAAAGCATCTGCTGGGCATGAAGCAGGATTTTTTCCAATTTATTATCAAACCTTTTGACTGGAGTCTGTTGACCACTGCTCATAGGTTCTTTAAACACTTCTTGTGGGCCCCCGGATTAACCAATCATCTAGGTAGGCTATTAGTTGTATTCCTTCTTGGATGAGTTCTCGAACAACTACCGTTGCTAATTTTGTAAAAATTCTTGGAGCAATATTTAGCCCAAAGGGAATGACTTTGAATCTGTACGTATCTTTCCCTATCCAAAACCCTAGGAATGGGCAGAGGGGAACAGTGATAGGGATGTGCCAGTATGCATCTTTCAGATCTATAGAGGCTGTTCAAGTCCTTTTTGGAATGATTGACTGTACTTGGGCAACGGTAGTCATCCGAAACTTTTGGCAAACAATGTGCTTGTTCAATGTTGATAGGTCAAGGATCATTCTTCATTAGGAGGAATCCTTTTTGGGGACACTGAAGAGACAATGCTTGGTGGCAAATATACGCATGTTTTTCTATGGCTCCCTTTAACAGGGCCTTCTGCATGTAATCTTCCAGAGAGGCGTCTGGTTTCTGGAAGAACCCCTTTAAAGGAGGGGGGGGATGATACCATTTCCACCCGAGCCTGTTGAAAATAATGCTGTGTCCCCAAGGGAAAGACTTCCATTGCCTGTAGTATCATCAAAGCCGACCCCGACCATACAATTCCTATTGGTATCTGCCTCTTCCTCTGCCTTTGCCCTTGATAGGTATTCCAGGTGTTGCTTTTCCTTTTCCCCTATAAGGTCTTTGGACCTTGTGAAAAGGGTTTCCTTGCTGTTGCTGTTGTTGTCCCTTTGTAAGGAGTTGTCCCTTCTGACCACTACCTGTTTTTGAGGAAAATTTTGGGGATGACTGAAAGCTTATATGATTTTTGATCATAGCAAGCCTTTTCCTGGTTGGGTAAAGGGTTTTTTGTTTCCTGAACTACCCTTTCCCCAGAAGAGCGTACACTACAATTCTGTTGGCGGTCTTGCTCATTAAGTTAAGCCACAACAGACTCCTCAAACAGGTCCTTACAGGAGGGTTAGAGTGTAACAATGAAGTCACTGGGGAGTAACATGTTGGAGCCCTACAATGTTTCCATTCGCGCTTTTATGCGCCACTCCAGAAAGTCATAGAGTGCTTCTCATAGGGCTCTCATAAGACTTTTGGCCACAACAGCAAAAATTGTTCTGGAATCTTCTGGAAGCCTTTGGGTGGCAACTTCCAGCAAGGTGGCAGAGGTTATAATACTGAGGAGGTGGATCCTAGCATGAAATTCTACTGAGACTGTCCCCACTGAGATTCTTCTCAAAGGGGTCCCAAACTACTGAGTAGCTAAATCTAAAGGGAGCATTTTCCTTTCAAAAGGGAGTCGAAGCATTGCCCATTCCTTGGTGGAATTTTTTGAAACTGGGATGACCGTGGCAAACGGCTTTAATTCTGCCATTGTCTTTCGTTTTCTAGTCACTACAAAATTCTGAGAATCTGCCTTCACATGCTTAATTATTTTGAAAGTGAAGGGACAGAAGGCTGGGGCTACATGGTGAGCCAATTGGATTTTATTCAAAATGGAATTAGAGATCCATTTTCCATTGACCTGGTAAAGGGTGTCTTCTATAGCTTTTAATGCTATAGACACAAGTAAGAGAACTGTTTCTTTTAGTGGTTTCTCCATGTTTGGTGAAGGTGGTACCAGGTGCTATTCTGTAATAGGGACTGCTGCCCTGTCTCTTAACTCTAAATGTACAACTTCAATCATAGTTTTTCTCTCATTAATTAGATGCTTACCATCAGGAGAGAAAATGCACATTGAGGCGTCTCACCAAGGATTATCAGTATCATCAGGGGTGAGTATTGGAGCCCCTATCATGTTTTGATCTGAAGTTTTGTAGTCCGAACTGACCCTTTTGTTGTTTCCCGTCGGAATTCTAATATTAGATTAGACCTTGTTTGGGAAAAATTTGTATCCACTCTCATTTTTTGGTTACAGAATGCTGTACTTTTATACTTCGGGGTGTACATGACTGACTTAATTTCCTTAATCTCCTTTTTATACTTCGGGGTGTACATGACTGACTTAATTTCCTTAATCTCCTTTTCAGAATCATGCAATATGTCCCTTATATACTGCCATTCTGTGGCAAGGACATCTTTGATGTTACTCATAATTTTCTTACGCAATTGATCAAGTGCCGCAAACTGGTATCCCTTTTGGGGGAGCTTTCGCAATCTGACTGAGCTTTAACAAGTGCCTGTTAACCAAGGGGCAGAAGACCTGGGTGAGCTACTATACCCCTCTGAAAATGTAGTAATTTCAGTTGGGGTTAGGTGGATCCCAGTATCCCTTTTGGGGGAAAGATCCTCTTCAGCCTCTGATAACTGCATGGGGGATAGAATTCCTTTTGGAAGGTTTCACCCATGGTTGGCTCAAATTTGTGTCCCTGATCCTTTTGGGTTCAGCAGGGCCATTTCAGTGGCAATGTCCACTTCATGTTCATTAGTAAGAATGCCAACCCCATGTATAGATTTTCTCTACTTCCTCCTTGGGGTTAACCTGAGAGGTACTGTACTGGGGACTGATGTTACTGGGTTTTAGCCCAAACATGGATCTTGTTCTGATCAAGGGTTAAATATCTGCTGCTGGAGTTCTGCTGGAAAGATGTAATCTACCCCTTCCTCACTCCTACTGAACCCTAGGACCCATCAGGACAACTTAAGCTGTTTCATCCTTAAAACTTGCTGCCATGAGAATATATTACCACAGATTTTGCACATATCTGGAAAACCAACCAAATTTTCCTTGATTTTACAAGGACTATGCTTATGGCAGGTGGTATAGGCAGTACCCACTGGCAAAAAACGAACCGAGCAATTTGCTGCGGAACACTTGAGCTGAGGGTCATGCATAATGGCAGCCCTGTAGTGATATAAAACAAGTTATTAGAAACTAGTTAGTACTAATTGTCTGTAGTCCCTTATATAGATAGTATATTCAATATACAGGCTAATTTGAATACAAATGTATAGCTGCAATGTATATTATTAAATAGCTATGTTAACTTAAACCCTCTAAGATTTAGGTTAGTTGATATAGCTGTATTACTTATTACTTATTCACTGTTAGTCCTTTTGCAAGGGCTATGTGAAATTTAATTTGAATGTCATGTCATTCAGTATGTGAAATTTAATTTGAATGTCATGTCATTCAGACTAACTGCTGTAAACTAATTTGTTTAACTAATCCAAGCTACTGTTTTATATGGCTTAGGTTAATGCTTCTAGTACAATCTATGTTAGGCTAAGAATAAAGGGTTTCTTAGGGAATTCTCACTTAACCTATTCTAAGACACTGCCTATTCTAGGCTTATTTAAAATGCTTAAGGATATAAACTATAGAGGAAAGAACTCTCTTATAATCTACTTTGCTGTTTTTATCTGGCTAAGACTACCCTTTTATCTGATATTCGGCCACTGCGTTATTTAGTTTGAACTATTGTTTTAGGTTAATAGTAGGATACTGTATTCCCTTAAAAAAGGGGTTCCTACTTAATCTGGTTAGGTTACTGCCTAGTCTAGGTTTATAACACCTTCAAGGATATATGCTACTTAACCCTTACACGCCTAATGGACGTACCATACGTCGACGAAAATTGTCTGTTGGATGTCAAGTGGACGTACCATATGTCGACTAAAAATGCTTTTTTTAAATATTCGCGGAAAAATAATTATAGGCCTAGTTTGCGGAAGGTTTCAAATCACGCACCTTGAGGGATGCTGGGAGTTCACGGATCAAGCTGTTGTTTTGTTTATAAGCATCACCCAGACGCGCATGCGCGAATTCCCTCCTTCTCGTACCAGACAGCATCAGCGTCCGACCGCGGTCGCGAGCGATTTTTTTGACGAGATCTGTGTTTTTGCAGAACTTTGGCGAGTGTTTGCGTATTTGTGCTGGCAACAGGACGTTTGCAGAGATGTCTCAAAGCCGTCAGGACCGTGAAAAGGCGCATACCTGCCTGTCGGTAGTGAGCGTGTGAGACGCAGTTTTAGACTGGGATACTGGAGAAGGGCCCAGCAGCCAAAGTGACCCAGCTTCTCAGCGCCGTGTTGTTTGCCCACGTGTGACCGAAGGCGACCAAGGACCACATCCCGTGCCTTTTACGACCCCTAGGAAGCATCAGGGTGTCCTGAGGGGCATCCG
This sequence comes from Macrobrachium rosenbergii, assembly GCF_040412425.1. NCBI lineage: Eukaryota > Metazoa > Arthropoda > Malacostraca > Decapoda > Palaemonidae > Macrobrachium > Macrobrachium rosenbergii. The sequence continues at coordinate 26,828,363 of NC_089747.1, forward strand.
TAAATTTTTTTAAAAAACTTTTTTCTTCGCTGAAAATCCTGGCATTTCTTGAGTCACCTTGTCGTAATTTTTTCGCCGTTTTATATTATTCGTTACATAAAGTGTTATACATCAAAATGTGCGCAATTTCATGTAGAATACAACAAAAAATAAATCATTCTTTTAGCTTTTAACAGTTTTGAAATATTTTCATTTAAATCACGATAACTGACAAAATTTTAACATTCGGTCAATTTTGACTCGACCGAAATGCTCGAAAAACGCAATCGTAAGCCAAAATTCTTACATTCTAGTAACAATCAATCATTTACCTTTATTCTGCAACAAACAAAGTCTCCAGCACAATATTTCAATTTATGGTGAATTTTTGAAAAAAACTTTTTCCTTC